>NC_073698.1:67643226-67974298 GCF_023634085.1 Falco cherrug | reverse complement strand
TTGTACTCAGAAGCATGCTCAACCTTAGTGTATTATTCCATTCAGGTTTAAATCTGGCCTTTTCAGGGCACAGAGCACCCAGACCAAACCTCAAGCCCTCATCTGACAACCTCCTCAAACTATCTCAAGACTTCAGCAATAATCTGAGCCAGAGATGAAGCATAAGCAGAGTCAGTCCCCTGGAGGTAAAAAGCTCCTCATCATTATTAGCCAGGCCTCGATCAAATTTGGCTCACTTTGATCCTTTTTTGCCAATCTCTTATGCCTGAGCAGAATTCTTTTGCCCAAAGGGCAAAGAGAGGCAGAAAAGAAAGGAAGAGCTTTCACCTGTTTGTTCTTCGTTTGCAGTAATAATTCATATTTCTGAAAGTATGTATTACTAAGAAAAAGGGACCATTTTTAGTGGTCACAAAATGATGCTTTCACTCTTCCTTAATATGATTTTTCAGGATTTTTTTTTTTTCAAGTATAAATAAGGAGAACCTATTCAAGGCATTTTTGTTTATTAATAGTCAGATTCTTTCCCTAAAAAAAAAAAACAACCACCTCCATAGCACCTTGATTGCATTACTACTTCATATTTGCCTGCATAAATAAACCTGAAGTTTTACTGCAAGAGAGGCAGCTATTTTAAAGATGGCAAAATGTCAGCTCTTGGATGGTTGGTTTCATTTAACAGGGCTCCACATAAATTTATGAACTGTTCCGTAACGTCTTCTGCCTGCACCAAATGGCAGACTTTAGGCAGAAACCCAATGTATGTTTAACTAATGTACAACAAACAGAGTATTTACATGGTCAGTGGACCCTATTAGGTATTAAGAATGGTCTCTTTCTAAATTTACTGTTAATTCCCTTCCGCAACAACCTAACTAAAGTGTTCACTTCTCAGAGAAAGCTAAGAAAATGTGTGCATCTACGAGCACGCATGTATGAGCCTTTCATTTTAAAATGTCTTTAACAAAACTTCTGACAGTTATCTTATTTTCTTTTGCTGCAAGGGTGACAATGTAGTTTAAGATATTGTTTCCTGACTTTAAAGGTGCCTTGTGGTTTTTAAGGATATTTCAGCAGCTAAAGAAATTCTACTGCAGACACAATGTACCAGTTCATTTCTTAAGCAATAAATGGCAAGCAGGGTGGTGCTGAATAAGCATGCTTATATGGAATTTCTCTTTGAAAAGCCCACTAGTTAGGCCCTATAACACTTCAGTTGATATTTCTACAGTACAAACACGATAGTGGAAATTAAGTTGCCCCAGCAAATTCAGTTTAGGAGAAATTTGTTATGAATAAAATGCTGCTGCTGGCCTTAGAACATTGAATTTACCCACCAAATAATATCTTAGAAATACCACTTCAGAAGAAATCAGCTCTAAATAATTGATAAATTTGGTTTGTTTAGAAACCTTTTGACCCCTGTAATAGAAAGTAAAAACACATTTCAGTTATTAAAGTCACATATATTCCCTCTGGTAGGGGAAGCTTTTAATTTTAAGCTGGTCTCTGTTGGGGCCATTTGATAAAGCTTGGAAAAACCTTTTCAACTGCTGCTGGTGGATTTGGGTCAGCTTCCCTTGGGAAAATGGCAAAAGATAAATTTGTAGCTTTTCATAACACATAAGAAAACTTCAGAGATTTTAAACATCAAGAACCATTGGAACTGAAAGACAGAGTTTCTCTTTTGTTTCTCCCCCTCCTCCTCCTGTTCCTTCTTCTTTTTTTCTTTCCAAAAAGAACTTTAAATTCTCTTGTTGTTTCAATTTTTTTCTTTTTTGAACCATGGAGGTTAGAATGTTTTGGCCTCTCTAACTACACTACCAGTGGTCCTTATTAACGTAAGATTTTGAGATAGAAACATCATTATGCAGTTTTTGTTTTCACATGGAGCCATTTCATTCTACTGCTTTCAAAGCCAAGAGCAAAATAAAAAACCCTCTATCACATATTTTTTTAAAATGCATTTCTTAAAATTTGCTTTAGTTGCTGCTATGTCCACAAATATAAGTTGGTCTCATTTTCCCAGAACAGTAATCACAGCTTATGAATGAGGGCACTGATTTTACTGGGATTACCAAAATGTACCTAACCTCACCACACTGCTATTTCACAAGAGGAAAATGAATGGGGGTAAGGGAGAAGAAATGTATCTAATGCTTGTTAAAAAAAAAAAAAAAAAAAGAAGAATACCCCATAGTCGAATATTTAAGTAACCATTTGTGCATAAAGCAAATACTCACAGGCAACAAGGCAGATCACGCTGCCCCCTGAACCTCAGACTTGCAGGCATCCCTGCTCATATTTGAAGAGGCTGCTGCTGTTCCATGTCCCTTCAGGAATTACTTCCAAGAAGTAACACCCACGGTCTTTGTGGTGTACATCCATGTCTATGCATTCATCTGAGACTACCAGATTCACTTCATATAAACTACTGAAAGGCCATCATTCAACAAAAGCAACCTTCTTTCACTGATGGCCAGGGCTGAATGAGAACAAATACCCTAGAGGATAAAATCCATGTATTTTCTTACAGTCTCTACAATGATTCAGCCTCTCTCCCTTGTTGTCAGTAAGACCAAAGTATGATTCCCTGGGATGTACTGGTGAGCACAGAGAGACACTGGGGTGGTAGATGGCTCTGGCAAGCTGAGTTCCTGCTCCTGAATTTCATGGTGAATGTCACATTGGCACTTTTGAAATTACAGAGTAGCTGAATTTTTTGAAAACTGGACAACTCCCTGACACTGTCCCTTACACGCAGTCTGTGAAGAGCGCACAGCAACAAACTGGTAGAAGTAAAGTTTTCTTCCTAGCCAACTAGCCTTTCTCGAGCAGCCAGTTGTTTTTTTTTGCCATTTCATGCTTGGCTGCTATTCCCTATGTAAGACATTTCATTGCACAGACTCAGTGGTAAATTATTGAAAGGTTCTCTACCAGGTATCCGTTCATGCAGCCACAAATTATGTGTTCATGTACCTCTGCCTGTTCTTGGCAGGTGCAGTTCCTCTGTGAGTAGTTTAGCAATTCAAACACCTGCATTATTTCATTATGTTGGAGCTGTTCTTCAAACAGTTGCACCTACACCCCATTAGCACCCACAGGGGGAGGCTAACCCTTGGTAATTTATGTTGTGAAGGCATTGCCTTCTTGGACAAGAAAGATGACATGCAGGAAGCTGGGCTGTGATTTTACAGCCACTCTGTTCCAGCTTCCCAAATAAACACATTTAGCACACATCTTCATGTTCACTTGGTCCACTTGGATAAGTGAACTAGGCCTCTTTGTATTTACTGTGCACTAAGTGTTCACATAGGAAATGAGTAAGGAGCCGCCAATGTTCAAAACAGTGACAGCCCCGAGTATTTCGTGGTGTTTTCCTTGTGAAAGAATGTCTTCGAAGGATGTGACATTTTGCATTGGATAATTTCTTCTCTTGGCTTTCTTTTTTTTAGTTCTTATTTTGTCATTTATTCCTGTTGATACTCTACCTGATGTCTAATGTTCCGTTTGCACCAGATCAATGTAGGCTTTCTTCATCATTTATCTTAGATATAGTCTCACAACTCAACGCATGCTCTGACACAAAGGCATGTTTTCATTGTTGAAGTAACTATTCAATGCCATATAATAGTATGCTTTGCCCTGCAGTTTTCATCCAGTCTCACGCGATCTCCTAGAAATACAGGTGAAAACCTTATTCTGTCTTTTCTTTGAGTATGGCCTGATGCTACAGGCAGTCCATGTAGTATCTCTGCCTCTGCTCTTTTTCATTTCTTGGGGTTTCTTCCTTTTTTTCATCCCCACCCTTTTTTCTCTTTTTTTTTTTTTCCTTCCCAGTTCTTCCCCCATTCCTGTTCTCTCTCTTCCACCCACCTTATACTAACCTCCAGCACACAGACAACTGCTGGCTGATCCCCTTCCACTGCCTTTCTCATACTTCAGTAGGCTGATTCTTCCCACCTACTGCATCACACAAACTACTGCTGGCTAATTCCTCATCCCTAACGATTGCTAGCAGTATCTTCCCACGCATATGCACTAGTATATATTCACCTGCTAGAAGCCTCTTCATGGTTTTCGTCATCTGACACACTGAAATATAGTCTGTTTCTGGCCAAAACAATTGGATGCTTACACTGGTTACAGAAGAAGGAGCTAGCATATGTAAAGTGCAATCATTCACAGTTACCCTGAGCGATTAGCTAGAAGAAAAATTACCATGTAAGCAAGAATGCTGAAATATTTTTAAGTTTATGTAGAACCTAAAACATGAGTGCAAACTACTGCAAACTGATTGCCCAATAGCAAAAAGCTTCCAAGTCACAAAGCAGTGGAAATATGCTGGGGGGGGGAAGAAAAGAAATAAAAAAGAAAAAAAAGTGTCTTGTAATTATTTTTTTGACAAAATATATTTTTGACAAAAATATATTTTGTCAGCAAGTAGTTCTTGCTGAATATATATGGGACAAAAGCCAATCAAGTTCAAATAGATAGTGTCTGACCATGGTGAAATTTGGAAACCATTTTATAGAATCCTATTTTAAAAGTTGAAAAACAGTGAAAAGAAAGTGATATTGTTAAAACAAATTGTTGTGTATGTTTACATATTTAACATGTTTGATATTTTCTTCTTCTGCAAGAAAACTTTCCAGAGCACCTGTCTATTGAGTAGCAAAAGAAGAAAGCCACAGGAAAATTATTATTCTAAAATACTGCTGACCATTTTCCACACAAATTCTGTTAGCTGGAAATGAAAAACACAAAACAGATCTAGCTTTTCAGTGCTAGAAGGGGGTAACTGCAGCTGCATAGTCACCAGAAGAGTTAAAATTATCCAGAGGATAAAAATGTTGTAGTACCATAATAACAAAACAACCACTTTACTCTGACACTGTGTGAAGAACACCACTGTGTTGCTGTAGCTTAAAGCAAGAAATCAGAAATGGTAGCATTATCCCTCATGATTCTCCACATAATTAGAAAAAAGAATCCAAGATGTCTTATCAAAAATAAAACACCCAACAACAAAATCAGCAGTAAATACTGTAAAGCAAATGCAAACAAAGCACTGAAACCTCATGAGATCCATGATCATGTCAGCCTAATGTTGGAACAGATTTATTTGAATCAAACGGGAGGGATTACCTCTTGTAATGATTATTTCTTGAGTATTTTTTAAATTGAGCTGTTGAACAACCCATTGATGCAACAATGTAATGACACACTGAAAATCACAGTTTGCTCATCACAGGATTCCAGATGAGTTAATAGCAGATAATTGCACACATTTCACAAGCATGTCATTTCAACAGTTCTCTTTGATATTTCAATTTTAGTACACCTTGTAAACTCTGGCTATGTACAGCCAAGTGTGCTGGGAAAGGAGTCTTTCCAAAAAGAGATAAACTTAAAACAACAAGATTAAAAACAACTCAAAACTAAACAATCCAACCAAAAAGCCTACATTTTCTAGGTTAGAACATTTTGATCAGAAAGGCATAAATGTTAGTGTCAAAATCTAACAAGCTGTCTGAATAAAAGATACTTAAACCTAAGATAGTTTCAAAAAATACTTATAAACTGGAAGCAAGGGGACAAAAATGCCATAAATTACCTGCCTCAGCAGCAGAACATTACTTCTGGGAGTTACATCACCAGCACCAAGACCATACACCATCACCATCCTTGCTGTTTGTACTACTGGTGAAACATAAGCCCTTACAGAGCACCCAGGTGGACACTACTGCTCTGGTTTTGATGTAACACAAATGCAGCTTTCTACACCCCTTAACTATGGCTCCTGGCTGAGAAGAAGATGACAATTGTGCAGCTTAATGCCTTTTGTCCTAACGTAAACACCTAAAACAAGTTTGCCCTCATTCAGGTAAATCTCAGCCAAACTCACTAGCAATACCATATACCAGAAGTCACACACAAACACGAGTGCACATGCTGCGTCAGAATGTGAATTCACTTTGGCAACTGCATTTGCCATAGAAAAAGGAATTGTCTGGGGAACAAAAGAGACAAGATGATTTGAATGATAGTTACTGATGGTCATCCTAAATTCCACCTGAGACATTTCTATTTATGTGCGTGTTATGAATAAGTGTCACAAGTTGGTAATGTCTTCATTTCAGCTGGTTTCATTACCTGCATTTCATTTCCAAAAGAGTGGTGATACAGATCTCATGGTATCCGCTGCAATTAGTAAAATTGATTTCTGCCCTGTTTATATCCGCAGAGAGGCTGAGCGATCCTCTGAGCAGCATGGCTTCCGAGCCTCTGCCCTGGTGCCAGAATCTCTGGCTTTATGTCTTTTTAATTGGCAGTAAGAGGTGGGGTAATCATCAGAGCCTCAGTTTATCCATTTCACACAGCACTGACACGTGCTGCCGAGCGTCGGCATGGCTGGGGCTTTGCAGCACATTCTTAGCCCTTTCTCTGCTGGAAGCAAATAGCGAGTAGGAGGAGGCATGTTCCTATAAGGCTTGGCGCAGTGCTTAGTGCCTCTCCATGCTGCAGAAGACCGTCTTAGCTGGAAATCTTTTACAAATGCATTTAGCCATTAGAAACTCAGTTCACATTTTTGTACTACCAATAATCTCCCTAGAAAGCTACCATAATAAAGGACTGAAGAAGTTAGTCTGTTTGTTCATAAATTTAAGGACCTTCATACCACACAGGTAAAGATTTCTACACAAGGTTAAAAGTATTTTAAGTTATATGCATGAGTCTTTGCACTGCTGCTATTCTGAAATGAGCTGAATTGAAGCTAGCAAGAATCACATCAACTTTACTCATCAGTTGCCAAGTATCTAAAAGCGTAATTCATTTCAGAAGCCCCTGTGAGGGTTCAAAAACTCCCAGAATTCCTATGTCATGAGAAATTCTGAAAGCAAAATATGATTTATCTCTGAATTGGTATAAAATTAAAGCCTGAAATGCCTCTGAACTACAAATTTATTTTTCACCCAACTCTAGTTATGAAAAGCTTCAATTGAAGCTGAATATGGTCCTCTTGATATGTGTTTGTGGTCCTCTCCAGAATCTGATGATTGTGAGTCCTGGATAAAATTGATACCTGATACACAGTGAACAATATAGGTCTATGCTTAAACAGTGAGGAAGCAAGTTTTCTAGGTTTTTGTTCCAGGGCAGACAACATTCTTCTGTAAAGTCCTGAGCAGATTCTCTCTGCATAAAAGGTAAAATACTGGGAGCGTGCAACACCTTCAGTGACTGAGCTCACAAACCACACTAACGACATGGACTGTGCAGCTACCATAGAACATAGATAGTTCTTTGAAATTCTTAATTCCTGTAATTTTTTAACTGAAGAATGACATACATGAACCAAGATTGGCTTTAGTGGCTAACATGTGCTATTTCTGCATATAAGAACATATGAGATTCCATGTTTATAAACTGCTAGGTGAAAATAATTACTTGGACTATAAAATCAAGCATTTAAGACTAAAATATCGGCATTTTAGTTTTATATGCTAACCTCCTCTTACCCCCTGAATACTGATTTAGACAGGGTCATTTGGAAAATTCAATATGATCATATGTAACACACATTTGCACCTGAGCGCATTCATATAAAAGGGAGTAGATTAGGGTTCAGAGGTATTTCTTAACTCTCAAGTACTAGCCATTGCAGCCTCAGGAAAGTTAATTTAAAGTTAACATTTAAGCACCCCTTTTCTTCTTATTTCTGGCATCATAAGTTTCATGTGAATCTTGAAGCTTCTGCATTGAAGTACAGGATGCTATTGCTAGAGTTATCATGAACTTTAACTGTACAGATGCACATTAGCCGAGAAAAGGTGCTTTTGCATGTGTCTGTCTGTGTGTGTGTATGCACAAACAAGGAGAACATCTTAAGTCTACAAGGTGTCAAGAATCAGCCTGTCTGGCTTATCTTCCTCCTACCCCTTGAGCTAAGGATTTTAGGGGGTGATTTGGGATAGGAGCAGCTCACCTGGGAATTTTCTGTAATGTAAGACCACACGCTTGTTCCCTTCTTCACTTACCTTTCCATTTTCTTGGCTTCAGCTGGTCCAGTGTGTCTGTTGGTGCTGGCAGTGCCAGTGTGACCACGGCCTACAGCCTGGAGCCTACCAGTGTTTCCCAAGAGATAAAACCAAGAGAAGGGTAATGGCAGTTTTTGTCAGTTTGCATCCTAAATGGAATTTCATGGGACAAAGAGAAGACACTCCTGTGGCCCGAAGGGATTTCCCCTGCTGAATATCAAACACCTTCTACAAACAACAGAAATGTGAGAGATTCTCAAAATAAAAGGTCACAGGGATTTTCTATAATAGGAAGGCTTTAACAACCTGAATACAGGGTGTTGTTACCAGCTGCCCCTACAATGAATCAGAGAAAATCTTGGTCAGGAGCTTCTTCAATATGCTTTTCTGCAATTCCAAGTAGCCACTGATTTAGGGGGGGATAGTCACCGGAATTGTCCGTCTTCGAGTCAGGGAGTGTGGTGTACATTTAGTAGCAGCCCTGAAAGCAGAGAAGGGAAATAATAAAGGAATCAGAGCAGAAACGGAGATGACCATCCTACTTGAGGCAGCTCGGTGGCAGCATGCCCAGGCTCTTTCTGCACAGGTAGCATCCATGTGTCAGGCACAGGGAACGGCATTTGTCTGAGTTCTGAGAAGAGCCCAAGTTTGTTATGAGACGGGCAGGGGAGGAACATGGCTGGCTGATGATCACTGGCTTCCTGAGGCAGTGAATGGCCTGGCAGCCAGGGAGAGAAAGCAGCACTTCCTCTGCCCACCCCCAACCTGCAAACTTATATTTGTGGCCAGATTTGGCTTGGAACCTAACCAAGGATGAGTAAGACAGGAGATCTGGAAAAGGGCAATGGACACTGTGGCCATCCTTGCACCTCATTATGTATGTCCAGAGATGGGAGCTTCTCCTTTCCAGAGGTAGAGAAAGAGCAAGCCCCACAGCTGGACCGGGCTGTTACTCTCACTCCAGAAGTTTGTGTGCTTGAGGGGTTACTAGCGCACATGGGTGTAGAGTAATATCAAGTCATTTCAGCATGTGGAGAACATACTAAGACCAAGTTCCCTCCTGCCCATCTTTCTCCCCTAACCCCAGCTCCTTCTAGCTGTCATCATCCCCATCTGGCCATCTCCATCTTCTTCCCCCACCCACCCCTTTCCCTGGGACTCACAAGCCCTGGTCATATTTCTTTTATTTCTTTTCTGTTCTGAGCACAGGAAGGCATAGGAAGAGGGACAGCACCTGCACTCCATCCATTTTCAGAACAAAGAATTTGACTTTCAGACTTGAAGGAACTGGAGGGGGGTTGTGTGACACATTTGTCTGTGCTCAGGACATGTATCGTGAACACAGTGAGAGGCCTGTTGGCTAGTTCTATCACATGGAAAGACAATGATAGGGACTTTGAATATTCAAGAGTTAGAAAGTAGCAATGTGTTCTTCTGTACATAAAAAAGAAGCAATATTGTTGGGATGCCTAAGATTTCAAAATCTGACTTCATATTAAGCATAAACCACATATTATGGGTCCAGAAGAACACATCTTTCAGTCTTTGAGAATTATTTCAAATACTCCAGCAGATGAAGATAAGAAAACATTCATTTCAGCTAGCCTTTCACTTTGATACGTGCCGGTGAGTACGGAAATGTGAAAATGAAACAACTTCAGAATGTGTAGCTCAAATTACATATGAAAATCATCCATTCGAAGTGTGGATTTAATCATTTTTGTCTTAGTCAGCTCATTCTTTCAAACACACGTTTCCCATTCCAGGTTACAATACTTACACTGTAGTGTAGATTACTATAATTAACAGGTTAAACACATGAAAACAGTTTTTTTCCCCTTGATGTGCCTTTGGATCCTTTATTTTGCTAGCAGTTATACCGTAGAGTCACTCCCTACAAAGGAGAAACAACTGCCGCAGGGTTTCTTAATGCTGCTAATGTTCTTTTCTTTCCCTGCAGTAATAACAGTGAGAAATTATTGTCTGTAAATAAAAGAATATAATGGAGAAGTATATGTCAGGAAAAGTATGTTACAAGCTGTATGTATAACATCCATAGGTACAGACTGCTTATATTTACAGAGTAGCCAATGTTGGGTTTTATTACGAAGACACAGCGAGAACCTTCCTAATCTCACTGTATAGAGAAGCTCTTTTCTGGTCCAAAGAAGCCCCTTCAGTTAGAATACAATTTAATGCTACAGAATAAGAAAGAAAATATCCTATAAATGTCTTTTGTGCTGTGATATTTATAGCAAAGATCAACATTGTTCTTACTTTGTTTTCTCCACCAACACATGCCATGTGGCATATCCGTAGATTTATTTATTTTTTAATCATATGTCCTGCTGGTTATAACATAACTTAATGTACCAGCTGCAATTAACAGACTGTCAAAGGATCAACTAACAAGTGCTGATAAGCTTCATTTAACTAATTTGAGGAGTGGAAGTTTGATTTTCTTTTTTTTTTCTTCCAGGAAGGTAGCTTGTTTCCTTATTTCCTGTCAAGTGAGCCAACTCCTGTGACCTGTAGTTAAAAGGGCCTTTGTAATTAAGGCAGTGAGCCTCCAAGTGAACAGTTCTCACAGTGGGGAGGGAGGGGGGAGGGGAAAAAAAAACAGCAAGAAAAAGGAGGATGCATGACACTGCTTAACTAACTAATCGGAGCTGAGCCAATCCATTTTCCTGCAGGCCAGTCAGTGTACCATGAGCGTGCAGAATCTCGCCCTTCATTGGCTTCGTGTCCATTTTATGGACCAGCGAGTCTATTAAGATCTTGGTGAGTGGCCCTATCCGAGGGCAGGGCTCTCTCCTCATCGTCTGCCCATAGACTGCCAGAAACTGATCAGCCATGTTATATCAATAACGTTCTCACACCAGGTTGTGTAAATTGATCTTTTACAATTTCTCTCGGTGACAGTCTCTGTAACCAACAAGATAAATCATTCCTCCTGTGGCTTTTTTATTGATTGCTGAGACCTGTATAAAAATTACACTGCTCAAGCTGTGAAGTGAACATCCTCATAAAAGAAGACTTTCTATTTACAATCAAAATACGTTTGGTCCAGATCAAGCACAGATTTACTATCCCAGCACCATAAGAGACCAGAATTTCACTGAGGTTCAAAGCACTGACAAAGTAACCCACATAAACTTTTAAAATACGGATGGTGCACTCCAACTTCAAGCAAAAAAGCAAACAAACAAACAAAAAAATATTCCAAGGTTATAAAGTCTTGTTGAAGTAAAGGCAGTCGTAATAGCAAACCATCTGTTAAAAACAATGATGCAGAAGCACAGCAACACAATCAGCTGTTTTTTTCTTTTTTTTGGCAATTGCTTGTACAAACACTAACACAAATTGCTTTCTGATATCATTTTATCATCCATGCAAATATATATTTTTTAAATGGAACAATAAGATTTGAGAGCTACTTACCTCTTCAGAAAAGAAATATCCTACAACTTTGGAAGATCTGGCAGCTGTAATATTATTCTAGAGAAATTGATTTAAGCTGCTGTATAGTATTGGCTTTACTATTTTATTAAAGTAAAAAGTCTACCAGTGTTTGACACAGGCAACCAAATGCATCCATTGTTTTTAGGCAGTATCAACTCCACAACTCCACTTCATGTCATCATTTTAATTCTGCTAAAATAGTCACTAACTTCTGGGGGTTTTAGTATTTAAACTTTATGCTAATATTGCTTATATACACAGTTTAAAAGAGAGTCTTTTGAAGCAGGTGGACTTACACTGAGCAAAACTGTTAAATGTTCAGTCATGAAGCATGATGAAAGAATTAGCAAGTGATTTAGAAGGCTGAAGACCACTGACATTCTGTGGCTTTGGATAAGACACTTACTAGCCAATACCTCGATTTACCCATCTGTAAAAAGGGTGTTATACGATCGAGAGGAAAAAGGTCATTCCTACATCATGTTAATTTAAATCAGTAGAGATACACTCAAGCTTAAAGCTCTGGGAAACTGTGAAGTTTAAATCACTGTTTGCAAAGTACTCTCAAACCCTTGATGATGGGACCAACAAGAATGCAAGCTGTTGTTATTATGATTTTTCTGACACAAAAATGAAGGATGCATTCAAGTATTTGATGTTATCAGAAAACTGTGCAGGCACAATTAGTGCTACGTGAGAGAGTGCTGTACCAAGTAGTCCCTCAAAATGAAGTATTTTGTTAAAGGCCCAGCATAGTTCCCATCAGGTCCAAAAAGGTATTTTTTTCTGTTGATAGCAAAATCTGTGGTAGAGCTAAACACCTGTGATGCTGGAGAAGACAGAAAAATCATTCAAAACATTTTGTTTAAAAAAAATTGTGCACATATAAGTAGTTGTTACATGTTTACAACTGTGAAGTTCTAAACCATGCTAATTTATGTAAAATGCTAAAACCATAGGCTGTTATTACCATTCAGAAACTGATGGGTCAGTGTTTGCTACAGAGAGAAACCTCAGAAATAAGATGTTGTGCATTAATCTGAACATTCAGAGTATGAAAATGATGAACTTTTGCTAATGCTATAAATCTGTCCCTAAATGGCAGAAGCACCGCTCTATTTGCTCAGTGAGAAAGATGATTTCTCCACTTAAATGGAAAAGAAGAAAGGCAATGAGATTTTTTATATTTTTTTTTTTTAATAAACATGGTTATGACTGCACTCTTGTTGTCTCAAGAGGGATCTGACTTCAGGATGAAATCTGGTGGTACTTTCCATTCACTTCTCTATTCCTCTTCCTCTCTCTTCCCAAGGCATTCTGAAAGGGGAAGAGTTGAAACAGTATTTATTAGAAAAACTTGATTGAGAGAAGTCAGTTCAAGGCCCAGGATCCAAAGACAAAAAAAGGACCAGTACAAACAAAGGATTGCCTGTGGATGGTAAAACTAGTGAAATACAAAACTGATGTTACAGACCATATTTTGTCTATATTTTGGCATACTTTGGCAAAGAACCTGAATTATCCAAAATGGAAGATTTGCTCATCATTACTAGCTTTATTAATATGCTAGTCTCCTGCATCTTAGTGGTAAAATGATGAAGAAGAGCACCAGTGTCACTTGGGATTGAAGGTTTTTGTTTGTTTCCTTTAGGCAAGAATGCAAAATAACTGGAGCTAATTTTTAGCAGCATCCTCTTGATTTCTCTTAATCCTGGACTGTGATGACTCTTCAAGCAGCTCATTGGAAGCAATTGTGGGAAAAAAGCCATTCTCTTTTCAGCTGTTCTTCCAAACCCTAATGAGTTAACAATTGAAATACAGAAAGTTGCTTCAGAGGTCAGGAGAGTATATTCTACACAATGGTCACAGCATTTGAAACCATGACAGCACTATAAATTGACAAACTAAAGCAGAGCACTTGGTGGTCTGAAGTGGAGAAAAGAACATCAGCCGAGAGCAGTAAAAAGACGAGCCATGAAACCACACAGAAAAAAATGAGTGATTTTTTTCAGATCACCTTGTTAGAATTTAGTGTATCGGAGGTCAGACAAGTAGAACAATAATAAGGTCCAAGGTTGAATACCAGTAGGGAAGCTTAACCCAGGAGCTCCAGGTCAACCATAAGTGAATGAGGTAGAACAGTGAAACAGTAGTCACCCGGGAAGGGAATGCACAAAAGTCAGAGGGTTAAAGGGAGGAGCCTGCTGGTTATCAATTAGACTAAGAGAAAACCCAGGCTCAAGCACCTGGGATAGAAAAATAATCCCAGTGTGATGAAAGGAGATTTTCTCTTGTGCATGGTTCTCGTTGTCTGGTTTTCAAGTTTTGAGAAACTCAGAATGTTTTGGAGCTAAAGATCTTAAATCTGTAACAGATGAGAAAATGCAGGCCAGTTGGGTGCATTCTCCCCGTCTTATGTGCATATGACAATGTTTTCATCCCACGCTGGACAGTCTGCTGAGGTAAGGAGGCATAAAAATAAAGTTCTTGTTAAAATATGAACAAACACACGCATGCATGCACGCACACGCACGCACGCACACAAGTATACCCTTGTAAGGGGGTGCTTTCTAACTTCTTTTTTTTGCCTTTACAAAAGTACAGTTCACACTAGTTTTATATTTAACTTATGAGGAGGAATTTCTCCAGATTTGTGAAGAAAATTGCTTCAAGTGATGGAGTAGAAAATATTTAAGTGACATTTTACAATGTAGAGTGTATATATATGTGTTTTTGCAAAATTCCTATACAACTTCCTCTTCCTATGAACATGCCTGACCTAATTTAGTAGGAATTTTGTCATGGATTTCATACAAGCTAGAACAGACCCAAAACAAAATAGATGATGTCTGATACCCCACACTTCAGAGTACATCAAAAATACCCCAAGTGAAGCTAGCCTTAATTACCCACTAATATGGATACATGTTTTTTCTGCTACACAGACTTCCATGTATGGATTGCTGTAAGATACAAACAACTGTGGTATTACCTCCATATGCGTCTGTGTGCATGGGGTGGGGCTGATGGAGGGGTGCGTGCGTGTGTCCCTGAAGCAGAAGTTTCATGCGACATCTACAATATATAGCTGAAATACTATTCAGGCCTTAGAAGCAATATGTATTAAAAGAACAAGGATGTATAACGTCAGCTAAAGTCAAGCTCTAAACGTACTCTGTTTGTAACCCACCACCTTATTTTTCTATTTGTCTAATCTCACATTTCTGAGGAATTGTATGGTCCTGGACTGCTGCTAAAACCAGCAAAACTCTTATAGGCAGAGTAAGTCCCACCAGCTGTAGTGAGGCATACAGTATCCCTACTATCCTCTGATGTGTGCATGCTAATTTTTAAGTTACACAAGACCCATTGTAAAGTTATTGTGATAACTTTTTTAACTCCTTCCCTTTTGCCCCTCGAGAACATCATTAGGGCAGATAAGGCGGGGGCTTGCTGCTGGGCACACAGATATACCCTGCTCCACAGCCAAGCCCTTCCTACCGCCACCAAAGATGCAGGGATTACATCACCAAGTGGAAGCTTTCTGCTTTAAACAGGATGAGTTTTCTGACCTGAAAGTTCCTCCTCCAAAGACTGAAGCAGAGAAACCCAGAGACAAAAAAAAACCAAACTCTTTTCAGCAAATGAATGTCTATGGTGGCTCCTGAAATCTAGCAGGACTGGAGAAAAAATATGGCCTACTTAAAGAAGCTCAGAGAAGGAAGTTTAGGAAAGGAACACATAATTCAAGGACTACAGTTTTGAAGCTTGTGACTGGGTATCATGCTTTTTCGTAAAAATAATTAAATATCAAGCAATGGTCTTGTTGCATATGATGCAGGAAAGAGGTAGTAACTTCTTCACAAATTGATTTAAAGGTATGGTTTGTCCAAAGCAAAAGATAGTTGAGTTTGATTTATTTCTCTCTAAATGGTTCTCTTCTTTTTTTTTTATGTTGTTAGAAAGCTAGATCTAGATCCTGGAAATTATGGGAGATGATGCCAGATGTAAACACGGGAATTAAGAAAAAAAGGATAAAAACATCCCTTGTTTTAAAAGAGGAGATACTTTATGAAATACTCTGCTGAAACATGGGTGGCAATAGCATTTCTTCTGTGTGCAACAGGGGAAGTTGGATTAACTAGCATTAGGATTTAATATGCTTTTCTTAGAGGAAAGTTTATTTCTTTAACTTCACACAAGGGAGGAAAGTAGTGCACCGTTCTGTTTAATGACCATTTTTTCCTTCTTACAGAAAAAGACAGTTTCAAGCTCAAGTTGATAACATCTGTCTTGGATGCTACTCCCAGGAAGACAAGTTATTGTTTGCAGCATCCCCAAATAGTGTTGCATTTATCCTTATGAGTCAGTAAAAGTACTCTGTACGCATTAAAGCTCATATATTTAAGATTTTGATACTTCAAAAAGTCCCAAGTCATCAAGATCAAAGAAATAACTGATGATTTAGTAGAGGCAGTTCCATTAACTGAGCCTGCTGATCCAGCATTACAGTAAACTGAGGTAATAGTGGTAGCTTCACTTGCCAGAAATATGAAACGAAGTATAGGCGAGCAACCTACCAGTTAGATGGATGGAATTATCTGAACCTAAACATACCACAGTCTTGGGGAAGGATTTGGATCCAGTTCAGATACCAAGGGTAGGGTTCAATTTAAGCTAAAGACATCTAAGTCTACATACAGATGTTGACATGTGGGCTAGATGTCCAAGCGTCTGCTGTAGTCTGTGAAGATCCATTTAGAAGAGGTTAGGGAGTGATTCAGCTCACTCTGGTGCAGACATATGATCAGCTGTATTACTCTCCAGACTCAACTGACTGTACTAACTAGATCTCCATTGATATAAAGAGAACTTAGACACCTACTTCATGTGTAGACACCTACACTGTAGGCACCTAAATTTAAGTGTTTGAGCCTATAGATATATATAGACTATAGATATAGTCTATATCTACCCATCGTTAGATAACTAGGTAGGTTAGTTGCAATAGCTGCAAAATCATCTGCATCTGAGATGTTCTTTTCTGTGTTCCCCTGGAAGTCAGTAAGAAAAAATACTCACTTGTAAAGTGAGATTCATCTCATCCTGCAGTAGATACCTGAAATAAGTCAGATGATTTACACCATAAAATGTGTAGTATTTTCCACTGAAAATAACTGAAAACTAGTTCAGATGAAGATATCTACATAATCTCCTTAGGTCCCAGGCATTCACTGAGAGTTGGAGAGATGTAAAGATTTGAAAGAAGATAATGAGGTAGCTTTTAGAACTATTGGTAAGGACCCTCACCCAGAGGAGGAGGGCATCATGGGCATTGTATCTGCACTTTAACCAGCAGATGGTGAATGTCTGCTGGAGACTCCCAACAGCAACAACACCGTAAGCCAAGAAGATGAGAAACATAATGCTCAGTGTGATGGGGAAAGGAAACCCAGCAGAGGAACTTGAGGCAATGATCTCATGAGTCTGGAATATTATTATTGCTGTTGTCTTTTCAACAGATATAAGCAGGAAACAACAACAGCTGTGAGTGCTTGGAAGGAAAAAAATCCTCAGTTCTCCAGATAAATTTAAAGTGAGTTGTAGGTAAGTGATGGAGACAGAAGGATGCATCTTAGACATGCATTGCAGAGTTAGCAAAATACAGATATGACCTGGATGTGAGTGATCAGGAATAGGTCTGAGTCACCAATGGCAATAAGCATTACATGTGCAGTAACAGACAGGGAAAAAGTTTAAAGACCATTTGGCTGTTCTGTTCTGGCTCTGCTGAGTTTGAGCTCATGGCTGGACATCCACAAGGATATGTTAGCCGGTAAAGGTGAGGAGTTTGCTTGGACAGAAGGCAGATTTGGCAAAACCAGGCATCTATATGAACCAAAACAGAACTGATAGCTACATTTATGTTTGCAGACAAAATTATCCAAAGATAAGGAAAAAGGGTTAGAAAAAGAGAGAAGGGAATTGGGAAGAGAGTGAGGGGGTCGTCACACACAAGGTGGAGGGAATTTTGGGGTATTTGAAAGAGTATATGAAGAAAATATATTAGAGTGCTAAAATAGCTCAGAGGAGAAAGAGTATAGAAAACTAAAAAAAAAGAAGATGGTCATGTGAAGTTAGACATGAGTGAATTCTGCTCTGGAAGCAGGAAGGATGCCAGATTTTGAGAAGCATGCCAGTGAAGACTGATGGATCAGGAAGTGGTGAAGAAATAATTGGAAGAAGAGGAATCCCAGACAGCCATTATACATGGTTCAAAGGGACATGGTCAAGGAAATGAGGGTTGTTGAGTATACAAGAAGATGTGTAGTGTTTCCTTGCTTACTCACATGTTCATAATGTAGTGGAGACTAAAACATATTTATCTTGTAGGGAAAAAAGCAAAAGAGGACAGACATTCCAAAAACTAAAAGTACATGAACATGAGTTGGGCAAAGGCAATCTGGGGATGCGGTGCGAGTGTTTGCTATGACTTGTGAAATGCTGACTGTTTCTTTGACCTCCTGAAGAAACTGTGTGCCTTCAATAGGAAGCACTCTGTTATTTGATGGATTCACCCCATCAGTGGGAAACCCTCACCAGTCAGATACGGCTGCTCCTGTGGTTGTGGAAGGGAGATTCCCGGCAAGAAATGGCAGATGTAACACTTCAGTTTCCTTGCCCCCAGCAGATTTAGATTCTGCAGGTTTAAAGTGGATCTTCAGCAGTTAAAATGACAATAGACTCTTATCATAGGCATGCCATTAGTTGTGTCTCATTTTCCTGTACAGTTAGAAAAAAATTATGAATTGGTTATGCAGACTTATCAGTTGGTTAGACAGCAAGACAAGTTCTGGTCATCTTGTTGTATCTCTTGTCACATTTTTCCGAGGTAAATGAAGGCCAAAATGGCCGATCACATCTTTGTTAAAGATTCCAAGGTGGACACTGGGAAACTGTGGGTGTAGGAGTTCATTAAAGTAAATCTCTTGTGTTAGTGCAGAGTGGCAGAGTGGACAGATGACCAGCATGATCCAACCTGTCTGTTTTCATAAAACCAGTGAATCTGTGACTATGCTCTCTAAATGGCTCTGATTGCAAAAAAAAAAAAAGTGGCTAAAAGACCACAGTTAAAAATTACAGTACTTGTGTCAGACAGCCCTGTTATTCAACCTTCAGCAAGGAAAAGATGCAAAGCTCTCACTAGGGAAAAAAGGTAGGTATAAATACGATATCAGTTATTATCATGGATGCCTAATTCCCTCTCCTCAGCCATAATAGAAAAGATCAGTTCAGAAGAAAGACTGTGCAGTTTCCAAAGATTTTGCAAAACTGGTGATTCTGAGCAAATCAACACAACTATGCTGTTTCAAATAGCGCTTTTTGCACAATGTTCCTTTGTGGCAGTGCTGGATCAAGTTGATACAATAAGAATTCTATGGGAAATAAAGTTAATGGCACTACCACTAACGTTTCTGAATTCAATACAGAAAGATGTCTAGCAAGTGGGCAGTCAGAAATAAGGGCATTACCTATCCCCTTTCAAAAAGGGACAAAAATATATCCTTAGAAAGTTCAGTTCACTCTGGTGAGGGGGTGGAATGATTTTCACCCTTTTCTCATCAACTAGAATGCTTTTCACAGCCAACAAATCACAAGGTACGGTTAGATATAAGACCACTTCTGTAGGAAAATGTGTTCATGTTAAAAATGAATAGAAATTATAGCAACAGAAGAAAATGAAACTTGCAAGCCTGGAGAAATAAAACAACTTGTTATTTATGATAAACAACAGGGGATTGTTGTAGGTCTGAAGCAATCAAAAGAATCTTGCACCACAAAGCAAATCTGAACAAAAATAATAATAATACTTAGAATTCAGACTTTTCATTTATTGAATTGTTTCTGTATAACAAGCTGTACAGAATAACACAATACATACTAATGCTCTGGAATTAGTAATGAAACAACCTAGTTCTAAAGGAATATATAGAGCTATACAGAACAGAAGGCTGTTATTTTATTGGTTCGCATGCGTCTTTCTCAAATATCCATTGTGTGTACTTTTCTTCTCTGTCCAAAAAGCATTCCTCACATTAGTTTTTAAGAGTGTAGGAGTGGATTTAATGATTAACCGGGAGAAATAACTGCTCGATAATGCATTACTATGTGTGGACCTAACCTGGATCACAGTCTTTTATTTCAGTGGCTTTTCATTTCCCTTTGTTATTATTTTTATGGTATACTCTCCAGTCCAAAATCTGACTTGTTCCACAGCTTTTGATTTGCGCCCTTGTTCACACTTGATACATCTGCTAAAGTCAAAGGAGTGAATATAGCTCTTTTGCAAGCCCAAATCATAAGTCACAAAAAAATCAGTAATCACTGTCAGATTACAGATTTCTCCTTTTTAAAAATTTGCAACCCCCTAATGAACCTTACCCCAGTGTGCTCAAAAAATTCAACATTCCAGTGGTGCACAAGTCAGGACACTATTTGGTCTTATCTCCATGTAAGAAAAAAGCTGTAAGTTTGTCAATGTCATCCACACAACTGAAATTAAAAACAAATTTTTTTTTAAATTCAAGTGCATTTAATACTTGGACTTCCTTGTATCCTTGCAATCAAATAAGAACTTTCCAGAAAGATGTTGTGAAGGCTTTGTCAGGGAAGTATTATTTCTTTTTTTATCCTCAGCTGCAGTGTGAGCACAGAAGGAAGGAACATTTTCCTCCAGAAAGTTTAGTGGAGCTTGTGTGCCCAAAGCAGAAAGATTTTCCTCCTCCTTGAAGATATCCAACACAGCTTAATATCCTTGGAATAGCTGGAGAAAAGGAAGGAATTTCCCTACTGTGTCATTTCAAGTCTGTCAAAATACTTCCTGGCTCTCTCAGGGTGCTGATGATCCCTTCCTAGCAACTACCTTCCCCAGCAAAGTCCTCATCATCCTGTTCAATTATTAAGGAATAAACATATATACACAGCAAATAGATCTTAAAAGCTGATCATATGCAAAACTTTACCTGCATGAGAATCATATCCATAAGTTTAAATAATGAACACCTCTGCAGTATGCAAAGTCTATCTGAACTGACCTTTGAAGCATTGGCATTGCAAAGAGCAAAGGGGACTAAATTCTTTGAACAGATTGTTATAACTTGCTCACATAAGTCTTTCAAAGGCTACTGGACTGCCAAAAAGAGTGTTTTATCCACAAAGATAAGTGAATATGAATATGGAAAGTTAATCACACAATATCAATAAAATGGGGAGAAATTAATGCAATAAGATTACACTTTATCTCAATTTTATTGAAATGAAATCGAAAGATTTTTGTATATGAAAAGAAGGTACACAATGATACTAAAAAAAAAATGTAAAAGCTAGAAGAGGCAGAAATTCTCTACCTACAAAGCATAAGCCATTCACTGGTTGTCTGGAATAAGAAAGAAGAATCAAAAGCTGGATATTTCCGTAAGTGTCTTGTTCATACTTCATTGCACCTTCCTTTGAAGTGTGAGGCTTTGATCACTGTTCACAGGACAGTGGACCAAATGGACTTCCAGTGTGATACAATTTAACATTCCTGTGATCCCAAATGCCACAGGATTCCTTCATGCTAAAAGATATTCAGCATAATGGATAAACTTGTGAGACTTTTCAGGAAGTAACAGTAGATCATTTTGGTCTTTCTCCAAGAACTGTTTTTCTCAGCTGTTGTCCTTCCTTTACATTATTTTTGATGTGAATAAGTCTTTTATCTATTTTTACTGCCCAGGCAAGTAACCTCACAGAAAAGTTTATGGAACTGGCAAATACAGGAGTGCTAGAAAGTTGGTCACAGAGAAGCTAGCAACAGGTGAATGAACACTTCTGGCTCAGAAGTCTGATTTCATCCCCAGTTCGGCAGCAAGATGGATCACCCCTGCGTTTTTTCTCCAGACTTTACCCAAAAGTCCCATGGGAACATGTTCACATGACTGCTACATACTGTGGTAACTGAAGGTTTTATTCAGAGCACAGCTGTGCCAGCATAAACCTGGTTCTTATGGATGTGTTTAGGAACAAATTCTGTTATTCCTTCTCCAGCCTAACACAAACTGAAAATCAAGAGCTGCACACCAGCATACATGAGGCTCTAATGACCCTTTGCTGACTAAAAAGTGTGTGGGTCAATGTTATATTGGTGCGATCCTGTGATTTTCCTGGAAGCCTTTTGTCCAGGCTTATTGCTTTTAATTTGAACTGTTCAAAGTGATTTTTCTCTCTTTCTTTTTGGCACAAACTAGTGTACAGGGAAATGCTTCTGTAAGGAAACAAAATCTCCTTCATTTTGTGGAATCCACTAGACAATGAAGAATATTCAATTATACCCTCTCCAAATACATATTTAATTTCCCATGTTTCCAAAACTGTCTGATAATATTAGATGGCTCCTCTTTCCCACTCTTTATCTGTATGTATGAATATATATGTGTGTATTTTTTTTTTTACTCTGATTCTTCCTTCTATATGGAAAAATTGCCTTCACTATTGGAGTAACTACTATTTGTGTATTTCAAGCAGCCATTGGCTCTCCTGTAAAAGTCCCTCACTCTTCATGACAGCTGCTCTTGGCCCCAAAATTATTGGACCTAAGCCGAAGTTCTTTACAGCTGAGCAATGTTTGTTCGATTCTTGTCATTCCAGCACAGAGATGTTGTTAAGCTCAATAAAAAATATTTTATAAAAGTAATATTTTCCTCCCTAAAAGAAGACCAGTGGTTTCTTTTTTGAAAGAGAAACATTTTCACCAAACATTTCCATAGTACTAAAATCTTTAATTAGTTTCCAACTGAAATATTAATTTCTCTTAAAAAAAATACTTTTTATTGAATTTCATTCCCCTATCTCTCTCTTTCTTTGCTTTTTATGAATTTATTTCTTGCTTGTCAAGGAAGGAAATATACTAACAGTGCATACATTATTTTTCACTCTTCATTTTCCACTAATTCCTCACTGTTACTCTAGTTTGTAAAGTTGTAGCATGCAAAAGCAAAGGAAGCTGCTGGAAGAACTGTATAGTTGCCAAGACGGCCCAAGGCTGTTCTCTCACTTCTTGGACATGGATCTTTACACAACACTGTACGTTTTTGAAGATCAAATAGCAGGATTTTTCAGCTCCACTGTTCTTGGAGCCAGTCCTGAAATCCAGCCAGAAGCCTCCACTCTTTTAGCAACTACTAGCTTGCACATTAAGTAATTCAGGATGACCGGGTGTCAGCTAATCCATGGTCTGCTCTAGTAACCCACAGTGTCCCAGGTATATTTCATAATTCCAATATTTCTTTCACTGACAAGTGAGTCTAGCTGTCTGAAAGACTGCCTCTCACACTGCAAGATGCCTCTGCTGTAGAAACTAAATCCAGTGAAACACAACTTTCTGGGACCAGAGCCAGGTCATTCAGTTCAGTGGCTTTATCTTTGAATTTAGAATTAAGGGCTCATGCATGTCTCCTTTCATGGGAAGCAAACCTCATTCTTTCAGTGATCCATCCCCTCAAATATCAAACTGGTGCTACCAGTAGACTGCATCTTTGCACACATGGTGAGATTTTACTGGCAAAAATTGCTGTGGAGTTTTATTCCTCCTTGACTGAATATCTGTCACTTCCAAACTGATGTTAATTGATGCCTCCTTGCTGTGGTGGTGGGAGTTTCAGAACAGATGTTAATACAGCAATGAGCATGTTAAGGAAATTTAAAATATAAAAAGACTAACTTCTGCTTACAGTCTATATATACTACTGCAGATTTATTGAAAAACAAAATAAAGAATATACTTAGCTACTGGGGGTGGGGTCTGAGATTAACACATTCACTGCATTTCTCAAACCAAAGCTGTATGAATAGACTAATTCCCCTCCTCCTTAAGCAGCATCTTGAATGTACCACATTATCTTTTTTCTGCACCAGGTAAGCATCTGGGGTAGCAGGGCCTACTGATACACTCTTTTTTAATCTAACACTAGCACCTAGCATGAGAGGCACAAGTCAGCTGAACTTAGAAAATATTGCTGTTAAATAATTACACGGTATCTTTAAATTATGGCTTACTGTTTCTGAAAATGACTGTATCATCCATCAAAGTATACTGTAAGCTTTTTAAACAAATGTATCATGTAAATGTATTTTGTAAGATTACATGCAAATGCATTTTTTTCGTTTGTATTCATATTTAATCGTAAGTCCATTATTTGAGATTCAAGATGGGATAAATCTACATGTGAAGCTTTTATACTGCCCTGTAAGTTATACAGTATAGTTTAATATTAAGATTTTACTAGACAGTTACACAGTACTCAGTTTTAATATGGAATACTTCATCATGTTCATTATTGCCTATTTAGACTCATGTAAACTGACACTCCTGAAATAAGCAAGCTTTAAAATGTTAATATAAATGTTATGCCTCTTTTAATTGCAATAGACATCTCATTAAGTAATTTAATGCCGATGGGACCTCTTACCAATACATAAAAAAATATACTTTGCCCAGCTTTTACATATAGTACAATATGATGGAAATATTTTTTTCCACAGTGATGTTCATCAACTTTCCCTTTGCTGTCCACATCCTGCGTAAGGAAGCCCTAGCAGCAGGCTGCCTCAGCAGGCTGGGTTAGTTGGTTCAAACCAGAGTGCCTCAAGCAAGGCTGTACCTGATTGCTCGGGATTAACTAGCAGGACCTGTCAGATTCTGCACCAGGTAGGCGAGAGCTACCTAGACCATAGCCATGATGGAATTAGTTCTTCATCTAGGTGGAGAGAAAAACATGCATGACATTTTCATTAGCCTGGAAGGCAGAAACATCTGGTTACTTGGTTCAGCTCATCAGCAGGAGAGCCTGTAGTTGATTAGCCCTTCTCTCAGTAGTAGGCGTTACTACAGTCAGTGGGAATTACTAAACATGGTTTCAGGGGACTGACGTTAATTTGGCTTGCCAAAATAATATGCAATTTTTTAAGGAGTTTGTGTTAATTAGTTGTATAATTTGATGTGATGTGATTGGGTTTGCACAAAGAAAAACAGAACAGGGTTTGCTATTAGAAGCTACAGTAGGAGAAACAAGAGGTGGCACTTAAATAGTGCACAGTATGAATCTGCAGCGGTGAAAGGCCTTAGTTCATGATCTAATTATACAATGGGATTCCCTTTCTCAAGAGCTAAAAGCCTTTTAATACATATTTTTTCTTCCAAGATGTTTTATTTTGATCACTGTACTATTAATACCTGTGTACCTACTATTTTACCACAAATTAAGTCGATTTGAAGATCTCATTTTGGCCTGTTTTATATAATATCCCACTTTTTGCAAAAAAAGAATATGTAAAATGATAAAATTAGGCAATTTATAGTTTGTATAATTCCTTACTGCATCTCTCTGCCTGCTTTCTACTCTTCGTTCACTAGCTCTTTCACAACCATTATTGGCAATTTAGGTTTCTTTGCTACCTGTGAAATGGTAATCAGCGGTAGCACTGATGTCAGAATTACAATTTCTTCCAGGCTAACTGATAACTGTAGTCTGGGAACTTAGAAACATAGATGAGGTAGTCAGCATCCTTTCATTAAAAGAGCTTACTGCCTGCTGGGTGTTAGAAAACTTTTGGAAGGTTGCACTGAAGGGCATCTGCTGAGGGCTGTGGCTGAATGAAAGGGTTGGTTGGGTTTTTTCCTCAGAATTTACTTAGTATGGGATTAGACAACTGAAGCAAATCTCAGAAACGGCATAACCTTCCATGTTTCTCTGTTTTTCTCATCTTTCATGTCTATTTGGATGGCAGATTCTTTGGGCTGACGGCTATTTCTTCCTATGTGCTTGTACGGTGCTCTGCACACTGAGTTGCCAGTCCTGGTGGTGGCCTCCAGGCACAGCTGTCATAGACATGCCAGTTAATTAACTCACAGCTCTCTCCCATTCTCTGCCACCCCCCACCTAGTATCTTAACATTTCAGGTCACCTCCATGAGGAACAGGGGGCAGGAGTTTATTTATCATTATTTCCATGGGGAAGGTAGTCTGAAACATACGGTGTAAGGTATTAACACTATTCAAATTTAGCCACGTACTTATTCAGGAGATTTGTCTCGATAAGCTGTGTTGTTAATGGCTACTGCTTCAGATCACCCCTGAAGAGAGACTGTCTCCCTCCATTAATTGTCATGTGCCAGAAGTTAGGGAGCATGGACACACCTCGGTCCTTCTACAAGAAAACAGTTTGATAGCTATGTCTGCAACCCTCTTTCCACTGGGGATGGCCAAGAAGTACAGAGAAACTTATTTGCCTACTGCTTGAGAGGAGCCCCCTCTGGGGACTGAGATTTCTTACAAAATTGCTGGGCAGTGGGGAACCTTCTTACACACTGCTGAAAGTTTGCCTGAACCTTGCATGCTGATGTGCAAACTTCTCAGAGATGTTCACAAACCTCAGAGTTGCCTGAAATCTCATACCACACAGGTTTTTTATGATACAAGGTTCCCTTATAAATGTTTCACAGAGCTCTCCAACTTTCTAAAAAAAGGCACTGCATAATTTATGGGATGCTCTGTTCAACATCCAACCCCCGCGAAAAAGCCCTGTAGTTTAGGTACAACTTCATGTAGAATAGCAAGTCCACCAAACACAGAAGAGACAAGTGTCATAATAGACTCTTTGTCTGAACCATCAAGGCTTGGAAGATATGAGCTCACTAGCGGGAAGTTTTTAAGCGCCTGAGGTACAGAAAGGCTGGTGTCAAAGCATGTGTAGTACATCGCGGAGTGGAGTTGGTATTACACATAAATAAAAGGAAAGTGTGTGAGTACAAAAGGCTATCATTGCATTGAGCGGCTGTAGTAACAGAAAATGGAAGGATAAAAAAAAAAAAAAAACATTTCACTCGTACAGGCCAGCACTGAGGATGCCTGGACAGATTCCAGATAATTTCCATTGGGTTGAGCGAGGGTGCCAGTGTCCATCAGGGTGGCTATCTGTGCAAAGCTGAGCTGTCCACCATGGGATGACCTGAACCCTTTATAGAATTAGATCCTTATAATGCTTATATGCTTGCTATTTATTCTCTATTTGAATATCGGTTTTTTGTTGAAACCTTATTTCTTTACCTTGAGCAGTCACTTGGTACCTATGCAGCAATTCGTAGTTACTCTTTAGCCCTTATGCACCCTACCTACCATACTGACCAATATTGCCTGTTTCTGATATGCCCTGTTATCCGTCTCTTTGACTGTTGTTGCCTATCTTATGCCTAGCTTTCAAGCTCATGGAGAGTGAATTTCTGTATTGCTTTCAAGATTTTGCAGAACTGGTTTCTGTATTTTGCTCTGTATTTTCTACCCCATCTATTACAGTGGTGTCCATGATTGGGAATACTAGGAAATACAGCAATGTCAACAGTAAGCACGAGCGATAGGAGACAATTAATGCATCTGAGAAACACTAAAAAACAAATCTATAATTTTGTTCACTGAGGACACTTCATATAAAAGGGGGTTGTAAGGCCAATGGTTTAATTACTTGTTGTAAGCCACTCAGAAACAGTACAGTAAACAGACTTAAAAAGTTCCTCATTGATATCAACTCCTGTGCTATATATGGGTAAATATCTCTCATATCAGAAAGGTATGCCCCTCAACCCATTATTAATTTACAAAATAAAGACATTTCTTTGAGGAAACCTATTCTTTTAGGTCAGGTTGACTTCTACAGTCTCATAGTACAGCTACAGAAATATTTCTACTGATGTAGAAATGTTGTATCTTTGCTCATCTAATGAAAGATGGTACCAATTAATGGAAAAACACAGCATAAGTACCATGCTAGTAACTAGGACTGGTTAAGCTAACCTATACAGATCTATATTAATTGTAAAAGAACTTTGAGAGAGATAAAATGAAGAATATTTTCAGATCTCACTTGGATACAGAAGAAGAAATGGATATAGAAAATAATAGTGAATTTCCTTTCTTAGCAAAACTGCCTCCTTTTTGTTTCCCTCTCTCCTGTCCCCTTTGCTTCACCAAGTGATAGCAGGACTCAATCTAGGCAATTTTCTTACTTAGTGGTGAATTACAGAAGTAGCCGGAGAACAATTTCTGGATGAATGGATTTTCAAGTCAACAGTGGTACCAACATTGAAGGGGATACAGAACAGACAGCTGAGCCTCACCTAGAACAACAAGGCTGTCATTTCTTAGGCACCTGCATACACTGCAGTATTCCCATATGAACTTCTAGACTCGTGAAATGCAACAACAGAGTTTTCATCTGTGTCAGTGGCACTAAGACTTAGCCCGATGTATTCACCCAAAATTTTCCTGGAGGGCCTGAACAGCTTGGAGCCTGTTGCACTACCATTTTTGTTCCTGTTACCCATGTATATTTTCCCTGTGAACTGTGTTACAGCTTGGGAGTGCTAAATCTTGTGAAAGGTACATTAGTCAGAGGTACATAAGTCAAAAGCTTCACAACAGAAATCACAAGGAAATCTAGTAGAAGAGAAAATACTGACATTACAGAACAGTTGCTGTAAATATGCAGATCCCTTTTCTTTATAACTCATGATTTTAAGAAGCTTTTCCTCTTTTGAAACAGGGCTGAACTCTCCATGCTTTGTCTCATTTCCAGATATGATGATTCCAATTTATAGACCAGTATAGGTTCAAGTAACAGTTTGAGTGGATACTTTCCCCCATTTTAAAAAAAAATCAAGTACAATTATAATTTGTCAAAGCTTCTTGTTCTAGCAGTCGAATACAAAATGCAGATGGCTTAAATTTAAAAAATACTATGTGTATCTAACTTTAAAACTACCCATTGTCAAATAAACCATTTATAAGCATTTGAAAATGAGTTACCATTCATGCTGAGTTGAAATTTCCTTTTTTTAACCTCTTAACCACAGACTTTTTCCTAAGAGTATGTAAAATCGCAGCTCTTTATCTTAAAAATTTCCCAAATTTCATTCAAGCATCCTCTGATATTTGTATCTTGAAGAAAACTACACAGTAACATAATGTAATGGCTTTGGACTTATGAACACATCAGTGTCACAGGTTAAGTGCTTTATTTAAGGATCTGCAAAATGAAAAAACAGAGAAACCTTAATGGGCAATATAATTACACTGTGTCACAAGGTATTTCCACAAAGGAGGGAAAATAGTCCATTCAACCTTAACTTTCATATTCCTGCTTTCTAAGTGCTATGCTGTCTCGTCTAGGAGTGGCCAAACATAGATCTGGTATGGAATTGTGCAGTAAGATCCCCAAATTAAGCAATTAAGTAATACAATTAAAAAGCTTTTTTTAATAAAGGTTTAAGAGTAATGAGGCGACAAGGATTCACCGTATGGCAACATTTCATTATGAAACTCAGTTACACAGCAAAACTATCAGTTTTCCCTTGTTGCTTTCCAAGAAAATGTTGTTACTTTCCAAAAGACATTATGCTCAATTAATCCCTAGCGGCATCAAGGGATGGTAGCTGCATGTTCCTCCACCAGAAGCATCCTGTGTACAGCAAAGATGGCAGGCTAATTTGCACAGCTACCCTCCAGCAGGGATTTTGCCGTTACGCTGGGTGTAATTCCAAAGTCTATATTTACCTCTAACCTTCCCTTGCCTCTGCCCCATATATGCTCCTGAGCTATTTGTTTACAAGCAAAATCTGATTACGTTACTAACTTTCCCTGCTCTTCAGTCTTTTTTCTTCCCCTCCAGATTCACTTTTTTCTTTTCTCCCTGCCACCTTCGCAAAATCTGCTGAGAAGGAAGGGTAATTAGCCCTCACTAAGCCTGTGTTCCTGGGGCTAGGTTACCAAGCTGCCTAACTTAAAACTGACTCCAGTATCTCCATACTACGTGCAGTCACTTCTGTCTTCTGACTGCAATATAGACATAAATTTAGCTCAAGAGTGCTTTGGAGGGGGAGGATGTCTTTTCATTACATGCTCAATATCCATTATAATGGAACCTGGCTTCTAGTTCAGGGCCTGAAGGCATATCACAATGCAAATAATAGACAATAATGATAATAAAAAGAGAATTTTCATCACAAGAAACTTGATTAGTCTCCTGTATCCTGAATAAAAGTTTCCATAATTATATACAGTCTTACAATTTTTGTTTTGTGTTTTTAAATACAGTGCCAGTTAAGACTATTTCCCTATTACCTCTGATTTCATGCAGATATATTTATGTCTTGGTATTCTAGTAAGTCCCCTTAGCTGATGTTTGAAATACAACTCTAAAACTACTGTATCATCCCAAATTTAAGATTATGAAATCTCTGCAGCAACAGCTGTATCTGGGCAACAAATTGTTTGTTAAATGGAAATGATCAACTACACGGATTATTTCTTGTGATATTCTTGCAATACAACGTTTTCATTCAGATGTTGTTAGAGACTTACTGTGACATACAGCAATGTTTTCAAGATGCCCTACAGCTCCCAAAGGTATCATCATGAGACTTCGAGGTCTCAGCAGTTACTTGATGGGATGGGATTTAAAGTAGTATTTGTACATTACTTTCTTGTCTGAACATTACCCCTACTAACATATCAACCTATATCTTCTTTTCTCTCTTCACTCATACAGAGATGGGGAGAGCCTACCAGAGAAGCAATGGGCTTGTGGTAAACTTGCAGTTCTGAAGAACAGATGAGTGGAGGCCTACTCTGGATCAGTAGTATCAATCCTATAGCAGACTGCACATGAGCAGAAATAAGTTTTCTTTTGGATTAATTTGAAGAAACTCTTCTATGTGCCACAGTGACCCAAATTAATAATATAGACTTTTATTTTAGAATTTTCATTACTAATTTGGTTCAAGTCCCTCTTTGGGCCCTATTATGCAGTAAAGATAACTAATTATAGTAAAGAAATAATTTAAGTAAAATCAATAGAAAAGACTTCTATGGCAAAATAATTGTCCATACACAGATATCTAACAACATAGCGAGAATATGGATAAGTACCAATTTAATCACTTTCACAGAAGTTTATGGGCACATCTGCCCTAGCTGAATCAAGTTTTAAGAATAATTTGGCAAAATTTGTGTTGTAGCATTTTTTATGGTAACTGATTCTGTAGGAATTGATTCTCCATTCAATAACAGTCGGAGATACTGCTGTCACAGTTTTATGTTTTATATAGACCATTTACTTGGAGTTTCCTAAAATTCATTGGCATGTAGCTCATGGTTACTGAGACTACAGCATTTAGACCATTCCCTATTGCTGGCAACTAAGTGCTAGTTGCTATTTTGGGGGGTTGGCAGAATGTGGCTGAGTCTGGGATGAGTATGGTGAGAAAGTGCCATCAAAACACTGAGATCAGACATGCATAAACCACTTATAAAAACTTTAATGTATCTACTGTCACCTTAGTGGAAAATTAAGCATGTCTTTGTTTCTACCTCATTAGCATGTAATGTCTTCAAGGAGCTGATGACAGACCCATCCTTCCTGAGTTTTTTGTATTAGATGCAAGTCTTTCATCTCAAGAAGGAGGATACTTCTCCTTCCCTGAGTTTCCCAGCCTTTGTTCCCACCATCCACCCAAAGAAAGTCTTTTTCTTCTTCTTCCACCCCTCATCCTGTGAACTTGCCCATCTGTTTCTATTTACTACCAGATTCCCCCCTCCCACACTCCCCATGCAGTTGGTGAACCGCACAGTACTCTCCTCCTGTCTCTTCCTCCCCTGGGATTTTGCCCATGGCAGCTCTCTCCCTCCTCTTCCTGAGGACCTGTTTGCCTGAGTGAGGGGGTGGCTCACATGGGGCTGGCTGTCCCTGGGGTTTGGGTGGCATCCTGCCTCTGGGCTACAGGAGATTCCCAACTGACCCTGCAGCTCTGCCGACTCCCTGCCACCCACAGGCTCCTCAGCTCAAACTGCAGGACATGGAGCACAACACCACTTCGTGTCAAGGCATCTGTGCAGAGGAGTACGGTCAGAGGTGGTGTAAAACCGATGTTGCTTCTCTGGGGAGGACACAGCAGTCTAGGGAACGCATCCGCACATGTGCGTGCCACGTTTCCAGCAGAACAGCTCCTTGCGTGCATTACTTCTCACTCCCTTACCTGTCTGTGTGTTGGCTGTAAGCTGCTCAGAGCAAGGTGCTGCTTTCTGAAATGCTTATGCAGTACTTAGTGCAGAAACCCTGCAACACCAAAGCCACACGGCAATAAAAATACTAGTAACTGATAATGAATGGGAGACTTCAGAAGTACAGAAAGGAAACAAAATAGGAGCTGACATGATAGTATTTGCAAAATAACAGTAGGGGTCAATCTGGAACTTGCATCCTCCCTCTCCTATCATTACATGAGAGTAAGTAAATACTGCCTAAAAGTAAAAGCTAGTCTTTGGAAACTCGTGAAAAGAAAATATTTCCCCTCCCCAGCCACAGTGTATAATTAGTTTGTGGTAATAATTGCCCTTGTGTGACACTGAGGCCAAGTACTTTGTAAAACAGTTACACCAATAGTACAAAATACCTGTAGTTATCTATTTTGTAAGAAGGTTACGAATCCCACGCTTCAGGCTTTAGGTCAGTCTCTGTTAAAGACAAGAAGGAGACCTGATACACTGATACTTTCAGAGAGATTGAATATTACACCTGAAAGACCTATGGTCTGATCCTGTGTGGCATTTTCTACAGGAAAGACAGCAAGGAGGAAGCAGAAGGCTGGAGGGTCAAGAGGAACAGTGTGGTAGGAAAAGAAAAAGGGTCTATCAGAATAAAAAGAGAATAAAGGAATGTTAAAGAAAAAGGCTAGAGCTGATGTTTAGATACTCTTTTACTTTGTTGCAGTTTAATATTTCAGTGGGGCTCTTCAGAATTTTATTTAAAGACTATGTATGTACCTGTGTTTTATAGAAATATGCTTTTAAGGATCATATTATTTGACTTGGAAATACCTCCAGTGTTTACCTAGGTGATTATCAATATACCAGTAAGTCTGATTGTGTTACTTGTTCCATTTATAGTAATATTGATTTATTGTTACAATTAGAGAATCACAGAATCGCAGGAAGGTCAGGGTTGGAAGGCACCTCTGCAGATCATCCAGTCCAAGCCCCTGCTACAGCAGGGTCACCCACAGCAGGTTGCACAAAGTCACGTCCAGGCAGGTTTGAATGTCCCCAGAGAAGGAGACTGCACAGCCCCTCTGGGCAGCCTGTCCCAGGGCTCCATCACCCTCAAGGTAAAGAATTTCTTCCTCACATTCAGATGGAATTTCTTGTGTTTCATTTTGTGCCCATTGCTCCTTGTCCTGTCACTGGGCACCAGTGAGAAGAGCCAGGCCCCGTCCTCTTGACACTCACCCTTAAGATATTTGTATGCATTGGTAAGATCCCCCCTTGGTCTTCCCTTCTCCAGGCTAAGCAGGCCCAGCGCTCTCAGCTTTTGCTCACAAGGGAGATGCTCTGGTCCCCTCATCATCTTTGTAGCTCCCCACTGGACCCTCCCCAGTAGTTCCCTGTCCCTCTGGAACTGGGGAGCCCAGCACCGGACCCAGCACTCCAGGTGCGGCCTCACCAGGGCAGAGCAGAGGGGGAGGATCACCTCCCTCGACCTGCTGGCCACGCTGCTCCTCATGCACCCCAGGGTGCCATTGGCCTTGGCCATGGGGACACACTGCTGGCTCGTGGGCAGCTTGGGGTCCACCAGAACTTGTAGAGCTGCCTTCCAGCAGGTCAGCCCCTTGTGCCCTGTCCAGGTCTTGCTGAATGGCAGTGCAGCCTTCTGGTGTATCAGCCACTCCTCCCAGGTTTGTATCATCATCATTAATTAATCCCAGAAAGGAATGTCCAGCTATTAGCAATTTGTGAAGATCAGATACCATATGCTGTTACAGTTAGAGAAAGTATATATTATAAAGGCCACTACTTGTGCACCAGGTATAAAGACAAAAAAATATCTACTTTAAAAAAAAAAGACTATTGGAGAAAATATGATTAAAAGGTATCTAATTAATGCATAAAGTAGGAGGGATAGCAAAATACTGATGAACCATTTTGGACCGGATAACAAGCTAAACATTTGTTGAGGTTTGAGCAACTTTGGTTTGGTTTTACTTTGGTTTTGATCCTCACGCCTTCCAAGATTCCTCCCCAACCCTGCCAACCAGCCCCCAAGAAAGAAAGAAAACTGATTTAATCCAAAAAACTAAGACAAAGTTTATATTTTATATATTACCAGCCCCTCTGAAATTGTAACTGGATGTAGTCTTACCTGAAAACCTGAACGAAATAGTACAAAGTTGACCAGTGTCATGGCCTAGTATGCATTTGCGGTGGAGCTATTCTGAACCGTATGATGGGAGTGACTCCCAGTATTTGCTGCACTGTCCTTAGTCCAAGTAAACTTGATGTCTTTCAAAAATTGCTCCATTAAAAAATGCAGCCTGGAAACAGACTGCCTCCCCAGAATTGTCTGTAAGAACAGTAGGCCCACCAACTAAAGCAGTGCTCCGCAGTGTGAATTTTTAGTCTCTGTTTTCAATTTAACTGGTAGCTCACCATTGTTTCGACAAAACATAGTAGGAAGTGCCAGTGAAACCTTAAAACAGAAAATTAAGTCTGGGACAGAACTATCCCATGCACACATCCATCTCATTGAGTTCCTTTAGTGTTTCTGAGTTTTGTCTAGTGTTCATGCAAGACAGTAATTGCAGCATAAACAAGAGCAAATGTATCTTTATTTGGGTTGCTCGGCTTTCTACCGTACAGTTTTCTCCTTTATATTAGCCCCTATTTCATGCCCCAAGGCTCCTTACCAGCTCCTCATTAAGGCATGCACCTTCTTGTGGCTCCGTATCAGCCTCCTGCACTGCAGCAATTAACCCATTACAGTACCAAGCACATGACTTGCAGGATTTTTCACATTCATAATGCTCTCTCCTTGCATGCCATGTTTTAAAATTAATTTTGAAGGAAGCAAGAGATGTGTTAAAACACGTCGGGTTTTTACCAAAAATAGATCATGCCATACAGCTCTCATAACTTTCTTTTATGAATAATGGGGTTTTTTTAAAGAAAGAATATACAATAGAACTCACCTCCGTGGGCATCCATAAATCATATTACAGGGAGTTGCAGGGTGAGAGGTATTATTTAAACTGGAGAAAGCAGAGATCAGTTGGCAGAACTGCAAGGAATTAGCTGAAGAGGTGACCATGAGTTATGCTGAAAAAGGATCTCTTGAGATCGACAGAGATTAGCAGTGGAATCCTACACAGGCTGCTCTTTGGACTGATCATTTCATAGGGTCATATTTTCATTAATAACCACACTACAGAAAAGGAAGTATGTGCTATTGAAATTTGCTGATTTTACAAAGCTAGGGAAAACTACCAATACTGAGTTGTAAATAATGCAAGCAGAGGAAAGGGGAGAAAAGGAACAGGAAGGAACCAGGGGAGAAAAGGAACAGGAAGGAACCAGGTGAAATCCAGGAGTATAGCCTCAAGATGCTACACTTCAGAAGACAAATAATAAAGCAGTGGGTTTAGGCACCCAGTTCAGGTGGATAGCATTACTTCAGCAGTTGGCTAAAAAAAAAGAAATACATATTAGGTACTTAAATGTTTTGGACCACACTTCTTGCTAATAAAAAGTGTCAGTGAGCCTTAGATAAGTTGTGCCTACAAAACAAAAGTGTGATGAGGGAGAGTTATCTGGCAATGGTGAGGGGTGTTTCTGTTATTCATTGAATGCTGTTGCTCTAGACAAAGAACAGGCACTCAGTGTACAACCTGGGTCACCCATATGCAAGAAAATTAATTCAAATTGGGACAAGCACCAAGAAGGTGTGCTGGGAGGAGGAGGAGAGGTTATCTAATAAGGGAGACTAAAAGTGCTTCACTTGTTTACACAAACAAAACAAAAGCTCAGAGGGAACATAACTGTTGTCTATAAATATACAAGGAGAGAGAAGAGCTATTTAAAGGACGATGTTGACATAAGAACAAATGGTTATAAGATGGCCATGAATAAACTCAAACAGGAAATTAGGAGGAAGTGCTGGAATGAAATCCTGGAGCAGCCCTCCAACAGGAGCAGAGGGAGCAAGAAACTTCACTGGTTCCAGCATGAAACTTGAGCAGTTCATGAAACCAATTATGTGATGTGTAGTTGACAGCAGAAGTTGGGGTTTGAACTTGATGCAGGAGGTCCTTTTAAATCCTATTTCTTACGTTTCCAGGGGAAGCTGATTTAAATCTTCTGCAAGAGATGTCTTAGATGTTGATAACAATAATTAATACCTTACACTCCAGTAATACCCTTCCATTTAAAGACCGCAAAGCACATTGAACACATGTGGGAATTACACATCTAAATATCCACCTGTGTTGTTACTGTTATTTTACAGCCAGGAAATTGCGATGCCCTGTACAACTCTTTTTGGATTACTTAGAAAAATCTGTAAAAATGAAGAATAGACCTCACAGATCTCCCAGTTTTAAGAATAAACCTGTAGTTCTGAAAATTGTCATCATGTTTTCAAGGCTTTTTAATTCCAGAAAATGTATGAATTGTATACAATCGCTTGTACAAAGCTATAAGCCATATGCTGTTTAGCTTAAAATGTCAATGAGTGAGTCAGCAACAACAAGAAAATGAAGGTGTTTGTAAATGTTGCATTTAAAAAGCATTAAGAAAAATGAGAGCGGTCCTTCAAAGACATACGCATCTTCAAAATCAGAACAATGCAGTATTTCACAGTCATTAAATAAGGTGTCACATAGCTACAAACAAGAATCATATAGCTTGAAAAAATGTTGTTTTCCTCTTGGGGAGTTGGAACAGCACCAGTTCCATGTGTGTTAGTTCCCACTCTGACTTCCACTGGGAAAGGTGCCAGGGGTGGCGAGGGATGGAGAGCAGTTGCTTCCTGGCTCTCCTCCCTGCCCTGAAAGCCTTCCCTCCCGAACCTGCAGAACCCCGGCCACACTTGCTGGCATTCAAACAGGCATCCAGCATGTAGGAGAGAGAACATGCTGGTTTGGCTCTTTTCTGAGGGCTTCAGGTCCTCTGTCTCACCTCCATTGGGGTGGGGGGGATTGGGGGGGGGAGGGGGGAGGGGGCGGGGGGGTGTGGGAAATGAGTCCCTAAGTCCATCTGATTTCTTGCGTGCACTATGCTTATCCCTAAATAGCAAAGCACTGTATACAGTGATGCATTCAGAGGAAGAGCTGATTTGCACAATTCCCACCCACCAATATCCTCCTGCTTCTTCCAGTGCCATGTCTGGTGCTAGGTATGGTCCCTGAACAGAGCAGTAAGGTCATTGCCCTCTGCTCCTTCAAATTCCTCCCCTCTGTGGCCTTTGCCAGGGCATTTACAAGCCCCAAGCAAACGTGAGCCAGACAGGTTCCCATGCCTGTGTAGAGCCATACCCCAAAAGAACAGGCTCTGCCCAGAAAAATATATACTCGATGTCAAAGGAAACCACACACATGTAGCTGAGCACAGAAGCTGGCTCCAGCAGTGTGTAGACCCTGTCAAAAGCAGGTGCTTGAAACAAAACCGAGTATCACCTGCCAAGGGTAAACCAGCTTTAAGGACAAAGACTACCATTCAGCAAATCCGGGGTGGGAAGCAGTGTTATGCTGGGGACAAGGAGGGATGGGAAAGACACACAGAATTTGTCAGTCATCTGAATCCACTCCATGTCAAGAAAGCCAATTATTTTCTCAGTGGCTAAAATTTACATACACTTCTTTATAATCGGGAAAGATATAACCGTGTACAGAGGACTGATGGTTAGACTGCCCACACCCTTCACATGCTGCTGGCTCTCCTAGACCATAATATCTCCAGTGGATGGAACACAGAGCCTTGTTTTCCCAAAGCTCAAAACAATGAGGCCCTGATCCTTATAATATCATACAAATAATAAACAAGTCATAGGAATTCCCATACACAAAAAGGCCAGATACTGCCCATATAAATATATGCTCTGTTTAAGTCAAAGGAAATTGCGTGTGCGTAGCTGAGCACAGAAGTTGGCTCAAAGCCCACTTGTAACTAAGCCATGCATGTGAGGACAGAATAGAGCCCATTGTCTCTTGAGAGCTTTTTCATTTTTCTTTGTTGTTCTCCAGGACATGAATTACCTAAACTGGAAAACAGAATTTTTCTCCAATGTAACATGTCTCTGACAGGCAAATTTCTTTCATTGTGGGTTTGTTGTTTTTGTGTTTTTTTTTTAAATCTGCTAACTCCCGCTTTAAAGACTGCTGAGAGAAAATAATGTATGTCTACAGTCTCTTCCTGTAGTCCTGCCCAAGGAAAGTTTAATCTGCTGTGGATGATGCCTGGAGCAGCCTCTGACTGAGTTCTGCCCCAAGTCATTTCATCTGAGACAAGGGGTGAATGGTCTCCTCCTCCAAGTTCCCACACAGCCTTTTCAAGGCCTCACTTTTCCACATATGGACTGGAAGATGGACTGCACTAGAAGACAGACAAAAGTGGAAAAGTGTCCTTTCTGGCTTTCCCCAACGTACAATATATTTTGCTGGCCTTCCTTTGGTTTCTGCCATTGCCCCTTTTTAAGGACTTTCTGAAGAGCAAAGTGAAATATAAAAATTAATACAGTTTCCAACCACATTAACTTTCCAGCAGTCTTTCTGCAGAGTTTTAGCACAGTGGTGTCCGTTCCTTTCTGTTCCTCCCCTCTTACCTCCAGCATTTTCTCCTTGTCTCCTCAGAAGATCCTTGCAGAAACCCAAAGAGAAGAAAAGTGACATGAAGGCTCATTTCCCTGTTTTGCTGAAGAAAGATGATAGCATGAGAAGGATGTTTAGCCTGAAATACCTTCGTGGCTGCTGCTTCTGCCCTGGGACACACTGGCATATCATCTCAGATCAGCATTTTTAGAAAGATCTGTACATATTTTGATTTGGGAATCTGCCTTGGTTCCAGATAGGGCTCCTAAAATCTAAAAAGGAGCCAGCTGGAAGTCTTGAGGAGTGTCCATCTGGCTGAAGCAACCTGGGACCAAACAAACTCAACAGCCAGTCTTCTAGTCCCTGGCACCATCCCTTGCTCTCCCAGCCTCACTACCCACCTGAAAGGACTCGGCTGAACAGGCAGAACTGTGTCACTAAAAATAAATCCCCAGGTTGTGTTAACAATCTTCATCCATCCACTCTCTCACATCCAAAACGCCAAAATCAAAACCAAAGGTGTGTTCATTTTGGTTTCAAAGCAGCTCAGGCAGAGCAGGAGACAATTCAGAAACTTGTGAAAATCTGCAGAAATAAAAAAGCTGATTACGACCTGATAATGTATGACTTAAAGGTGTTTTACCAGCATTTAATAATACTGTGGAGGGAAGGAAGTGTTGAAAAAGCAGTTGTTTACTTATTATTTTCAACTTGAGCATTCATTTGTTACATATTAGAGGCTCAAATGGAACCACATTAGTGGCTAGGAGGTGCGCTTCGCTGTGAGCTTGTGGGAGGTCTTGTGCTTGAAGACACTGAAGTATTTTGCTTTTAAATGCTCTGTGTTTTTTCTTAATTTTTTTTTTTAAGAGTTATGGGATTTAATTAAATTGGTGGTCTGCTGGCTTTTTCCAGTCAGAAATTACATGTAAGCCGTCTTCTGCATCCCTCTCTCTTCCTTTCTCTTGCCTTGCAGAAGGTTTTGCTGGGCATGTACATCCATTTCAGAATCTAATCACAGACAACTTAAATCTTCCCACCGTTACCCACATTAGTAATTGCAAAATAATAAACATGACAAAATTCAGATTAATAGGGCATCCTATGCAACTCGGATGGCGGGGAGAGCCCTCTGGAATTCTAAGTGTAATAGGTCTGTGTTTATTTCTCAACCGACGGCATAATGTGACTGATTTACAAGAGTTTAACTCAAGTGTTAATCTGACAGTGACGAAGAGCTTCTCAGTGGCAGAATCACTTACACTATCATATTAGTTGCCTCCTCTATTAAAGCAGTATGGTCGATAATTGGAATGCTTTTATGTCTAGTGGTTCTGACAAGGCTCTCTTTAGGTCACATATGGGCGGTCTGGCTTGCTGCACAGCTGAACAGTGGCAAATGATTTAAACTGAGAAAGTATTGTTCTCCTCGTATTATGGAGCAAGGGCAGTTCAAGGAAAGTAAGGCTCTGCACTGGCTACCTGCTGGTGTGTAGTAAAATAAGATGGACATGATACTGGGTTGGGAGTACAATTAAATCTATTTTGCACCAATGTGTTGGTGGACAGATGAGTTTCCACATGGCAGAGCTTTATGATCTTTAAGGTAGACTGAACTAATAGATTGGTGTGGAGCGCACTGAAGTTACTAAGGATGAGAAAGCAAGCAGCAGTACATTTGAACTACAGGTTTCTCATATGCTCCACGTCATGCTGAGTTTTTATAGCTCCTGGCTTTCAAAAAGCCTGTTTCAAAGAGGTTTGCGCTAGACTGGGCATGCAGTTTTGCTCTGCAGATATTGTCGCTACCGATTTAGTGGAATGCAATTAGGAAGCCTAAATTAAGTGGTAATGGAGAACCAGCTCTTGAAACTGGGGTTTCCACGGCAACCACTGCTTACAATACAGCCTTCAGTTAGTTTTCCCACTTTATCTGCAAAATGCACAATTGAGCTTTAAAACAGCTTTGTGCTGAAAAGCGCACTGTAAACAACTGTTTGCAATGAGAGTTTTACACTGTCTTTAAATACAACAAGCTATCAAATAAAATTTACTTGTCCATACTAATAAAAAAAAAACATCCATGCAGTACAAAACACTAAAGAGTCCAGAAACTTATTATTCATTCTGGAAATTTATATATAATACAAAAATTCAAGATCTTGTGAGTCCTCGATTTGTCTTTGAAGTCTTATCATTATTCCTCAATTTTAAGACACATAATCCCATATCTCTCAGTAGTGAGAAGAACCGAGCAGTTTGGTACAAATACTGCATTTATCACAATAGCAATGCTATATAGTTATGAAGTGCTTTTTGTCTAATATGAACTAATAAATGTGCATTTTCATCAGACTTCCTTTAATATCTAGCAATCTTTTATGGATTTTTTTTTTATTTTTCCCTTTATAATACATTATTATGTCCTTCATAAATGTTCATATTTTATGGCAAAGTAACACTGTGCCATTTCTGAACTGCTTAACATTCTTGACTGCTTTAGGATCATAGCCCAACTTTTGCATCTTGTCAAATGTAACTGCAGGTGATTAAATATGCATAAAATATGGAAAAGTGGAAAAGATGATGTTAAGGTCATACATGTGATTTGTATTGACCGCCCTTTTCATGATAACCCCGTCAAACTGGATCTCTAAGTTGAAATTACATATTTGCAACCAATTTTTAGCCCTCTATTGTACAATCAGAAGTCTTGGATTAATACTGTCAGGTGATTTATAAGAGAGGAGATCTTGGCAGTTTTTAATTTTCCTTTTTTTTCCCCCTTTTATACTCATTTGTTTTAGTCAAGACAAAAATCTCAGAGAAAACACTGTGTAAACTTCACTGAGAAAATTTCAGAAGAGACATCATGTATTTTCGATTTTTGTCCTATCAGCGGAGTAGTCCTTTAAGGCAGTGTTCTTTGGGAAAAGAGAAGAAACCCTTATACCACCAAAGGGTCACACAGCAAGTCAAAACACACCTCTTTTGTGTCTTAGCTGAAGTAGAGCAACCCAAGAACCTTGCAGCGTTTCAAGGCTGATGCTCTTGTGTGTGTGTTATAGCAACCACACTGGGTCGAGCCAGAGAGAGAGAGAGAAAGGGTGTGGGGGTGAAGGCAGTGGGAAGGGGAGAGAAGGGGGAGCTGTGGGTGCCTTCCCTCAGGAGCCTGCTGGTCAGAGGACTGTATCTTGGCATCCACAGTCATGTATAAACCTGGATTTGATATAGTCTGTGCAGACTTTGAACGTGCCAGGCAGGGAAGCTTGCCCTTCACAGTACGGGTGCGCTTTCAGCAGCAGTGATTGGGCTGCGCCTATTCTGATTTGCTCGGAACAGCCTTTTCAGTGCTAACCAAAACCAGAATGAGGATGGGAAGGAATGATGTTGATTGCAAAGTTCACATCTCTGCTGTGTGCCGGTGCTAATGGGAGTTTCTCCTGTGATGGGTAGGACATAAAACACACAGCTGTAGAGACTGTGCAGGGTGAACAAATCAAAGAACTTAGTAATAAAAATGATGTGTGTGCCGATATTATTTAATATTAACTTGTGAAAACTGTTGAAGAAACACATCTTTGTCATATATCAGAATTGGCTCTAAAGCTGAATCAACGGATTAATAAGGTTATTTGTAATGATATTGTCCATGTAAAGGCTTTATTATTTAGGAATCAGTGTTGGAAATTGTAATTTCTTTAATGATTTTTCATCACATAAATTAGCCTGCCTCAACTCCTCCGTCTAGAAGGCAAGAGGAGAGGTTGAGCTGGTCCCCTTCTTCATTCTTACACAAAATCTGCTCATTTGGATGGATCCCAAATTTTAAAGAAACAAGTTCCTGGAAGAAATGCAGAATGCCAAAGCGCACAAGACTTTCACAGGGCATCTCGTTTCAACACTGACTGCCTGCATTTTATCGGAGTACTAAAGGACACATTGAAATTATTTTGTTCTGGCACCGGCACGCGTTGTGATGTGTATGCATTCAATTGCACTTGACAAATCTTTGGGGCAAACAAAATGGTCTAATGTAAGGAAATATCTTAGCATATTCCAAAATGACATTTTTAGACCAAACATGTGTTCGATTGATTTGCCTTCTCCAGAGATCACTTTTGAATCCAGGCCAGTGATAAGTAGGGGGGCAGGCTCTCGCTGAAGGCCAGGCGGGTCAGCCGTGCTTCCGCTGGTATTTCCTGCGCCGCAGAGTCCCGTACCTAACTGTACAAATAGCTCCACATGGCATCCTGAGAGCGTGCCAGGGAATTTTATGATCACTCGCCAAGTATGGTTGTCAGGTTCCACTCCACTGCTGTGTGTGTATGTGTGTGCTCATATGTGTGTGTGGCTGGAGCTAACTTCAGACTGAGTAATTACCATAATCCAAACAGGGCCTTTACCATCTTATTTGCATTCAGCCAGCAGTGCTGTTTTTATCAGCACCACTACTGAATTGTTGCAAAGTTTTAATTATCTTGACAACTCTCCTTTCTTTTTTTTTTTTATTCAGGGTTTGGTGGTGGGTTTTTTCCCTCCCCCCTTGGGTTGTGTTTGAATTTCAGCAGTCAGCCCCCTACGGCAGCAATCAGATTTCTGCAATAGGAAGCTTTCCCACTTTTTCTTCGTCTAGTAGTAATTTATAGTACCCCACCTCAAAGGCTGCTCAGAGTGGGGACAGAGGCAGAGGGAGGTTGTCTTAATTAACTAATGCTTAATATTTTTCACAGCAAAAGCCCCGCCGAATGCCTCTCTTCAAATCGCATTTGAAGCCCTGGTGTAACTTTACACGTGTGTAGGCTTGCTGAACTGAGAGAAACCATTTCCTATGCAGCAAGCTACCCCCTTGCATAAACATTTGCCAGACTAGAGCTTTCGTTGTCATGTTTTCTGTATTTCCATAATCTTTTGATTTAGGATTAGTATAAAATGTATCATGTCACTTATATTTGCTCTTTCTCAAAAACTCCGCGTTTCAGTGTTGCAATGCTAAGTTAGACAAATTCAGCCTTGAAATAAGACACCATTTCCTAGCAGGATGGGTAATTAAGCACTGGAAGACCTTACCGAGGGAGGAGGTGGACTCACCATAGCTTGGAGTCTTTAAAATGAGAAGGATTAGATATCTTTCTAAAAGACATGATTTAATCCAGCTTCTGGGGAAAGATTCTAGCGTACGTCTACTGGAGGTCAGATGAGATGATTGCCAAAGACCCTTTCAACTTCTGAGCCTGTTGGCCTAGAAATCTGAGGTCAGAGATGTTTTGGTTCACGTGTTAAAAGATCAGTTATAACATTTACATACAGAAATTGTCTTTGGGGAATATTAAGATGAAATATTTTTTTTTACTTGTACTGTGTGCTGCAAACAATAAGGTTGTGCTTCTGTTGTGATTTAACCCTGGCCAGTGACTAAGCGCAAACCAGCCACTCACTCACTCCCCCCACAGTGGGATGGGGGAGAGAATCAGAACAGTAAAAGTGAGAAAACTCAGGGGTTGAGATAAAGACAGTTTAATAGGTAAAGCAAAAGCCGTGCACACAAGCAAAGCAAAACAAGGGATTCATTCACCACTTCCCATGGGCAGGCAGGTGTTCACTGCCTCCAGGCTCCATCACACATAACAGTGAATTGGGAAGACAAACACCATAACGCCAAATGTCCCCCGCTTCCTTCTTTCCTCAGCTTATATACTCAGCATGATGCCATATGGTATGGAATATCCCTTTGGCTAGTTCAGGTCACCTGTCCTGGCTGTGTCCCCTCCCAATTTCTTATGCCCCTCCAGCCCTCTTCCTGGCAAGGTCTGAGAAACCAAAAAGTCCCTGACTTAGTATAAACATCACCCAGCAACAATTAAAAACATCAGTGTGCTACCAGCACTGTTCTCACACCAAATCCAAAACACAGCACTGCACCAGCTTCTAAGAAGAAAATTAACTCCGTCCCAGCCGAAACCAGGACAGCTTCCCAAGTTTTGCATTGCCTTTTGTTTTGCTTTCATAAGTAGTCAAAAATCACAAAGCTTAATACCCCAATATAATCTCGTTACGGAGGAATAAGAATAGAAGGCTTTAAAGCCTACAGATTCACGAACTGAACAAATGCAAAAATGATTTCTAGTTTGTTAGTTTCTCAGGTGCAATAAATGTTTTAAAAATAAGCACAAATAATATTTTTCCAGCCACAAAATACTATGATTGTATTTATCTTCCCATCTTTTATGAAGTTTATGCATCAGGTTGCACGTAATTGCTATTAAACAGTATGGTAGTATTCTATTTGTCTGAGAGGTAAACAAATTCTGTTTAACAGCTGTTAGACATTTGTCTTGCTGCAGTTTGGACTTTTGAGCACCTTATCCTTGTTTTCCCTTTAAAAAGAAAAAAATTAAACATAAGAACCATTAGGGATTTCTCTTTAAATCCAGCAATCTATGCATACTACTAAGAATCAATGCTCTGTAAACTGTCTGGTGCTCTGCAATAAATTCTAGCTTTTATAGACTTTTTCTGGGCCAGGTAGCTGCTAATGCCATAGAAATTGATTATTTGTGGTGTTCTTATCACTGCTTAAAATATCTAATTGCTTTTTCTCCACAGATTTGGATTTGGCTTGCTTGATGCTGGACGATTAATGAAGGAAGCCCTAACTGGACAAATGTTGGTCTCCTGAGACAATGTGTTGTTGATAATAAGTCTGATTTGAGCAAGTCTAGTCAAATTCTATTTTAATAGTATTTAAAGGCACATGCAGGTCACATATCACTGAGTTTTGGGCTGATTTGTTTGGTTTTTAAGTCTGTTGCACTACCAGAGTTTATTCCCCTTAAGTATTAAGCTTTGCAAAGCAGCAAAGACACATGTCTGTCAGCTGCAGAGACATGTGTTTTGCTTCAGTGTAGCAAGTTTTGTTCAAAATTTGCCTTTATTCTTTCACACTTAGGCAGACTGGGGTATGTAATTCAACACTGTATGATTGTTCCTGCGGAGGAATTACTGAACTCTGATTATTTTGAACCCTAAAAATTATTGACAGGAAGAGACAAGAAGGTATTGCAATCAGTTCTCAATCTAGTGAGGGCAGCCTTCTTTAAAGGCAGCTAATCCTTAGCCTAAAAGCTGTACACAGTTTCTGCTGCTCCCACAGGATTTTTCACGTAGCTATGCCAGTGTCATTTATGTGAAGTTAAGTACGAATCGTTCTCCACTGCACTACCAAATCAAGATAACCACCAAACATCAAGTCACTGTCTTACTGGATTGCTGCTTTGAGTGTGAAATTCAGCTCACAGCTCAGTCACAGCTCCAGCTGAGGAGGAAAAAGATCTCTCATCCCACCAGAATACTGGACTCGAGGATGTTTCCCTTCTGCATCAAGATGAAGCAATGACATCTAGAGTCAGTAGGGTCTAGAGTACTTTCCTTCTTCCAAGAGCTCCCATTTTGTAGAGAGAAGTAGAGGGAAGAGGGACTTAAATCCACGCACCTTGCACCCCTGCTAACCATGGTGCCAGTCTTTCTTTGTCCCCAGAAGGGGTTATTTGAAGAGATACTAACAGCTACCTCCCTGAAGGCCTAGGCACAGCACTGCACATCATTTTTGAGCACCAGTTTGCAGAAGCAACTGCAGAAACTTGTGTTTCTTGTCTTTTCAACACTGTGTAGGGAAAGGTAGAAATCTGAGTGGGAACCAAAACGGCTGGACAGGGAAAGGTTCAAGCATGAGGACCATGCTCCAGCATGTATCTGTAATCATGGCCCTTTTCAGCAATGTGGCCCCCAGCCAGCTTGGAGCCTGGAGTTCTCTTCTTAGGCTGACACTAGCAATATCTGATTCAAATAAATTAATAACCCCGTTTTTGCCTTTTGCAGCATTATCACAGTCATAGCAGTGATGCTGTAAACTAATCTTTTACTAACAGCCTAGTAATGGTTTAGGCAATGTTTCACATATGAGGACACCCCAGGTCACTTCTCTTTCCAGCCCCAGGACAGTCAGCCTTGTCACTGCCACCTTGCAGAGACTCCCCTTAGCCACAATCCTTTGAATCAGGGTGTTCAGTCCCTGTTGGAAACGCGACACACTTTAAGAAAAATTTTAAGGTTTATTGGTCTGGAGAGAAAAAAAAAGAGGTACCATAATCTATTGGGTTTTTACCTACTGTGTAGGCAGAGAGAAGTTACCTAGGAGGAATTCATCCCATAAGCCAAGGCATGTTATTGCTTGTCTGGTTTAGGCAGTAATGTTAATATAGGCTATACAAAGAGTTGTATCCATGGCTTCTGCATGTTTTTCAAGCATCTCCATAGAAAGGGCAGGAGTGCACTAGAAACATGCGGTCCTGTGGGACGGTTACTTCCAAAAGGTGTCTCCTCCATGCGATGGCTGGGAGTCACACCCCTGAGGGCTGGGAGCACTCTCCCTTTTCTCTGGATCAATGTTATTGTGTAAAAGGCACAGCCAGAAAGTTTGTTTCTCAATATTATATCTACTAGAGGCTTCTGAAAGTGTGATTAATTAGGTGTGAATAATTAAACCACAAGTCATGACCTTTTTTTTTTTCCTGTCACATTACTTATAAACAAGAGGGCAGTCAGTGAAGTTAAATGGTATAGGCTAGTAAATTTAGAGGAAATAAAATGAAATTAGTTGTGTTGTATGTGGTCAACCTATGGGATTTGCTGGTACAGGTGGCCATCTGATAAACAGGGCTCCTGTGCTGGAAAGATTAGTTGTTAATGCTATTACCATAATAGATGGGACCAATCCGGTATTCCAGGAACTTCTGGGTGCACTGGGAAGGCAGAAGTGAGCCCTGCTTGACTAATAAAATAAGAGCAAGTGCTCCATGTGCTGGGAAGTCAGGCAGGAATGTTGTTCTCCACGGACAACAGCACTGCACTATTAGCTTGATCTATGACTTGCCATTTCGTGGTTTCGTTGTTTGTTTATTTGTCTGTCTTTTTAATTCCTCTGGAAAACACTCTACTGGCTCTCTCTGTTGACTGAATGTCCAGGCTTGGGCAGAAGATATAGCATTCTTCTTCTCTGACCTTTATATCAAAATTGATTAACAATAATGCTTTTGCAGAAAAAGATTGACAATAAGATGTGGATGTTCATCTTTAATGAACTCTAGTTACCAAAGTGGAAACCAGATAACTTTGATGGTGTGACTGACCACCTTCTCAGCAATAGCTGAGTATTTGCTCCTTCTTGAAATGGTAAAGTAGTGCTGTATCCATAGATAAGGTGAAGAACCACCTGTTGCTCTAGTACTTTTTCTTTCTCTCCCTCATATCATTGATTTCTTGGGACCTTTCTCATTACTGGCAATAGCAGGATGTGCTGGCTAGTATTTGTGCAGTCAGAAATGGCATAACTTAGAATTAGAGCCTGTGTAATCCTGTCAAGTACTCAAAATTATTATGTTTATGTATTTTAATCTTTGTAAAGTAAGGAGTCCACTCACAATCTAATTGTTTTTGTTTATTATCAAGTTTGCCATTTTACAGAATAGCTCACTGGAAGGTGCCTACTTTATATTGTTTTCACTTCCTAATAAAAGATCTTATTTAAAAGTATCTTTCTTTTCAATTATGAAAATACTTTCCTGATCTCATTAAGCCCAAAAAAACTGAAGTGTTATTTTTCCTTTTTATTTGTGACAATACAAATTAAACACACCTATGGCAACTAATTACTATGATTATTTTTTTTTATACAGAGCAAGCCTGTTAACTGTGGACGTGAAGAGATGAAGCAAGCAAAAAACAAAGAGAAGTGTGAAGAGCTTTGCTGCCATACCGTCTATGACACTGTATCAACTCCTAGTTTTAGGATCGATGAGTGAATAGGTACGTAAGAGAGACACTGTTATTCTACAAAGAAGGGTTATTTCAAAGGAAATAAAGAAAAAAAATTTAAAAGGCATGTAAATACATTCTTAGACACTATATGATGGCAATATTAGAGAAGGAGCTTCATCTGGTTTTCTTTTAATTTCAGATCTTTACAGTGGAACAGTATTGCACAGAGGTCTAGGTAATAATGTCCTTGATCTTATCAAGCATTGCCATAGTACTAGATTGCCATTTTCCTGTTGAGGTTACTCATGTGAGTGAAACCACTCTGTTGCACAAGTTAAAGGTTCACATTCTGTCCTTCATTTTTGTACTTAAACCAGACCTGGGTATTTCGATGTTCATGCAAATTGCAGCATCTTTCAGAGTTGTACACTTTACATTATAAGACACTTTGTTAATTGTAGAGGTAATAGATATCTTCACCTTTGTTTAACCATGAAAGTGCTGATTTTCAAATTACTTGAAGTTTTAATTATTGTGATTAAAACTCAGTACTGCCTCCATGACATTTCATATCCAGCAGTTACATCAGTGTAAACCACTTGGGGTAACAGACAGAAATAAATAGCTTTTTCTCTGTATATTCATAGTGTACTGGAAATTGAGAGGCCAGGACTTCTTACAGAGAAAACCATTCATTGCTGTTGTTTCCCTCCATGGACATCTATGCTACCTACATTCCCCTCCTCCCCTACACACCAGAGTGAGTAAACCAATTCCCTCACTAGCAGGGATTCAGTGGTCTTCTTTATCAGGCATAAGCTTTAGAGCTGGACAAAACCGCTACCTTGGAGAAGATATGAGGGATGTCTGAAATAGCTGCTTTATCTTCCATTCCTTCATTTACCCAAGGCAAGGGAACACACTTGACCCAGGAGCCATCACCTTGCCTTTCTTCAGGCCTGGCCCTGACGGCCAGAAGTAGACATAAGCTGGAGAGTTCGGTCTGCATGATATTGAGTCCGTTCACATAAAATGGCCTTTGTCAGCTTTAGGTGCTGGCACTAAATGCCAGCAGTGGAGGAGTTTTGGAATGAGCAGGAAAAAAACAGTAGATGAATTTGCACTTCACAGAATTTTCTGTTAAAAAGAGACAAAAAGGAACTAAGTGAGTCAGGAGGAGAAGCAAACACAGAGGGGAAGACATGGCAAAAATCAAACATTAAATATTTCCTTTAACTGCAGTCAGAGATGGAGATTATATTTGACCAAACAACCAAATCCTCCCGAACCCGTCAGGACTAAGGCTGACTTCATTTTTTATTTCAATGCTCTCCATAGAAAGGAGCCAGTCAGTTATTCTCTGGGCGTTGAACAGTGTACTAGCATCATAGAATCAAAGAGTCATTTAGGTTGAAAAGGACCTTTAAGATCATCGAGTCCAACCAATGGTCATTTTTGAAGGCTGAGGACTTCACATTTCCTTCAAACACCAAAATAACCACAGCCACCTTCCAGGCCATTTGGAGAAGCTTGACCTCTTAAATGTTGTGCCACAGCAGTCTCTGTAACTCTGTGACATCCAGTGTCCCATGAAATCTGGATTACCACCTTAGGGAAAGGGTTTTTAGAATCGGGATCTGTGGACCCCGGAAGGCATACGGAATACACACAGGAGAACTGCTGTAGAAGGTAACTAGGAAAAGCAAGCCTAACAGCCAACAAACTGCCATTTCCTATAGAGGGTACACCAAGCAGATGGTTTTGTTTTATTGTCTGAATGCTGTAATATTTTACTGTAAATATATAAATAGGGTATTCACTTGCCTTATACAAGTTCCCAATGTACTTTATAATAAAGCAAGTAATTTTGACAGAAAAATGTTGACCAACCCTAGCCTAACACCATTCAGACAATGAGCTCAAAGCTGGCACAAATCCCATCCATTAAAAAAAGTCAGTGGCATTACATTTACTTTTACAATTTGAAGGATAAAGATAGAAATGTAAGAGATGGAGCAATAAGAACCATGTGGTCCCTCCTCTTCAAGGGTCTCATCCAGAGCCTATTAAGTTAATGTACATACTCCCTTTGATTTTAATAGGCTTTGCATAAGTCAGAAATTATTGAAAATGAATAGCAGGAAAAAGAATTACCCTGTTTACATTTGTTGGGTTATATCCGCAATAAACTTGTAAAAAATGAAAACAGTAGAAAACATTAAAACAGATGCAAATACTAACTGTATTTTAGTAGTCAAGATGACCTCATTTCCTGCTCCAACATAAGCATGTGATGTCACAAACATCACAAGATTTTTTCAAAACCTTTACTGCAAACATTCCTCTTCCCATCATCAAATACTTCATCTTGCCTTCTTCTGTCAGCTGTTCCTTCTAGAGACATGTATCTTTGGGCAAGCAGTTATGAATATGAGAGTAGTCTGGAGCACACCACCACCTGGGACACCAAAGGATTACAGATTGCTCTCATTGGGACTGCTGGGTGGGAGGTGGTGATGGGTCATAAAAGTGTCCAGCCAGAGCAGAGTGCCCAGGAGCGCCCCAGGGATCAGAAGCAGGGCCAGACACCAATCTTCCAAACAGATTTCTAAAACTAACTTAAATTTTTCATTTCTTGCTAGAGCAGACAGATTTTATTCTTATAGTGGATTTTTAACACAGATAAAATCAAGCATGCAAAAGGACTGTAAGATTAGATCCTAATTCTCTGTTTCACCAAAGGAGAACTGAGGAAAAGACAGATGGAGTGATTTAGAAGGCAAGTGATCAGGCAAGCAGAGCCCTAGGTGGAACCAGATCCCCTGTCCTCTTCAAACACTGCCCTTTGCTGCCTGTGATGTGGAAGAAACATAGCCATTAACAGGCACCTGCAAAAGCCCTCCACCTGTTTTTGCTCGGAGTGACAGAGCCCAGAGGATGATGTGCATGTTCCCCACTCGTCTGTAGGGAGCATTGTCTAGCTGATGCAATTGCCGGCTCGAGCATACCTGCAAGGTCTCATTGATCTGCTACTCAGTGCTCTAAAAACTCAGAAATCTATTATCAGTGTGAGCATGGTCTTATTGATCAGATTACCTGCTTCTGATCCCTGTGTTTACCTTATTGTACCGGTGTACTCACACACAGAGATGTAAATATGCACACATGTATGCATATATACAGGCATGCACACAGAGGTTATTAGGATGTGTGTATGTTAAAGGCTTTACATATTTTTTTTGTTTTACAAAACTGTACATAAATAAAAAGAACGGACCTTCTCCATGAAACGTGAGTGCAGCAACACTCACAAGTGGCCAAGAGCTGCTAAATAATTAATCAATAGAGCAGCGTGGCAGTTTGAAATGTAAATGTGATGGATGAAGGTGTGATGCTTGTCATCAAGCAGAAAATGATGTGACTGGAATGGATAACCCACAGTACCTGCTGACTGGCAAAAGCTTGGACACAAAGATAAAGTAAAGCCATCAGAAAGCAGCCCTGGCAACCCCTAATTCTTGCCTTTGACCCACAATTCACTTTCATGTCCCTGTCCCAGAAGAGATGTTTAAAAAAATGATGAAGAGAGATCTTGGGGTGGGAAACGGGAGAGAAAAAAAACATCTGAAGAAATGCTACCTGACAAGGCTGCGGGCTACATTCTTGAGAACACCTTTCTTTTCTTTATGTTCTCCTTCTCCTGTTAAATAAAAATGCGGCTCCTTTTTTCCCTTTCCTTTCTTCCAAAACTCTCCTGAGCCGTTCCTGCAAGTGGTTCTGTGACTCGGGAGCTGACAACAGCCTCATGCAAAGGAACAAAGAATGAGAGTGACAATTCAGAGTGCATGCAGGTGAGAAAGACACCTTTTACTTATCAAACTAGGCTGCAAAAAATGCTCTTTTTACTCAGCGAGCTAGAAATAGCGGTGATCTAACAAGGCACTGATCCAGATTCTTCATTTGTGCTGAGATGTAACGCTAACAGGATTTTTAGGTTGACTAGTAGTCTGTGGCCCCTCCATTCAAGTAAGGAAGCATTCCTGTGATTTGGAAAGAGGAAAATCCATATAATTACCGTATATTATATGACAGGAAAATGTAGGCTGTGAAGGCAAAAGGTGACAGAAAATGTCCATCAAAAACTTGGTTTTCAGGGACTTACTACACCAGTCATTGCATTCTCTCTGTGGGGAAACTCAGCTTGATGGGACTCAACTCAATTCTCCAAATTTGAGAGAAATTAACTTTTGTAAAAAAGGGGATTTTTTAATCCTTTTGTTTTCCCCTATAAAATCGCAGGCCTGCAAGTAGGATTTAGAAGTTTGATGGCTCTCTCTCACTGGAAGAGAGAATCCTATTTCTCAGTAAGTACCATTTAACAGGTTGTCTTTTTTTGCCTCTTTTGTTATCAAAAGCCCATTCTTTTCAGCAAGTGAAAAATACCACGGTTTAACATTAGATTTCCAAACTCCCTGAAATATACATTAGCAGATAACACCCACCAAAAGTGAAAGCTAAATATAGATATATAATAGTGCTTTGGCATACAAAATAGATGTTTTACCATTTCTTAGACATAAACCATACATACAAATATTCTCTTAAAATCTTCTGGGGTTTTTTTAAGACCTCTATACGCGTGAAGTGGTGTAAAGAAGCAGTAGATCTCTGGGTGAACTGGCCAGTGTTTTCATGCTTCCTCAACTGATTATTTTCACTTGTATTTTGTTGGTTTGTTTTTGGGTTTTTTTTTTAATATTTATATTACTGCTATACAAGAGACAGTGAGAAAACACTTAAGTATTTATACAAAAATAAATATGCCAAAATGCATTTTAGAAGTCAGAATTAGAGCTTACATTAAAGTAGAATCCTAGTTGGCCCAGCTTCATAGTACATAACCTGCTTCTAGTCTGGGACAGGTTACTGGTGTAATTCCATTGAAGGGAAATCTTTCCCGAAAGTTGGCTACATGGATGAGCTTTAAGCAGAGTGCCAACTGTCTATGTATACAGGGAATCACCACACTCCACAGAAATATTTCCCATTTAGAATGACAAAACTGTGGGCTGATAGGTAATTCAGTGTGAATTTCATTTCTGGGGAGTTTTAAGTTGTGTTTTCAGATTTGTGCTTTGGGAGCTTTCTCCTAGCTCATGCCAAAGCCACTCAGCTGTATATGTTTACCTACATTCCTATGTATTCATTTTTAGTCCTTTTACACAGCTTCAGGAATCTTCGTAAGTAGGAGTCAGACCCCAGAATTTGGAGCAATCTAAGTACACTAGTCTGTGGGATGGGAGAATGACCCTACACCTTACATCTGATATGTTTCTGGTAGGAGATGTTCATAGATCTTGCAGCAGTAAAAGGGAATTTGGTCTAATGGTTGGCAGACACTGAGGCTGTGTAAGCAATTGTTGGATTGCAGTAGCGTAGCAGGACTTCTATTCCCCCATAAACTGCTGCAGAAGTTGAAAAGCACCATCTCATGACTTGTGAGTTGTCACTAAGCTCATAGAAGGCCATTTCTGTACCTTCAGTCTGTCTCAGCTAGAGGGGAACTTGTAATAGAAGAATGACAGATCAGGCTGCAAATGTGGAACAGTCATCCCCAGCCTCTGGAAAGGGGACCCACCTGCTCAAGCCAGAGAGAGCTGTGATGCACCCTGTGCTGTGTCCAGTCTGGAGGACCAGCTCGCTAGGACTGTGGGACATACTGCCACATGAGCTGTGCTATATAGCTGCCCACAGGTGACATAAAGGTGCCTGCCAGCCTAGGAGTGGGAGCAGTGGTTCACTGTGTTAGGGATTGTACAAACACACTAGCAACTACCCACTAGTTACTAATACCATAGAAATATAGAAGCGCCAGCATGACTTTCTTCCCCTTTTAAATGTGCTGGGTGCATAGAGGAAAGGAACATAAAAATTGCCCTGGCAAAGGAAAATCTAAGAACCTGTGTCTTAACCCCAATGGCGGCCACCAGCAGCTGACTACAGAAGAGGAAAAGAGGGCAACCTCATAGCAGAGTGCCCCAGATCACTCTCCCAGCCTTCAGCAATTTGCAGCTCAAGGACTCCCCACACTAGAAAAATTTGCCTACCTTGCTGTAATGATGGTTGGTAAAATATGCAGCAATGACTCTCCTGTACCAGCAGGCTTTGCTTCACCCCAAGTGTTATGGCAAACTAGTTGTATATCATCATGAAGAATAACTGCATTTCCCCAGAGTTGATTTCCTATGGCACATTTTACTTAGATTCTTTCTCAACACCCTTGCAAATATGCCATAGATCTAACGCACAATCTCCTTTTCAAAATGAATGGGTCTGATTACAGGCGTATTCATTTTGTAAAAGGTACAAAAGGATACAAATGTGCCTTTCCATCTCATATAATGTCAAAGTAAGACCCTCTTGCCCTTTTATTTCAATGCCCGCAATCTGAAAATAAAAAAAAATGACTTGATTATATGTTTTTTACCATTAAGTGTATAATTGCTTTTGTGTTTTGACATTTAATTCCTCTTACCAAAATACACAGTAGGAATTAAAAGTCAAAACTTTTATGTATTTGATGTACAGTGCCTTCCATGTATTTCAATGAGAGAAACAGAACAGTGAAACTTTACAGCAGGTACAGCAAAGCCACCTGAAAATGAAGTCACTTTTATACTGGAAATCTGACTCTGGCCCTGGTTCTGCCCTCCCTTATCTAGGTCGATGGCTTTTTGAGATTGCTAGAAGGCCTGAATGAGTCAAAACCGAGCAAAACCTGCAGGACTTGACCTTTAAAATAGAGCTGGGATTATACTGTGCCCTGTCAGGCAGATTTCTGGATTATAGACCAGTCTTGAAATTACTTTTGAAAGCTATAAGACAGAAGCTGTCCAAGCACCCGAGTGTACTGGCCTGGCATGGTACAACAGCAGAGAGGAACAGAGGTGCCAGCAGAGAGGGCCAGGAGCAGCCAGGGCACCAGCCTGGTGTCCGGGCTGGCCCAAGACCAGGAGGGGGGCTCTGGCATTGAGAAAGAAGTTGCACTCTGTGGTCCAGCAAGATGTGGATGTATGCGAAGGGAGTTGGATGGTTGCTTGTGGATGTGTCATGTGGGTTTTGTCTCGCCTTCATCTCAACTTTCCCCATAAAGTTTTTCCTACATCATGCACTGGAGCAGCATCCCTTTTTCCCTTCTACTGCTCTGTCACTCCTTTTCCTCTCCCTCTTGCGTTCTGCCACAGGAACTTTTCTCCTTCCCTCTACTACGTTCTTCCCCTCCTTCTCATATTTTTCATGTTTCTGCTTTTCCTGTTAATCTATCTCCCTTTCACTACCTGTGCCCTTTAACTGAATTCTCTCTCACTTCTTTCTTCAATGTATGGCATGCCAAATTCTTCATCTTTACCTTAATTTCTGTTCATACTCATCCACAATCTACACACTGATACTTTGTCTGGCTGTATTTTCTCCCACGGGTCACTCCACCGTGATTAATCCCCACCCAGTTAAGTCCTAAAGTGACTTGACCCTACAAGCATAGCTGGGATTACATACTGCTCTGAGATTCAGATTTATGGAGTCTAGCACTGTCTGCAAAAGTTTTCTGACAATCCAGGAAGAAGATACTAGCCAGGAACTCAGGTGGACTGAGCTTGGAACAAGCTGAGCCAGGAATGGTAGTGGTAGGCAGTAATGGTAAATGAGAGCTGAGCAACGTTCTTCCCAGTGTTAATATTCTCACCCACCAATTCTGTCCTGCCTTCACTATATCCATTAATAAAAACTGCTGCTCTAGGTGAATATGCTCTTGAAGTAAGATTCATGCTGTCTTTCTCCTTTTCCCAAAGCCACGGACAAAATTTTTCTGTCTTTCATCTCAGGAAAGACATCTTTACAAAGGCAAAGGACAATACACAAAGAGAAGTAAAGGGAGCAGGAAACAGTTGCATCAGGAAGATGGAAGTCAGAGAGAGAGACAACAGAGTGTATCTCCACACAACGGTTGTAGTGCCACCGTATCTCATGGAGACAACTTAGCTTCCCGTAATGAAAGCAGCTTGCGTTGCATGGGTGCCAAGTGCACGGATGCTGGAAGATGTCTCCCTTTGACCATCACAGGCTTGCACTTTGGCAGGGGGAATGAGACAGCCTGGAGCTGCTCCAGCCCAGACACAGCTTTTGAGGACCTCCTTTCCCAGCATCCCTGCTGCATCCTACTGCTAAGATTGTGAGCGTGAAGCACTCTTCAGGTATGTGTTAAGGGTATGTTTAGACACACACACATGCACCTGCATTTTTCCCATCGTTGTTTGCACATGCAAAACCTGCAAATTAAAAATTAAAAGGCAACGGAAGTCCACAACAAGTAAATCACATAATTGGCCCCAGTCCATAACTTCAGGAGAGGCAGAAGGTAGGACTTAAAACAAGGTAATGGAGCTCATGCCATTTTTGCTAAATGAGTAACTGCAAGTAATAAAAGTAGTGGATTTATACCTGTGTGGTCCAGTCTTTGAAGAAGTGTCTTGATTAAAGCTCAGGATCAGGCATCCAGAATATCTTAAGTTTGTTCTTGTGAGTACTATATTACCCACAAGGTGGGTGTCATTTGAAAAATCTGTATCTTTGCAAATCTGTATCTTTGCTCAAGGGCTCTGCTTCACAGTTTCAGGATAGTAATCAACTCAAGGAGATGCTTCAAAGTTAACCACTTTTTTTTTTATAAATAATCATGCAATCCTGAAATGGGGAGATTCAAGACAGGTGCAAATTATTGCTTTCTTCTAGCTCAGGGTGACCGAAGTCTTCAACAGGTCACCTTGGATGTTACAGTTCCTCAGAACACACTTGCATACAGACAAGATTAACTAAAGCTACTCATAGGGGATTCTTTACTCACACCAGTTACAGAATGGCTTCGGGGTCATTCATGCTGCCCTTTTAAATATTTTTTTATGGCAATAATGTCAAACAACTACAGAATTTACTGCTGCTTTGCCTGAAAGGGAGCTGTTTCTCAGAATTGGGAACTTGGGGAAGATGTTTTCACTAAGCTGGAAGTTTTATGGGGCAGATTTCATTTATGGTCGAGAACCAAATGTCAGCTCCCTTGAGATTTTGGAACTCGATGTGTGTTCAGCCCCAGAAATCAGGTGATGAACCAGAACTTCAGACTCTCAGAAACCAAACAATTTGTGCTTCTGAGAGATTGGGTTTGGTTTTATTTTTTCTCCATTTTTTTGCCTTTTTCTTTAATTTTGATGGATGATGTTTTGTTCTGCAGTGAGTTTTAATGCGTGTTGCTGTGGAACAATTTCAATTGTCGAAAACAACAACAACAAAAAGCAATATTTCAATATTTCTCAAGAAGAAGCTTCAAAGGTTTCAGATCTTTTTAAAATGTTTCTGCTTTATTTTGACGTGGCATAAAAGTTTTGTACGCATTCTAGCATCCGCTATTGTGACAGCTGTATTTAATGAGTGCAAAATGATCAGAAAAACATCCTTTACTGTGGGTTGCCATTGCCAGCAGATGACAGGAGAGAGGCAGTACTGTAATAAGAGAAGCGATGAAGTAGTTCATACTACTACTGATGAGGTGTTTTTAACTCAAATCCCTAGGTATGCCTTTTGAAAATAATGTGTTGGTCATATTACCTGATAGTTTAATCAGACTTTGTTTCCAAGTGCATTTTGAAATAAAATTGTGCATCCTTAGCCTCAGGTCATGAAGTGGTTGGTTGCGACATATTATTTGTGGATAACACAATCAATTTCCCTAAGATGAAGAAGAAAAGGTCCTAGTCTTGTCTATAAATACCAGCCTTTCCACCAAACTGATGCTAAGCATGAAACGCAGATCCGTGGATATGCTAGAAATGAAACATTACACAATACGTTTGCTTTCTATTTTATATGCATGTTTAATATCAGAGCATTTTAGTCCAAATTGGAGACAGTATAAAAATAAATCTAAATGGATTTGAAAGGCAGGGTATTTCTTTTTTCAAAGCTTTGTCGCTCCTGACTTCCTCTGGTGACTGTTAGCTTATCATGCCTTTGTACAGGAGATCTAAGTGTTTCATTCTCTCTTGTGTCTCCATATGGTACCACTTCCCAGATAGTCTTCCTTTGGTCACAAGATGACAGTGAGAATGGATTGTCAAACTGGACCACTATGACAATTTACTCAGGGGGAGAAAATCCTGCGGGTGTTTAGAAGCTTTACTGTAAGTTATATTTGATTAACTTATCCTACTACTGACAAATAATTAGGTCAGCAATTAATTTCAAAATGCAAATGTGCTATAGACCTTCATGTTTTAAGAAATTCCCTTTGTCTTTAGTTTTTACTTGTGTTAAAGTCTTAATGGATTTAGCTGGGTGAAGGAACAAAATTATGTTTTCTAATGCTTTATTTACTAGGATGAGTTGGACTTTTTTAGCAAATATTGACTGCAAATGTTTGTTCAGAAATGATCATGTGTGGTGGAATTTAATGGAATAAGAAACCAGCAGAGTAATGATGGACCACTCATTTAAAAATATATATATATTCACACTTCCATTGCAAAATATTTATCTACCTTCATGGATTAGGAATAGAAAGACAAACCAGAGGTTCAGGAGCAGATCATGGTAGCAAAGTCATTAGTACCTGCTTAAGCAGTCTAAGAAACCAGGGTATATCAGAAAGAAAAACATGCTTAATATTGCTACAAGTGTGGCTCAAAGAAACCTATCTACCAGCCTATCTCAGGGACTTATTACTAAACAAACACAGATTAAAGGCTCAGACCTTCCCAAGAGAAGCTCAAGGGAGTTTTCTGTTGACTTTAAGGGAGTGAGGCCCCTAAGTCTAAGTTGTCTGTGACTAAAATAATGCAATTTTTGAGAAAATATTCAAAATATGCAGCTGTAAACAAACCCAACCAGCTAGCCTGATATAAAATCTGAATGAATTTACACAGGTGACAGACTTATATTAGAATTTCCAAACAGTTTATTTGCTTAATTGATTCAAGTCAAGAAGGAGAGTATCTGCTCTGAAATTGGGTGAGGGTTTTGTACAAATTTTTTACTGATCTTAAGGTGAAGTTTTAAACAGATCATGACAAGCCACATTTTTTATGCTTAACTATGCAAGCCACTTTGGATAAAATAATGATAAAGAAAATAAAAAGTAATATTGGAGGAGGGAGGGACATGGAGGGGACAGGATGGTGCTTTTGCTTAAATTAGTAATCCAAATAATTGCACGAGGAAAAATTGAAAAAATTAAAATTAAGCATTACATTTTTATATTTTCAATTCGGAAGGAAAAACAAAAGGAGAATTGTATGGGATCAAAATTATATGTCTCACCTATGCAAAGCTTGGTTTCCAATCTCCTCCAAAGGATTATGCCCAGGACCCTCTTTCTGTCTTAAGCAGCATCTGAAGAACTTTCCAGGTAGCAGTGGGCAACACAAGGCTGAACCTTCATTTTGTGTGAGAGAGAATTTCTTTCTCCCCAGAGCCATAGGAGAGAAAATCAGAAGCATAACTGGTTACAAGAGGGCTAAGTTGTTGGGAGCTGTGCGCACAGAAGTTTTCTTGTAAGATACAAGGCAGTGTTCATGCTGCTCAGCTGAGCACTGGCATGGACCCTGTTAAAGCACCACATTTCAGGGAAGATACAGCTACCTTCAAGACTGTCAAAACAAGAGGAATGAGAATGATCAGAAGATTGAGAAATGTGGCCTGCAAGAAAACCTGAACTGGGTGATTTCACCTCGAGGAGAAGAAAATGAATGGAACTAAACAACGAAGACCACAAATCTGAAAACCTCTCCTGCAAAGAGGCAAGGAAGGTCTTGTTCTTCAGGTCTACAGCAGAATGCCAGAAGGTAACAGCTCTACATTGAAACAAAGGAGATTTGGGTCAGACATTGGCAAAAACTTTCTGACAGTGAAGACATTGAAGCTGTGGAAGGGATTGTCTGTGGAGAGTGTGAAGTCCCCCTCACTGAAGACCTTTGAGAATAAGCTGCCCAAACTTCTTTCCAAAAAAATGTGAATCTAGTTTCTGGCTGAAAGCAATCTCTCAGCAGTTATTACACTGATATTTTTAATTGACTTTAAGAAGCTGATGGAACTCCTACTTATGTGGTAGTATCAAATAAACTTCTAAATTTTTCTAGGGCAAAAAACATGCTGTGAATGCCCAGCCCAGCTGCCATTATGAGTGAGAACAATTGCAGAGAGGGTTTATCTGCAGAAGCAGGACAGATAGAATGGTCCGTATGACCAAAGGTGAGTTCATTAAAATAAAAATAAATTTTAAAATTGATAGAAGCTTTCAGCGACAAGTAATTTGGCATTGAATACTATCAAATAAAAGAAGTCAATATGTCAGAACTTTTTCATGGAAGCTGAGGTTTATTCAGCATCTTTTAGGATCGCAGGTCACTATGACTGTGACCAAGCAGAGAGGTACGAGGGAAAGCAATCTCAGATTCTGGCCCAACATTGGTATAATAGCAATTTGGCAAAGATACACAGAATGCAACTGGAATAATGCACGCTTAAATGAGAATGATTATTTCTTCCAGGTAGTATCTGTTTATTTTAAGAAATAAATAAATAAAATCCACATTACTAGAACACTTCACTCTTAAATTTTAAAAAACTAAAAAATGTCACATAGGTCATACTATTTAAAACATAAATCTTTCAAATCAGAATGATCTCTGGAGTCATGTGCAAAAGTGTTAAAAAGTACATACCACGCTAAAAGGAATTTTAAAATATTGTCACACTCTAAACTTAGCACAATTCAAGATATTTTATTAATGCATTTGTATGTGTTTACATTGAAACAACAACACTACATATTCTAGCTGCTTTACAAAAGCCTTCTGCTGGCTCCCCTTCCCTTGGCTGCTCGTGTGCTATCGTTCTCTTTTCTGTCTCAAACACGGAGTGACATATCCCACCTCATGCAGTCTGTCTTTCTCTCTTTCTATCATCCTTGGGAATGGAGGGATCTTCCTTATCCTGTAAAATGGTGACTGAGGATTGCCGTGTGGGGATCAGAGGGGCATTTCCCTTGGGATTTCCAGGCCACGGTGCAGACCTGGCGAGTGTTTGTTCCTCCTGTCATCCATTCTGAAGGGCATAATCCCAAGGAAATCATTGGGGAGTTTTAATACGGACTTTAAAGGCCAGATATGCCTACAAATACACAGGCAATTAAGAAATTATTCCACTGAAACTCTCTCAGCAATCTGGGGCTTTTCTTTGAACAAGAAACCAAAATAAAAATTCCTTGCTTTGTTCTTCATAAATATCGAGTGAGAAATCTTAGCTTTTTCTTATAGCCCAAACCAATACAGCTGCCAATGGTTGTTTCCAACTTCAGGTAAACTTGTTACACTAAATCCTCCCAGTGGTGTCATTTGGATCCCAAGTGTAGTTTTGATTCTTTTCTTATGTGGTTTCAACTCCAGTAAGACTTGATCCTGTGTATATAAACAGTGGTACAGCAACTGTCTTTTTCAAATAAGTAGAATTCACAAGCTTTACAAAAAAAATTTGACTTTATAAACTTTTTTAAAAACCATCTTATCTAACATCCTGCTTTGATAAAGTTTTCTCTTTGGCATAGTACAGCAATGCCATCTCAAAGCTTGTATCCCACCCATACACCACAAGGTTTCTTTTGGTGTCTCCCAGCTGCTTGGGCCCCAGGTGCCTTTGTTTCAGGGTCCAGATCTCCCAAAACAAGGAAGCAGACACAGACTCCGAAGGACACCCTGCCTTTCAGAACACACTTTCACCAGAATGAGGAGCAAAGTGGTGGCTTATCACTCTTGAAAAACCTCTTCAGCACCCCAGAAACCCCACTCTAAGTGTCATAACCACTTGCTGGCATCAGCATCACTTTTATAGCTGCCACTGAAGATGCTGAAGAGTAGCAGGGAGAAGAAAGATGCCTTAAATCAGATGGGACACTCTACTTTTTTGAGGAATGGTATAACTACACACAAGAGCCAACCAGCAAAGAAGCAAGGGTAGGGAAACAGAGGAGAATTCATTATCTGGAAATCACATACATTGGTCTGGGAAAGGAGGTGAGGGGAGCAGCTGCCTTTCCCTCAGAAAACAAATCTTTCAGCATCTTCATCCTGACAGCAAACAAATAAGTATGAAACCTTGAGAGTGATTACCTTAGTGCTGCTCTCTTCCCCACCGCCCAAGCCAGCCACCCATGACAACTGAGCCAGTTAGAGAATCCCAACCAACAAAAGAAAAAAAAATAAAATAAAATTTCACACTCCCCAGCTGCAGGCATGATGGAAAAGTGCCTCAGGCCCCACACATGTGACTTCACAGCAAAACCTAGAGCCAGCCCTGAGGGGTCTGGTACAGACAGCAAAGTAATGTGACTGTGATTAGGACATGTGAAAATTAGAAGCCCTCTGGTTTTATGAAGGTGGGTTTTCTACCAAGCCTGCTCTGTACTTATTTCAACTGTATTGTGAACAAAGGCTGTCTGTAGAAGACACTGTATTTCTCTACGCAGTCTATGTCACTTAGAGCTTTTTATGCTAGGCTGGTTTTAAAAACTTCAATTTAAACCAACATGAAAGGTCCTTAAACAGTAAATAGCATATTATATCAAAAACAAATAGATTAAAAAGTGAACAACCATAGCCAGTATATTTCTTTCCAGAGGAGTTTCACTTTCCACACTAACTAAAACTGTAAGACTGGCAGATCTGGGCCAGGGGTTTGTAATGGGCCTTTTACTTTTTTTTTTCCCTTCCCTCTCCAGTGATAAATAATCAGTTTCAGAGAATTGATAAAAAGAGACAAGAATGAAAAGTGAATATGACACATTTATGAGACAGATTTTTCATCTGTTTCTTAAATACAGCACCTTTATTTCAGATCGTATTAAAAAAAAAGATGGGAGAGCCGCCCAATTTATGTTGTGCTGCAGTAGTGAATACATATGAATATATGGAGCATAGCCTGTGAGAGCCAGAAAATTTGCCAAAAATTTCCTGACAAGTTAAAAAAAGTTATGTTATCATTCAAGAGTAGTTTATTTAAAAGAGAAAAATAAAAAACAGTCCACATGACTAGAAGCAGCAGAGGATAAAAACACATTGTTTCCAGACAAACCCCCATCAAAGACATATGACTGGGGACTGTAAAGTCATAATATCTTCATATTTTACATTTCCATGAGCACTTTCAAGAAAAGCTGGAGTTCTGCTATAGGATTTGCTACACACTTTCCACTACTGATTGATAGCAAGAAGCAGCATTAGCAGTATTTTTCCCTCATCGTTCCTCTGAAGCTAATGGAGTCGAGGATTTGTTACTTGATCTAATGGCAATAGCTTTCCAATAGACATGCACAGAATCATTGATTAGTTTGTCCTCTCCTTGTTTGCGTTGGAACACTGTTCAATTTACACCAATTAAAGAATGCTTGGTTTGTGTATTGAAGAATAATTAAGGGATGGAATTCCCTATAGGCTACTAAAAATGACATCTGACTGGAATGGTGATTACAGCATGAAGGCAGCATTAGTATTTAAATAGTTTGACTGCTATATAAAATCATTACAGCACCTCACCATGAAAAAGAGCATTAGTTAATTTTGCCTATAACAAAATTAGTTGTATGTATTTGCCTGGTCACTTTAAGTAAATTTGACAAGGCTAATCTTAAAGCAAGCGTTCCAGGTTTGGTGGAAGGAGCAGATAGTGCACTGTTTAAACTAATCATCTTGATAGATATGTATATAATCTTCAACCAAAATACAAATATGCACAAATTAATAGCAGAGCTTTGCCAGAGACGCTCAAATCAAATTTAAATATTAAAAACACATCGGTTGCTGAGACTGGAAATCCAAGGGTAACTGGCACGTTAATTATACAACAATCAAGGTTTCACAAACCGTAAACACACAAGAAATCCTTGTTTGTTCCACCCCTGTGGTTCTCCAACTTTTAACACTCTTTCCATCACTGTATGGAACAAGGCATCAAGGGAAGCAGACAGGCATGGTGAAAGGAGTCATCCTTGTGTGTAGGACTCCCCTATGAAATATCCCAAAGAATTAAGAATATTGAGGTAGCCTAGCACATCCATATAACACTTCCTTAGACAAGTGTTTTTTTCCTTTCCTTTGGAGTACAAGGTGGAGGAGAGGCTCATACTTGAAAATACTTCTGAGGAAAGAAGGCTTTTTATCCTCTATTTAACTTTCTCCCGTGCCTGTTAAAGTCTATCTCCTAGCCATTGATTATAGTATCTATAGTAATGATCTATCTAAAATGTGACAGTAGCATTACTATAATATAAACTGCTTGGGGCCATTCCTGGAGCATATTTACCTTTCCATAGCCTACTTAAATATAGTGTGTTTCTTTTACTAAACTTAGATACTGTACTGTTTTATAAGGTCATCCGCCTGCTTCAAGACCTCACATTGCAGCTACTATCCTTCCTATGAGAATTTATGCAGTTCTGCTTGAAGGTTGTCAACACCCTCTTTAATTCATTAAAGAGTTCTCTGTGAAGGAACGTAAGACTTTTCCATTTAAGCCTCTAAGGGGAATGAGACTTATTAGCCCATCTATATTGTGCAATGCACGCCTGTGTTAAAGATGCCCAAGCTCCCAAGCCCAAGTTCCAAATGAGGTGATACATCTGCACAGCACAATATACCCTTATTTGCCTGGCCCAGACCCCTGGCCAATCTGCAGTGCCTCTCTGCAGATCAAATTAGGTTTTGGCACTGTGCGGGTCTCTTGACTATGCCTGGTTCTACAGGTTCCTTATGGATGCCTTCACTGCACCGTATCTGCCCTAAAACTAGGTTTGGGACAGTACACTTCATCACAGAGTACAACCACTGACTTTCCACCGGGTTTTGTTCCAACATTTAAAAAGTCTTCTGTTCTGGCTTTTGTTTTCATGTTGCACAAGTAGTTCTTGCTTCTGTACCAGACCTCCTGTTGGGATCTCCCACTATAATCTGCCTGACTAGACCTTGGGCTTTCAGGAGTGAGACTAACGCTTCCTTTCAATGAATAATCTTCTTTTGCAGCAGGGCTGATATAAGGGTGTATTCTTCCCTCCACCCATGAGAAGAATGTCCATTAATTTCAATAGAAACTCTCCATGCAGAAAAGGGAGAACTGTACCCTAGGGAACATTCATGGAAGATTAATGGTGAGGAGAGAAAAGTGATACAGTACAGGCAGAACAAAATCAGAACCCACCACACAAATAAAACCGGACAAGGGTTCATTTTTTAAAAGTCAGTCAGAACGGCAGGAAGGCTTTGAAAAAAAATCAGGGCTGTTTCAGTGCACTTTTGCATACATTGGCTTTCAGAAGACATGAATAGAAATCTAACAGTAACTCTTTTTTCATACCTCCTTTCACAGGTCTCACTGGCAAAAAAGGATTTAGCACTTAATTCCTGTACTTTTATGTGGCAAATTAGGAATTTGCACCTTAAAAGGAAATTGCTTTTCAAACTCCCATAAATTCTGGATTTTATTTTTTTAAATGGTGGAAAACATTCCCTACCTTCATCCCAACACATAATAAATAGCACTCTCCATTACTTCTCCTCAGAAAGGTGTAGGAAAGTAGACCTGGCCAAAGAGAGGTGTTTATCATTCCTTCTGAGGAAAGGCTATGGGTCTAGAGTATGTCCTTAACCATTTCATCTCCTCAGCCCTTTTTAGTTTAAAAATCACACATTGCTCTCTCCATCAAAGTCAAGTGCCTGTTACGGAAAATATTTAACTTGAGACATGGTCATTTGATGAAGTAGGGCCCACTGGCACTGAATAGCCCAGACCAAAACTGGAACAGGAACAGATTTGCAGTGTGTTCTACTTTTCAGTTTAATATTGGCTAAAAGTAAAAAACATACAGCCTTTTTTCCATCATTTTAGGTAACAACTGGCTGGTTTGTGACTGCACTGAGGCAGGAGGAGGCTGGGGAAGCAAACTGACGCAGCGCAAGAGCATGCAGCAGGCGGCAGTCAGTGACGCTCCAGGAGGGAGCACTGAAGGTGTGGCTGGTTCTGCTGGCCCCACAACAAGGTCCCTTCTCTGGCAGGCTTGAGGGTGAGTTGGTGCCCACCAGAGTGGGACAAAGGACATGATCAGAGCACCTCTGAAGTGCTTTCCTTCCTGGAGACAAGACAAGACTGAAAGACAAGGAAGTTCACCTACAAACCAGTGAAGAAGCATTGTCTCACTATGTGGCACTACGCTGGCAACCGTGGCTGTCAGCAATACACCCTCTGTTCTGGCTGTCAACACCCAAGTGAAGGTAAGCTTACAAAAAAGTTAGTACGCATCCCAACTTGATTTATTTTTGAGTCAATTTTGGCCCGGTTTCTTCCTCTCCGCACTTCCTAGAACAACAAAAGGCCAGAGGCAGGTGTTGGGATGGCACTGGTTTTTTTCATTTAATCCGTGAGGCACCATATAAAACAATCAATGATCATGGAGCATGCTCTGGATTAGTCTAAACGTAAGTGACTCAAATACTAACACGTGAATTTAGTAGTTAGAGTCTGTGGAGTGGAGATAAATTACAGCAGCAATTGAAGCTGAATGTGATATAGAAATCTAACCAACAGAAGACTGTCTGGAAACAATTATTCAGAAAGCTGCTGACCCTCTATTTCTTTAAAGAGTTAAACATTTGGATTGGTTAACTGGCAGCCGCAATAATAGGCATATGCTCTAATCTTTGATCCGTAGCTGAATTTGCAACTCTTTGTATGAGAAGCAGATCACAAAGATTTGCATATTTTTAAGGATCTATAGAGAGAAAAAGAAGAACAAAACCTGCTCTTCCAGGATGCCACTCTGAGATCACACAGAGTGTCATGGGTCCCCCCAAGTACACTAATGTTCAGAGCCAGTTGCAAGACTCAGATTTTATAAATGGCCCTAAACTGTGACATTCACATCTGAAGTTTAATCAAAATTCCTCCCAGAACAGAGAATTGCAAGTTGAGGTTGCATCGTAACTCTTCACAGAGGTATGTACATCTGTCATTAAGATCTCATTTCCATATCTAAATTTGTGTCGGAACTTTCCTAAAACCTGAAAGAGTCCAGAGGTAATAGATTAATTAGAAAATGTTTTCTGACTAAATGAGAAACTGTTGTCCAGACTTAGATGCATAAGCAAGTAACAGATGCTCTGCAGAGGTCTTGACATCATCTTAGTTTTGGCAAAATTCTCCAGTGTTGATGAAAATTCTGCCGGCACAAGACAACCATGAATCACCCCACGGGTAGAATGGATGCCAAATAAGCAATTTTGTTTGTGTTCAAGGTTTGTTTCTTGCACATCTCTGTTTTCAACACCAACTGAAAGATGTTTACTAATCATTCATTTTCCATCAACAATCATGTCTATGCCACAGGAGATTTCCTCCACTTGATCATATTCCCTCAGAAAGTAGCTCCTACCGACAGAAGTGACCGGTATATTGAGTACTGTGAAGAGGTAGTCATCCCTGCAAATGTTCTCAATTGTGGGATGATTTAAGATAGTTCTTACTGGATTTGAAAGGAACTCCCGTCACTTTACAATAAGTTTTCTCTCCTGGTTCACCTACAAAGCACTCTTTCACATCCACAAAAAAAGATGATGACAGTGGTTATTTGTCATTTTCCCATGGATCCTTTCTATACATCCCAACCAAAAATATGAATTACTGCATAGGACTATACAGATATGTGCAAGGAAGGCAATGCAAAGAAAGCACTCTCCAAAAAATGTTCTGTCTAGCTTTCTTACAGTTCCATGCAGTAAGCCATATGGGGGCATGGAAGAATGATAAAGAAGGCAGACTAGAAGCCTGATTGACACCAGAGGCAGTGCTTCCAGGCACTATCTGCCTTGTCCTGTGGGCAGGCAAGACTTTGTAATGTCCTGGCATAAATGCCATGAAGAGGAGAGGAAGGTGGTGCACATTTTTGAATAAGGTGTAGTTAGAAGGTGAGGTGATGCAATGGTGTCCAGAAAGCCTCTTTTGAGAGTGTTCAGGCCATGGACCGGTGAACCATAACCTGAGCCAGCAACAATGGCTTCAGTATCTTAAAGACGGAGGGAGGGTATAGAGAAAGAGAATAGCATATGCCTTTCAATGAGAAAAAGTATTTGGTGATGCAGAGTTTTTGAGGAGGGACTAGCCATTCCACAGACTTAAATTCCACAGGTTAAACAGACTCCAAATGTAACCCAAAATTCAAGGCTAAGCTTTGCTAATTTTTGCACCTTGCCAACAGCATTAGTGACAAGAGGTGCTCTTCTGTCACCCGTGGGGCCATGTAACTGCTTTTTCAAACTCTGGAAGCATGGTGAAAATAAAGGACCAAGACTTGCCTTGCTTCTTTATTAGGATTGTTGTCTCCCTTTTGCTAACTGGAGTCATGTTGGAGATCCCAACACGAACAGATACCTCTCTTTCTGTGTTTTGTATACCTTTGAGTGTCCCTTCCTAAAGGTCTCTGAAAGATTTCTGATCTCTCAGAAACTTACTTTTTGGGGGGTTGTGTAACCTGCTTGTTTTGTGAGAAGGCAAGGTGCAAACATGGAGAACTAGAAATTGCCTTAAATGCTGTATAGTACGATTTCAGTTACTTCACTTAGCTATTGCTAGCCATATTTTATAGATATACACACATCTTACTTGTTCTGGCCATTGAGATACTTTAAAACCAATTTGAAAATGTATTGTGATATATTTTGTCCATGTAACATTGTAACTGTACAAAATTGGTTAATATCAGTTAGAAGAAAACACTCTAAAACTGCCTTTCTACAGTCTATTCTCTGTATCTTAACTTTGTACTGACTATGAGGCCATTTGCTGAGATTTTGCTCCTGCACTGTGAAGTGGGATCCTAGCGTATCACTACATTCAGTCAAAATACTGAAAGATAAAATGAGAACACCTATAGGTGATGAAAATAAGACCAAGAAAGTAGCATTTCTCTTCACATTGTGTAAAGCAGAAAATCTGAAAATCATTTCAGTAAAAACAGGGATGTTTGAGAGGCATAGTCATAATTGTGGACTACAGTAAAAATAAATATATATATACCAAATCAGAATAACACTACATTAATTTAAATTAAAAATTACATTGAACCAAGAGGTTAACAATGGGATAATGTCACCTTAGTGGTTTGGTCTAAGGCAGTTGCCTACCGTCCTTCTGTAGTCAAGAGGGAAAAAGACAGACTCCACCAGTGAAACCTATTTTACTGTGATGGTCTGAGATGCCATCCTAAAATGGCCACATGAAATAGTTGAACTGAATGAGATCTGGAGGTGCCACCCACAGCAGACAAAGAAAAGAGTCACCTAATACTAGATAGCTAATTCTAAGACAGCTACAGCGAGTTATAATGAATCCTGCCCTACATGTGAATTCCCTAACTTTAGGAAATTAACGACCCTATTAATTTCTAAGGATTTGTTCATCTATTTAAACAGATGTGCTAGGGATGAGCATGCCAGTTTGTATCTTGACATAGATTTCATAGGCTGGACTTTAACTGACAACTCTGGAATTATGGATCTTGAGACATATTTAATGTCAACCTAGAAAGGTTAGGAAGTTCAGGGTCTTTTATTTATTCCCAAAAGCCAATGAGAAAGTAGAGCTGTTTGAAATAAGAATGTTAGTGAAATAAGGATACCCATCACTCTTTCCGAAAGCTAGGACAACATCAATAACAGCAGAAATACTTTTCTCATTGATGGATGAAGCCATGGAGTTGGTTTCAGATATAGTTTCCATATCTGTGCCTTAGGTAGTTATAGTTAATGTCAATTTCAAACCCATCCCGTATCAAAGCAGTGTTTCTCTGTGTCTCACATCAGGTATATATATCTTTAATGAATATAATACAGATTAAGCTAGTTATCTTGGGTATGATTCTATAAACAAACCAAGTAATGGTTGTGAAAATTCATTGAAATAATTTTTATGTCACAAATCTCAGTAGTGTTGTGAGCACGCATCCTCATAAAACTGACCTTCTTTTGAAACATCTAGACTGAAGGCCAGCCTACACTGGTCAGAGAATAAAATAGGTCATGGAGAATGTTTGCCCCATTTCTGCTGTTCTAGTTCTGTCCTTCACAATCATTAAAGGCTGGATTGGCTGTACGGCAGTTTCTGTCTTTCTTAAAACAGAAAGGGGGTGGGAAGAAATAGAAATAAAGATATACAAAAGAAAGAGGGGAGAAGAGAAAGGATTTCTGCAGCCCTCTGGCATCCCTTTGCCAAAGCTGCAAGACCAAAAGGGTGTTCACTTGGCTGAGGGCCAGGCTGTGGGCTAGGATGTGGGTCCCGCTCCCCCTGGGCTGTGGCACTGAGCACTCCACCTGCCCCTTTGCCATGACATGCCAGGGGGTCACTTGCCCAGTGCTAGAGGAGGGGGCTCCTGCAGGACCAGCTCCTCACCTGAACACCTTCCTAGGGACAGTGCCAGTTTGCATGGGTGAGGATCTAACCCACTTGTGACAGACGTAGTGCAGAGGAACGGGACTGGGCTTAATAAGCCAGACAGATAAGATGTGGTGAAAGTGGCTGCGGTAATGCACAGAAAGATCCTTCAGTGGAGCAGCGAGAGAATACCTGCTGAGAGCCAAGCCTCACCTGTTGGCGAATGTAAATCTTAGGCTGGGTTATGACCCAAACACCCCAGAGATCCCCACAAATGCATGTGAAGTGGGTCAGGAGAAGAGTGCAACAAGCTAGCAGAGGAGTTAAATGAATCTCTTGCATCATGTCTGCTGCTGAGAGTCATGTAGAAATTCCTGTGCCAAAGGCACTTTGCAAAGAAAATCAGAGTGTGGCCTTTATACAGATTGAAGTCTCTAAGGAGGAAGTTGTAGAGTAACTTGAGAAACTCAAGTGTAGTAAATCACCACAACCGGATGGTGTTCATCTGGGAGTTCTGTGGGGAAATAAAGTGAGAAAAAGCCAAGATACTGACAAGGAGATGCCTTCTTCCCTTGAAAAATGCATCAACACAAGAAGGCTGGGGAGCCCTATTATGTTGCCTGTCTTCAAAAGGAGATGAGGAAAATCCTGGGAATTGCAGAGCTTTGAAGTTTACCACAATTTTAGGGAGCCCAAGAAACCAGTTCTGAACAGCAGTTGAAGAGAATTTGTTGGACAGGAACACCCCATGAGGGTGTTCAGTCTCTCAAACCACTGAAGCTGATACAAGGGGGGAAATTACCTCTCTATAGCATTGGAGTACTTTGAAAAACCAGTGGAGCAGCCTTCAGAGGGACAGTGGGATAACAGGGTCTTCTCAGAGGAAAGTGACCGAGTGATCCAAATGTTCCAAAGTTTTTGCAAAGGTCACTTTAAGCAAGTGTCATAAAGGATGTTAAGAAATCAAACAGAAAAATATCTTGAAGATTATTTGTTCCTGGAATGAACCACAAATCAGTCCAGAGGAAGTAAATATGCAAAGCATTTATCTTTCTAGTGAGTGGAAAGGTGAGCACCCTGTAGTGGGTACTAGAACTATTGTCATAACAAATAAATGAGTCTGAATCCCACATCTTAATGCATTCAAATTAGCATAGCCAGAATCCACCCCAAATCTGGATCCAAGTCACACATGTGGTTTCCATCTTAAAAGAGGACAAATCAGTTCCTGGATTCAAACTCCTTGAGCTCTGAGGTTTGAATCCTCCATACCCAAAGACCATAGCTCCAGCCTACATGACAGTTACATACCAAAGGGGGGGGGGGCGGGGAGGGGAGCAGGGGACCGGAGAAGTGCATGTGTACACATAGCATGCAAAGGAAGCAATCAAATGTACACTGAAAACAATTTAAAAAATTATTCATGCCAGAAAATGCTCTGATGTACAGACTGCTTAACATGAATATTCGCTCTTGACATTAACTTGCTGCAGCTAGCTGAAAGGGCAGAAGATTACAAGTAATAGGACAGTGGGAATTTTTCTGGGTTTGGTGAGCCTGCTTACAATCAAACATTTTAAATTATCTGGATTTACAGGGCTTTGTACCCTTTCAGTTTCTCTCCTGTTTTTTTCAGTTCCTGCAGGCCCAGTGCACTGAAGGTAAACCTACTTCACTTTTAATTCACTCTGTCTCTTTTGATTTCATTAGATTTTGAAAGCTTTCAAAGGAAGTCAGAGGCAGGAATTAGATAAAATATAGAAAGTGGGACATTTCTGACTGGTTTGTATGCTTTCAGTTTTTTCTTTCTTTCTAAAAAGAAAGCATTTTTTTTAAGCAAACTGTAGGAGGGCTTGTAAAAATAGATATTTACATTTACATACTGGGACAGATCCTCAGCTGCCATGGATCAGTGTTGCTCCATCTTCTTGAACAGAGCTAACCCTAACCACCACAGCTGAGAACCCGCCTCTCACACATGTTGCGTATATGTGTGAAATATGTTTAGGATTCTGTATTTTTGCAAATGCACAGAAGCTGCTTCTTCCTCCAGGTGCTTTTGCCTGTGCACTAAGTTGTAGGAGTTAAAGCTCCTCTGTTTTTAACTGAGGGTCGTGTCCTCAGGGAGGCAGGGTGAGGAGGAAGGATGAAGTGCAAGAAGGACACATGCACAAAGGAATCAGCGCAAACAGAGAATTCCAGAGAAGAAGGTAGGGGAGAGAAACAGGAAAGAAAATTACGTCCCACATAGCCATACTGTGGTCTAAGGGCATTACTTCTTGAGAGCAACTGAAAACCAAGCAACATCTGCATTCACAGCAACGGTTCAACAGTTAAACTGTGACTGAGCAGCAACCATGACTTTTGGAAAACACCTCAGGTGTTTCCTGCTAGATAGCAGGAATAGTGGGAGACCTGCTATTGATAGCAAGGTGGAGAAAAAGCAGTTCTGCACTCAGCTGTGCTGTTGCTAGAGTCATGTAACACAGGACAGAGAGTACATGTTGCACCAGATAGTGTTAATAGGTGCCAACAGCCACCTTCGCTCCTTCCCCCTCAGTGTTTCCCAGAGTGAGTCGGGTGAGTATCAGTGTGGAACAACCGTGTACTCTCCTGCACGCTTCTGCCCACACAGTGGGACCCTGGTAGTCATTCAGACAGTACTGGACTCCGGACACATAATGAACACTGAATATCCATAATAAATAATAATTACCACAGTAGGGGGCAGCAGCCAGCTGTGGAGGAAAAGTAGGGCCAGCTGCTGGAAAAGATGTAGGCATTGGCTGAGCATGCAAGCCGGGCACTGGGGAGGGCGAGAGGGCCGTGGCTGGGAGCCAGTGGCAGCTTACTGCCAAGAAGAGGGAGATAAAAGCACAAAAGAGGTTCACCAGAGGGAGCTGCTTCTGGCTACCCCTCAGCAATTGGTAGCGGCCCTGATCCAGGAGGGAAGGCTGATGGCAAACAGGAGCATCGCCAGCCAGACTGTGTGGCCAGCACTGCTCACACATAGCATGCCGGAGCTAGCAGGACGAGTGTCGGTAAGCCAAGCAAGCCCGCCGCAGTGAAGCAGCCCTGCACAAGCCTCTGGTTTGCAAGAGAGCCATACCTCCTCCAGAAATGAGCACAGACTCATCCTGCTCCCCTCAGCATCTCCCCAGAGGCACCTCCAGCTGAAGCAGGGTCAATACTCCTGAAATGAGTACAGCTCCCCAAGAGGCTGATAGGCATCTGGTCAATGCTTTTCTGAAGTGCCTTGATACCCAGGTCTACTTGATTTTATTTGGAGAGAAGGTCCGCGCAGTTCTGAAGATCCCCGAACAGCAGCACTTTTAGCTGTCTGAATTACTCTGAAGGTCTGATGCTTAGCACTTGGGGTCCCCAGGTGATATGATAAATGAAAAACTGCTTTTGAACACGCTGCACACACTTAGAAGTCCAGTGCTACAACTAAAATTTATCGTAGATTTGAAATATTTTCCTAACCACCCTGAAAAGTCATGTCTAAGGCCAAATCAGTTCACCAGCCTGCTTTTCACAAGATTGTTCATGGCATGCTCCCCACATACTGGCTCCTCAGCAAAGTCAATAGCATCCCAGGGTAAGCTCCTCTACTTGCCCCATATGGAATACTTAACTATTTCACTAGCACAGCATAACGATTAATTAGCACATGTTCTGTGTAATAATTATAACAGCGTGGCACATTTCACTCAAATTTAGCTTAGTGAAATTTAGCTTTACTTATATTCATGTCTTATCTTCAAGCTTGTTTTCTGTGCCTGGTTATTTTTCACTGAGTTCAAATGCAAATAGATAAACCCTGTTTGCATTTCCTTCCAAAGGAGAATCGTGTTTATTTCCAGATTCTATATGCATCCACCAGGAAAAGTCACACAGGACAACTGAAGGGGGGGCGGGGGTTGCTGTGTTCCTAGTTGGATGAGCATAGTGGGTGTGATGTGGGTGATGTTAAAGGGAAGCCACTTTTCCTCCATTTCTCAACAGAGAGGCTGAGGGATCTTTTTGGTCCCAGTAAAAAGAGCGAGCTACTGTCTGGATCTCAGTTTATGTAGCCCACAAGAGAGTGGAGAACTCCACAGAAGACAGCCTCAGGCATATAGGGCATGGTATCAGGGAGAAACATCAATCGCTTTTGCAGGTAATAGCCAAGCATAATCCATGTGTGAGCTCAAATGCAAATTCATGGGCAACAAAGAGTCTATGTGCTGAATGTATATACAGTTCAAACATAAAGAACCAGTTTCTTTGTGAATAACTTTTATCTGAACATCTGACCTTAAGAACCAGCCTCAGTCAAGTGCTGGCAACCACCAGGATTTGGAAGGAAGTTAGGGGTGTTGCACTATTTTGAAAGCTCTGTTTTGAACCAGCTGTCATTACGGATGTCTGCTGGTACCCCATCTTAGCATACAGCCTGTCGCTGTTGAGCATAATGGGAATGAGCCAATGGAGTGTATTGAGCTATGCTTTCTTGCATGTCTTTGTAGCTCAAATTATCCCTTCACACAGCCATAACAGGTAAGCTTTGAAACTGTTTATGCCACATTCTAATTGGTTCCATTTAATTTGTGTATATGTCTCTCTATGTGTATTTGTATATACATATATGCATATTTATATGCACATATGTACATTTGGACATCATTATTAAATGTAAATATGCATATTGTCACATATTATTGCTATGTTCATCGCAGATTCTTAGAGTAATTGGCTTTATTATACAATAAAACAACCGTAGAAAGTGAATGCCTTCTTTAGAATAAAAAAGGAACACAGGACTCATACCATATACATTTAATGGTTTGGACATCTCAGTGCCCACATGAAAACAAGGAAGCGTATATTGGAATAGGCAGTATAATTATTTCAGCAAGGAACATCCATCCCACACTCCTAGAAATATGAGATTCAGCATCACGAGATCCTAGCATTATGTCATCAGCTGCATGAGTTTCACAGCTTATCTTTCTGATTTTATGTTACAGAAGTAAACTCCAACAAGAATGTATAACACTGCCAATTTAACAGCACATTTATGTTAATACTAGCTGTAATGATTTCAAGAAGGTGAACAGGATCAGTGTTTCTGTACACATGTATGCATTTACGCATATATATGCATACACACATATGCACATACAAATGCATGCATGTATGTGCACTACATATATAAACTGTCTTTAAAGATACCATTATTTTTAAAGGTTGATTCCAAGTACATTAGACTTGAAAACAATGTTCCATAAAGTTGACCAATTTAAAGAAGCCCCTGCTGGTGCATGGCAGACCGAGCTAGCTGGTATCATTAAACATCATCAGATGAGGCTGCAGGTAGCTGAAACGTTCCTTAATGAAAATTTAAAGAGAGCAGATTAAAATGATATTCCTCCAATCCAACAGAACACAAAGGTAAAGACATTCAATTACAACCAAGATCTCATTTAGCACTAAAGAAGTGTTGTTTGTTGATCAGAATTTATTGCCTGAAGTGAACAGCTAGGCTTGTGACTACGTATATAATTATTTTCTACAGTGTACTCTCTCTGTACTCGGATATAGTTATGGAAGGTGACATCTTCCATAATTTTAGACTGTAATGTCCATGACCAAGAGTTAGAAAATCTCAACAACAGCAACAAAGATCTTTTTATCTGCGCTACCCTATCTCCTACCATTGTGAGAAGTAAAATAAATCCATAATGGCACGTATTTGGGTTTTGATCTACTAGGTTAAGTGTTTCTATAGGTTTTTGTTGGCCCATAGAATAAGTGGCACCAAGGAAGTGGTTTGAGCAGGATACTCTACCTGTGTGTCTCTCCAGAGTGCTGGCAGCTTTCCCCTGGGCACATCATGAGGGTTTTTCAGTGAGAAGACATTGAGGACACTCAGCTCTATACCAGATCTGTCATTAGTTCAGAGAAATGCATCACATCTTTAAAATCTCATAACTAAAAAAGATACTGACAGGCAGGGGTGTGACAAGAGGAGAGGAAGATTAACCAGGAGACTGAAAGGACTGATTTGTTAGGGAAGATTAAATGAGCTAAATAGCTATGGGTTGGCTTAATGTTAACTAAACACAACATCACGCTAGTTAAAAGATATTGAAGGAAAATAGCATCAATGAAGGAAAAGAAGGAGATTTGCAAACGGACATTACTAGGAGAAATATGATGATGTTAAGAAAGGAAAAAAAAAACTTCTGACAACAAGATACTCTAGACAGCACAATCTCTCCCTAGGGACATGGCATCACTTAGGACATTTAATCTAGGCACACAAAACAACCGAAAATATGCCATAGGAAACAATCTCATGGTGTCAGGGAGCTGTACTGGATGACCTAAAAGGTACACTGCTAATTTGTGTGCACCTGTTATCTGTGATTTTCCTTGCTTGTATGGCCAACTCATTGTTACTTGTGTGTATTTGGTTTCTCTGGGCCCAATCCAACTCATGCTGCAGTCAGCAGAAGTTTCCGACAGGAGCAATAGGACCTTTTCCATGTCTTTGCTGTTCTAAAAAGAAAAGGAAAAAAACCCTAAAAAACACCACCACTCCTGCAAGAACTATTAATGTATGTTGTGTATGGATGTATATACAACTAAACTAGATCGGTCCCTTAATATTTCTTGAATATTTAAAACTGTGTTTATCCTTAGAGGTATCTGAGGAAATGTGCGTTTGCTTTCATACAGTGTATCTAAAATGTTTGCTCGGGAAGAAACTTACAGTTATCTAAGAATAACTTTTGATGAAAAACTGCCTTGGTCAAGGCAGAATGAAGACAATTCTCTACACTAAACTAAAATATATATATATTACACAGAAATGGCAGAGCTCTTTCTATTGCTAAAGCAGAAATGCAACTGATGAAAGCAGCTAACAATGAATTCTGTTTTCAAACACTTTTACCCAATATCTGAGTGTATGTAATCACATGATGCTTACATTCCAGCTCACTTGCACATAGGGAATCACTGTTTTGTGGCAGCTCGGTGTTGGCCCCTTGAGAGGCACAAATTTCTGTGTAAGTGAGGCTGAATGTTCAGGGGTCAGGGCTGTGTGTTGGTGTTGTCCATATATCTAGCAGCTAGTATTGTAAATCTTTAGAGCAGCATTTCTTGAAAATACTAAACAGACATTTTGGTAGCCAGTATTAAGCCTGTGGCTATACTGCTTCAGGCTGTGATCTTGTCAGCTTTTACAAGATAAGTAGGGTCAGGCAGGGTCAGCACTTGGATTGGTAACTCTAAGGAAAGGCAGTAGCTGCAGGAAGTGTCTTGGGCAATAGAAGAGACATAACTGTTTTCCCTGGGCCTTTTCTAAAACCCTGATGAAGGCATAACACCCGGCTGTGACATGAGAGTGACATCCTCACCGTCTGCAGTTATCAAGCACCTCATTTTCAAAGGGGTCTTCCCTGAGCTGGTGTGGAGGTGTGCAGTACAGCGAAGAGGACACCACAGAACTCGGGTACTGCTTGCACGTGTGTGTGGTCCTGGTTGAACGGCATGTAAATACACGGCCCCAGCATGCTTCATTGGGAAGGAGGTACAGGTGAAAGACATTTCTGACATCTTTGGGGATGCTGACAGCTCTAAATTAAGTCTTTGGCTGTGTTTGTAAAACAAAAGACAAGTCTATTAAGCCAAGACCTTGTACCAACTTTCAGCCTCACACATTTCTACAGAAAGTATGGAAGGGCTGATAATTAAATCTTTGCCCAATGGTCTACATTGCCAAGAATTTTAAATTGTAAGTTAACCAATTTCTCCTCTAAAGTTCAAACAATAAATAAAATTCTATGTGAAAAATGGAGCCTTTTATTCCTTTGTCGAAATCTGATCAGAGTAAACTACAGATGTTAAAAGGCACTGCAGTTCAAAGAATTAAAAAGAATCTTATGGGGTTTGTACGAAGAAAAGAGTTTTAGAGAATAATATGGGAAATATTATAAAGCTATTATATAAATCAGTGGCACATCCTCACTTTGAATACTGTCTTCAAGTTTGGTCACCTCATCCCTGAAAAAAGGAAGTAGAAAAAGAACAAGTCCAGAGAATGGCAACAAAAATGATAAAAGTCAAAAGGATGGAAAATTTCTTGAGAAGAGATAAAGAACACAAGCACCAGCTTGTCTCTCAGAGAACATTCACCCTCATAGGACTGCAAATCATACATGAACCCTTTCCATAAACTTGGAACAAGAGCTGTTGCCTGAGATAATCTAGAAGATGTCCTTGGACCCTAGCAGTTCTTCTGGAAGGCTTTGGGCCCTTGCATGAAGCAGACATCATTGCAGATACTTTCATCAGTGTACGCTGTTCTCTTTGAGGACTTTCGGCCACTGGAGGTTAATGTGACCTATGGATAGTGGACAGGACACAGAGCTACATATTAGCAATACCTTTTTTCCTTTGCTGACTATATCCCAAACTCATTTTTTAGTCTGTTTTAGAAACTTCACTTTTCCATACCCTTCTTTCAAACTTTGCATGAGTTTTTCAGAAAAGCATAGGTGATTCAGAGGTACAAATCCATTGACCTGCGTGACAATCTTTCCAGTTAAATCACTCAGCTTCCTTGAAAATGTGCCATTTGTCTATTCAAATAGTCCCAGCCCCAAAGGACTTGCACAGTCTCCCTCACTTTGTGTGATGGGATCCCCAGGCTTCATCAGAGCTCTACTTAACCATGACTATAATATAAATAACATGTTGTCCTCATGATCTTCCAACCTAATTAGCAGCAAAGGGGAAAAAAAAAAAAAAAAAAAAAAAAACCTTTCCTATCCTGCAAGGTGAAACAAAGATGTATCAAATTTCAAATGGAGAAGAGGTATTGTTTTTCTAAACACTATACAGTTAATGGAACTTGCTGCTGCCTGGATAGTACTGAGAGAAACAGCATCATATTTATAAATGGGGAGGCATTTTTAGCCATAAAAGCAAATCTTCACACAAAATTCAGATTGGGTTCAATTCAGTAGCATGTAATATGCAGAAGATCAGGTTAGGTTATAATACTGGCTGCTCCTAGCCTTCAAAAAATCTGTGAGTTTTTCTAGCATGCTAATCATCCCCATGGTTCTTGGCATATGTCAGTCAATAGACAGGGTCAGGAAGGCATCTTCATACGTGGTTAACTGTTACACTGTTAAACACGCGGTGAGGAGGGAAAGTCTCCTTCCATATTGTCTAGTATTGGCCTCTGTCAAAGTCAAGGCATCTTAGGATTGACCAGGGCTAGTGAACGCTAAGGAGCAGCCAGGAAGGCATCCTACTACACTCAGAGCAATTGCAGAGCATCACTGAACATCTGTGTATGGGAAGTGAGGGGCTGTCTGACCTGCTGATGGATTATCAGGAAAGGTATGGATTCCTACATAGGCCTTCAGAGGATCAGGAAACGCTAGGAGGCTTTTCAGACTGGTGGCTGTTCATGTCTCTTTCTAGAGCCAGACAAATTTTCTCCAACCCTGTGTGGGAACCCTGGAGGCAACAGTCATATTCACGCTAGCACGGTGTGCCTTACAGCCCTGTCTGCAGATCAGGAAAAAGCAGACCAAGGTCAATACAATCTTGGGCTAAAGAGGTTTGGAGGAAGGTGAGGAAACCAAAGGCTCAATGGCTGCAGCTAGCCTTCTTTTTTGGTCCATGTGACAGCACACCCTGGAGCCCTACTGCCACATCACCCAGACCAGCATCCCTTCAGAGTGTCCCCAGTCCCTGTGTAAAAACAGACCCACCCACAGGAGCCTACGGAGACGTATGGCCCATCCTCAGCTGCCTGTGGCCAAATGGTACAGCTGAACCTCTGAAGCAGGGCAATGCTCCCCGTGGGCACATGCACTCTGTGGTGCCCCGGCACTCTTTTCTGCTTCAGATGGGACAGAGACCAGGAGATCTCACTTGCCCTGAGAAATGTTGCCTTATTGTAGTGACACATGATAGATACCTGGTTCATCTCTGAACTGTTAAAAAGTTCTTAATGCTAACAAGGTACCAAAAGAACAGAAGCCCTTTTTTCCGTGATCGCACTTACCTACAACTTCAGTCATCTTACAGGCCCCACAAGAAATCAGGGAGGATGTCTTCTAGGGAATAGCTGTGCTGGAGTCATTTCAGTTATGGGAAGCTGTTTCAGCATTGCAGGTTAGAAAAGTTATCTACTGGGATGGAAGAACAGAAAAAAAACCAACATTAAAAGGAGCAAATCAGCTCCTTACACTAGCAGTTTTACACCAGCAATCTGTGCTTTCACATAAAGATGGAGCATGTACATAAAGTAAGCACAAAATGCACACACAGTTGTGATTCCAGGATGTTTGTAATGGCAACTTAGATTGTAAATTATTTCTTTGGGGGGCAGAAAGCACAGTAGAAAAAATGTATATTATTCATAAAAATGATTGTCCTGTTCACTTGTATACCTCTGCAATTTATTCCATAACAGCTTTTTACTTCAAAGAAATCACTAGCTAATGACATCTCCAACTTAAAAAAATCCACTTATTCACAACCCTGTCCCTGAGGGAATTCCTGCATGTTATCAGAAATTTTTCCAAAGATCATTAACAGATATTACAAACCAATTGAAACTGAGTATTTTCTTTGCAAATTACTTTTAACTTTAGAGCTATTGAAAAAAGACATTGAGTGATTTAATTTACTTAATCTGTCTACAGATTGCAGCTATGTGCATATCCTGTGATTGCATTTCCAACAAAAAGCATACATAACTATCCCTAATAGAGATATTTTTCTAAATTATCGTACAAGATCAGTAAGATCTCTGAAGATATTAATGTTTACTTTTTCATTTAGAAAATTGCACTCAAGAAAGAAATGGGCACCTTTATTCTGTTGTTATCTTAGAAATGATAACACACCATAATACTTATTCTACCTGATATTTTAATTAAAACTCTAATAATCATCACGTCTGTATATCCTTTGAGGATGTGTTCTACTGATTTTTCTGAAAAATCACTGTATTTTCATTAGGCTGTGAAGCCAATATTTTAGAAACACCTTACGCAGCAATGAGTATACCAAATAAGATCCTCTGCCTTGTACCAATCCAAAACATCTAAGTGCAGAGCAAGATAATTCAGCAGAGGAGGGCTGGAGTAGGTATCTTATACTCCACCTTATTGCCTCAAACTCCTCCCAGAGAACCTTATGCATATCGGCACCACTTCTGCAGAAAGTACGGAAAATACCTTCCCCCACGGACTTTTAGCTTGTAGATTCCTGGTTACGGTTCCTGCTCTTTTTGTAGATAAGAGATAAGAACCTCTTGAAGCCCAGGTGGACTTTGAGGGCATTTACCCTCAGTGACAGTGAAGGCAGCGGCTGTACTTAGTGTACTGCTCAGTTCTGAGCACGTGTTACATGTGTTTTGCCAGGCCACTCTGTGGACATGCAGGCAAAGCAATGCATAGTTTGAGGAGGTGAATCAGGATTAGCTTCTGAGAAGTTCAGCTCAGCTGAGTTCGTGACTGTCTGGCCAAGGGGCATGAGCAGAAGAAGGATTTTAGATGTCCTAAGACCTTTATTAGCAAAAATGTGGGTGATGAACTTAGGGGGGATGTGGATTGGGATCCTGGACTTGGACATCTATATCCCACAGGCGTCTCAGTCATATCCTCTTGTGGCTTTGGGCCCAGAGATGGCTATTCAGAGAGGGACCCAGATTTGTCACAGCAAATAGGTGCCTAAACATCTTTTCATATCTTGCTTAAAATGGTGTGAGAAGTGTGCGGAAAGGGTGACAGGATTTGAGGGCGGTGGTTACTGTCTCACCTTCCTCAGATAGTCTGCATCTTCCCATCAGCTGGGTCAGAGGCCTGGGACCAGCCTACAGACCTCTCCATTCCCAGTACTGTTTAACTCACTATTCTGCTGTTTTCCTTTCCTGGGTTACACCGAAAAGATCTCACAGTGAAAAGAATTTTTTTCCCAGTGCACCAAAAAGCATGGGGTCAGTTAACTTGAGCCAATTTTGAAACTGTGTCAGTCGCTGAAAAGATTACTCCCTGAGCTACCGGGGGTCCAAGTTTGTCCTGTGAATGTTGAGACCAGAAATCTTTACAAAGGTCTCACACCATTAGCTTGGCAGCTTGTTCCTTTCCACCATCCTGTGGTGACAAGTGGGCATGAAAAAGGATATGGGGTGGCTGCTGTTGAGCAAGAAGGATCTGCACAGGTTATTGGCTTGGTTTTAGCCCACTCTGCACTCAGATGAATGCAAAGGGAGGATAGTATGTCCTTTATTTCTCCTGGTGAAGGTGCAGCCTCTCAAATTTGTCACGTTCCTGCTCTTCATTCACCCACATGACCTGCTCAAGACACTTCTCTACTCATGGTCCAAACCCCTGGTTTACAGCGATAACAGCACTGTGGGTGAAAGTAGCTGCCATTGCAAAATCCTGCTGCTCTTTAGGATCCCCTTTTTTTAGATCTGTCTCCCCCACCCTTCTGTCACATGCATGCAACTGGCATTACAGTGTCCGTTCAGATGGTGCACTCGGGAAGCCAGAGCCCCAGCACATTTTGCCGGTGGCTTTCACTTTGCACTAACAGCGCAATCTCTCATGCATACCCGGCTCCAAGGATGAGTCAGTTCAGCGCTGGAGCATCCTCCCCCTCTTCCCTCCCCGCCTCCTCCTCTCCCAGGTGCCTTACATTGCTTGTGTTTTAATACAACCGGCTGCCCTGCGCTCTGGGACTCCTTCTGCGTGGGGCCTGGCAGCAGAAGCCACTACCATGCCTCCATCACGGGTGACCTGGACTATCCACCTGCTGGCACTGGGTACCGTGCCATCAGCTGCCAAACTGGCACAGCTCCACTGGCCACGGTGGCTGAGCACCTCTATTGTCACTCAACCCAGGCCATCTCCATGGAGTCCGATAACACATCTGCTAATTAATGCCAGTTGTGATCATTGGTCAGATCCACAACCGGGATAAATTGACACAGTTCCATTTAAGCCTGTGACAATTATTGTCAGCTCAGAGCTGACACGGTGGCTTCCTTTATAATGTGGATATATGTCTTGTTGAAAGTGAATAAAACCCACCAACTAGTTGCATATAAACTACCAAACAATCAGAAAATGAAATGATTGTCAGTAACTCCCAGTCCAGGACAAATTACAGTGGTGACAAAGAAGTGATAGCCCCAGATATGTTAACAACTCTCCAAGCTATCCAAGCTCCTTATAATAAAAATAATTAATAACAATAGATGTGCTTCTGGATACATTCACCTTTCTGCAAGGAAACCCTGATGAGTCTGTCTTTTAAAAAAGAGACTACCAGGAAATTCATATGTGATTCTATTAACTTATAAGCACAATGTTTCACATTTTAACAATCTAACAGATCAAATCTATTCTTGAATCCAATTTTTAAGTCTTATAAGCAACACCAGTAAGCGAAAAGGAACAGCCCAATAACTTTCTTGGGTTTCTTTTTCTGCTGTTTGTCAAAATTTCATTTCAACCAGTACTTCTACCCTGTTAGGTTGTATCACCCATCCTCTCAACCACAGTAAGCAGAGATGTAGTAGGTATTAAATCCTAACTAGAGGCAAGTAAGGCACTCCTGGAAATAAAGCAAAAGTTTGATAGTTGTGTCAAAAGGAACGGCTGTTATTATTATAATTTATTATTTGTTAAGCACTGACAATATGCTCAGTTCTGCTGATTAAGTTCTTCTGAGCAAGTTCTACTGATTAGCTTCTAAGGACAACACACTGTACTACAAAGAAGATATGTGACAGCTATCAAGACTTTTGCTTTCAAGGCTCACTTAGCAAAACAATTACACGCCAGTTATGCAGGTTTTATGGGAAAAAAAAGAGAGAAAATGCATAAACTGAGTAAATATCATGACTTTTGTGTTCACTAATTTTCCTACTCCAGATCTCTCACTTCAATACTGCCTGACAACCTCGAAGTTACACTAAGATTTGAGGAAGATCTAAAGCCTCATCCCTGCTTATATTCAGTTTTAAGAATCATGCTATATTAAAGGCAAGCACAGAGGTTGTATTGTTAGGATCTGTCTTTGGATTTGGGACTCACTCCCTGGGAAGGACAGAGATAGCTGAATGGGGCCAGCCTGAGACAGACAGAAATCTGAGCAACTTCAGTCTCACATGCACATTTCCTTCACAGCACAACACAGACTGGACAGAGTTAGCCAGTGCTCCACTCGTAGGTGCCGACCCAACCTTAGGAATACTTTTGGGCGTGCAGGTGCCAAATGTTTCCTATCCTGCTGGGCCCTTGCTAGGCTGCAAGGGCTGTTTCTCTAGCAGACCTATTGTTAAGTCTCTCTACCCTGAGCTGTAGGCACATTTTTGCAGGGCATCTAGGAGTCAGGATGTTGGGTTTGTGCTGGTCTAGAGGCACTGCGGCAATTCTATTCCTGACAGACCCAGCGAACTTTGTACCTATTTTACATCTACTTTACCATGGAAAGGAATCACAGTTTCTTCTCACATCCTTACCCTTAGACCATTTACATGCAGTTTACCTCCAGGGTGGCAGATTCCCAAGAACAGGCATTTGATGGCAAAATAATGCATGTACCTCTGTGTATACACGGCAGGGCATGGGGCTGAGGACTGCTCTAAGAACTGTTGGCCAAATTTGCCTGTCAGGAGGGTGCCAAACAGACATCGTCCCTTGCCCTGGCCAGGCAACACCTAGGCTTTCTAACCACAGTGCTGCCAGAGCTCCAGCTGTGCAGATGTTCTTAGAAGAAAAAACTCCCTTTTGTCTGCTGCTATCCTCTAGCCTGCACGCTTCCCTAAATCCCACCAGCATGCTTTTTTTTTTTCATAACTGACAGAGAGAAGTGAGTTCTTATATAAATCCTTTGTGTGAAGATCAAACTGCGTGCATGTAGAACTATTTTTTTTTTTAGGGGAAAATCTGCCCTAAAATAATCATTCCATGTTATCCCCACAGAGCATCTGCGCTGCCTTTCAAAACGCATCCAAGGCCACCCTTAAAGACCAGACTCAACATTGGCAGGCAGCAGGCTGTAGCTGAAGTCTCCACGCATATGGGGAGGGCAGAGTGTGGGCAGCCCGGGGCAGGACTCGGGTCAGGGGCAATGCAGCTGGAAGGGGCCGTAATCTGAGTTGCTCCTTACAGACAATGTCAGCCTTTGTGCTGATAGAAACTTGTGGGGCAACGCAGGAGCCAGACCGGGGCATGTGAAAAAGGTGTTTCTTTACCTAGCTAGCTTGGACTCCTCAAGCATCCAGCTCACAGAGACTGTCGTTTCAGTCAAAACTGGGAAGTTAACATTAGTTTGTTAATAGACTGAGGAGTGGAGGATTTGGTTGAGAAAACATAGCCTTTCATTCATAAACTCAGAAACCCTTGTAATGGAGAGAAGAATCAGCAAAAATGACCATCTGATTACAGTACTAAAAGGAAATTCTTTAAAAAAACAAAGAAGAAAGAAGAAAGCCCCCAAATGGCAGCAGAACAGCAGTTTTGGGATTAAGTTCAGTGTGGCTTGGTGTTTGACTATTAAACAATTTGATGATGACTAGGTATTCGGTATAGTGAAGCCCCCATGTGTGACACCAAGGAGTAATATGACTCACTGTAGCAGCTTATCTTTAGGAAAGCCTCCCTCTCTCCTTCTTTCACTCTTTCTGTTCTTCTTTCTCCCTTCTTGTACTCCCAATTTGCTTGAATGCAACACAGTCAGGGTCCTACAGCCAGCCCTAATTTTCCCAGAAGGTGCAGCTTTTAAAAAGCAGCACAGGTTCTTTTACTCAGGACCGTAAAAATGGGCTTGCACTCCAGTGCAACCATGTAAAAGGTGGATAAACCAATTCCATTAAAATAAAAACATTCTACCTGTGCCCATCCCCCTGCAAAGTTTTGGTCAAAGCTGGAACTAAACCCTAATCTAGCCTTTATTAAAGTAGATAAAAACTTCCTCTTATTCCCCCATTCGTTTTCTGCTGCTGTGATTTTCTGCATTTCAGGCAAGCCCGTGACCAAGAGCTGCAGGGCCAAAGGGGGCTGGATGTGCTGTATTCCTGGCCCAAATGGAAGCAGGAAATACTAAACATCTTGCATGGAAGCCTGTTCTCATCAGGTTTATAGCCCAGCTTTTTCCATCAAAAGCAGTGAGGATGGTACAGACACAGTTCAGAAATGCATCCAAGCATATGGGAGTATATCTACACTAATCCTCCTTTTGAGCTTCATCCAGCACTAAATCAGAGCCACACCAGAGAGAGGAATAATGCAGTAACTGGTGGAAAAAGTATGGTTCCTCTCTATTAGGACAGAGAAAATTAAACATGACTCACTTTTCTCCTTAAAAACTGTTGGAGGAATGTCAACCGCACAAAGCATGGCAGAGACTGGAAGAACCAGAAGTCAGGTACCACTTTAACTTGCCTGCCCTGTGGCCGTACACCCCTGTGCACTGCAGGCTACACCTGTGGGGCAGCCACTGCTGGGACAGCCTTGGGAGAGTAACACAATAACTGTATGGGTGACAAAACTCAGCTGCGAGGCTGTGAAAAGATCTTTTGGCGGGGTTAACCTGCAGCATGCTCACGGCAGCACTGTGGCTGCAGCCACCACCTCCAGATGTTCCCCGAAAGCATCGCTGCCAGAGCTCAGGGGAAGAAGGGGTGCGTGGCCTTATTTTCCCAGCCAGAACACAGGGCGCTCTGTCTGAGGGAGGAAAAGGGCTTTGCTGAGCTCATCGGAGGACAAGAGGGCCCTATGGCTGTGGCAAGGCCCGAAGGGTATGCCATTGGCGCTGGCTCGGATGTGGGAGCAGAATAGGCGGTGCAGTGACACCCCGCTCCCCATCACGAGCTCTGGCCTCTCCTACTGAAAGCAAAAGCAACAGAAAAAGCTGCAAGGCAAGATCTGCACCCAGCGCTTGGGATGCTCTAGCACATGCTGACTGGGGCTCAAGCTCTTCATCGCTTTTTTCCTGTGCCCAAAGGAAAAAAAAAAAGATTGTTCTAACAGTGCCACCATGCTCCACAGCCTACAAACACCACTCTCTGGACCTCAGACAAGGGGACAGAAAGAAAGGCTTTCAACAAAGCTTGCTGCGGGAGTGCTGATGGTTAAGGAGTTTAAAAAAAGCTGTCAGCTGACGAAACGAGGTGGGTAGTTAGGGATACAAGTTAGGAAAGGGTTTGGCTAACTATTTAGCAACAGGAAAAAATAAATACTGCTCCACATACACGTGCAGAGCCAACCTACGACTTGCAAACAGCCTATTATTTCCACACATAAACTTCTTCAAACTAGAATTTTCTTGGTCACATTTGTTACCTTTTCTTGTTTAAAAGTGGAAGAAATCATATTCATCTATTTTCTTAAAGAAAGAAATATGACTCAGTGGAAAACCCTCTACAACATCCCATCCTTTAAAATTACTGACTTGAGTCTCATCTAGCGTAACTCAGCCTTACAATCATAGAATCATAGGATGGTTTGGGTTGGAAGGGACCTTAAAGATCACACAGTTCAAACCCCCCTGCCATGGCCAGGGACACCTTCCACTACACCAGGTTGCTCAGAGCCCCATCCAGCCTGGCCTTGAATGCTTCAAGGGATGGGGCATCCACAGCTTCTCTGGGCAACCTGTTTCTGTGACTCACCACCCTCACAGTAAAGAATTTCTTCCTAATATGTAACCTAAATCTACCCTTTTTCAGCTTAAAGCTCTGTTGACATCTACAAAGCAGATTCTCTTTAGCTCATGTTAAGGTCTGCCCCCATAAGCTGTTTCTCTGGAACAACTTCTCGTCCCCTTTTTTTCCACAATATCCATTTGGTTTAAGGTGACTTTTCCTTTCCCAGTATATGGAGCTGAATGACTATGACGATTTACATTTATTTTAAATCACAGCCTATTAAATGGAAAAATAAATGCTAGTATGATTATATGGTTTACTTTTGAATGAATTATTGATATGAATGAGTAGTTGCAGCTATCATAATTACTGTTTATTAAATAAATATATTTTGAATTAGAGACCCTTGATTAAGAAATCACATTTTTGTCTGAAAATTGTTTCCTTGCTGCTAGTATAAGAAATACCTCGCATTACTCTAAATAAAAATTAAAAAAAAGTTGGTGAAATTATTCTATTTTTTTTATCTTTTCCTTTGCTCTGTGAACTTGGCAGTGCTTTGTGCATATTCCCTTTCACTGCTTCTCTCCTCTAATCAGTTAAGTGAGGCTCTTTCCCCTCTGTTGTTTGTGTGGATCTGTCACATAGCACCTAGAGACACAAAAAAACATTTTAAATAGGAAAATGCAAAACACAAAAACTAAAGGATTGAGGATCAGATACCTGAAACTCCTCTCAACATTTTCTTTCAAGCTGAGCACGTTTCATATTAATGGTGTCTCTTTAACATAAATAATGATCTAATGAAATAAATATGAAATCGAAAGAATCATAAAAAGAATTTTACATTTAAGAATGCCATCTGTGTAACACTTAGCCTAACAATGAAATCATTTCTGTGCCAAAACAGCTCACTCCGCTTCCAGCACAAGTTACAAGGAGAGGGTAATGGTTTTGCAGAACAGGATAGAAGTCTGAGTTCAATCACAGAAGGAGCACCTGGGTTCAAACTTGCGGCGCTTCACACAGACAAGGAATCTTGCACGTGAGTTTTGAACCAGCCTCTGCTAATGTTTCCACCTCGAGTCATCACGAATTTTTCATGAGGTTGCCGATCTTTATGACAAGGAAATTTAGATATCAGAAGAGACAATTTTGGGGATCAGTACGAGGGCATCTCGCGACAACTATGACACCCATTCTCTGCTTGCCCACCGTGCAAACTGTCCTGCAATCCAGAGACAGGTTTGCCTGACTGAAGAGCACAGGACTCAGAAACAAGACCCCCTTTAAGTATGTCTGCAGCCAGAAAAGTTCTCCCTATAAAGCACTTAGGACTTAACACCAGACTTAACGTCAGCTTTTAGGACCGGTGTCCTACACCTGGGTTGCCCGGGCATGCAGTGGGAAGACCCGTGTCACGGGATGGAGATGCTGTTCCATGAACTGGGAAGCCAGGCTCTTGCTGCACGCGAAGCAGTGCAGCACAGCCCTGCTGCACACAATGGAGATTGTTTGTTTACACCAGCCGAAGAGAAGGGAACATATTTGTTTTGAGTGAGCTGTGTTAGAATACATATTGTTTTATATGCCCAGGCCTCATTACGCCGTGCTAGTCTTCAATATGGATCAGATCCTAAAACTGCTCAACATACTGAAATAAATGTGAGCTCTACCCACAGAACATCTCCAGACTTAGGCCTCATGTCTATCAATGTCATCTCAAAAAAACAAATGTTCAAAAAAGAATAACAACAAAAGTATCTTAGAGACGTGAAGGATGCTCACGTGTGGTAGATGCCATTCAAGGAGATGCTGAGGAATTACTTGCAGAGAGAGAAATCCACGTAACAAGCCTGGAGAACAGAGTGGGCCTGAAAGAAAAGGAGAGATAATTAAGGTTCACTGAAAGAAATATGATTAGTACCAGTCAGGTTTGTATTTTAGGAGTTATTCTGAAACTGAGAGGAAATTCTTCCTTCACGTCAGCGATGTGGACCCATTAACATCTCCCCAGGCAAAGGTGGCCGCAGCCTGTATTTTGCTTAAAGATATAATTGTGAGAGCATCCACAGAGGAAGAGTTAAACCACTGGTTAATAAACAACCTGAAGTGCTGTACGCTGTATTCATATAAGGGAAGGTATGAGCCAACAGAGAGAGATGTTCAGCTGCAATCAAAGAGGATCTGAGCCTAACTGAGCACTCACATGACAGTTGGGATCATTTCGGATCCCTTCCAATGAAGATAAAATAGCATCAAAAGCAGGGAGGCTTTTTTCTTTCTTTTAAGGATGAAAACACAACATCATTAGTCAAATTTTCTCTGAACTTCCACCTCCTCATGTTGATTTGTACTCAGGTTGAGTAAACATATCTTTCCATCAAGGTAAATAAATGTAAAAGCCTATCAGTAACTTAATTGCTTAACGAAGGATGCAGTGTAGGGTGTAACACAGGTTTTGACTATACTGTTGAAGTTAACGACCTCTCAAAAACACCTATTATACAGCTTGGCAGTAAAAAATATCTGTTCCTTCTTGAACATTTTCTTGTAAAATTTCAACCATCTACTAAACATTTTTTCTAGTGGTGGGGAGGGGGTGGAAACCTCTGAGGACAATTTCCCAAGTGGATTGATGTAAAATGGAGTTTATTCATTTGAGATGCTGTCCTTTGGGAGCCTGCATGCCACAGAGAAATTAAGGTAGAAAGAAGCAGGGAGTCCGCAGTAAGGGCAGAAGTTACACAGCGTGGGGGAAATATCTCCACATGAAAATGGCCACAGTACTGAGTGGGACCATTCGCTGGCGGGGGGGGGGGTGGGGCAGGGCAGAGGGGATGGTTGCTCAGCCCACGGATGTCAGGCAGGAGCCTGATCTTGGATGCGTAGCACACACCTAGGGACATCTGGGAGTGTGCCCTCCTCTGTCCTTGCACACCTAGTGCCCTGGATTGAGAGGACCCGTGGGAGAAAGCAGTTGTTCCCATTAAAATCAAGCCATTTAATAGAGGTGCAGGCAAAATCAGCTCTCCGGCGAGAGGACAGGGAGCGAGGAGGGTATGCCATGCATCTGAGATCGAAATCTGGCTCACGGTGGGCAGGCAGGCAGAGTGCAGAGGCACAGCTGCCAGCCTGACATGATGGATCAGAGAAGCTACTAAGGAGCTGCAAGAGTCCAAGCAATTGAAGCAAAGCAAAACATGGAAAGGCAATAGGTCAGCCCATCTTTACAATCTATCAATTAAACAATCATCCATTTCCAAAGGTGTATGATGTCCTAAGCAGTAGACATCCCAGCACGTGATTATTACTGTGATGGAAGGACAGGCTTACCAACAGGAATTAATAATAATAATAATTACTAGGAGCACTAATAATTTTGGATAGGTCGTTCCATCAGTGAACCCCTCTGAGGAAATAACACGGTTGGGCATTTTGGCCTAATTCTATAGTGCCGTATCAGCTTTACTCAGCCCGTTGGAAAACAAAGGTGTGTTCAAAATTGTCCATTACGTGGGAGGCTTTTGCCAAAATCTCACCCTCCTTTGGTTAGTCAGCAGTGGTGAACGCTGCAGAGTCGGCTTCAGCTGCTTTCTCCAAAACCCCGAAGCTTTCAGAAACGTTCATTTCTGCTGGCATCACTCAACAGCTCATTGTTAGGATTTGTTCTCATTGGCATGCATGAACTGAGACTGATGTATGGGGTAATCCAGAGTGACAGCCTTCAGCCCCAAAAGTGGATACCTGCTTCCCTTAGAGTCCAGGGACTCACACTTGACTCAGAAGGATATACACAAAAATTATCTTTCCTCCCTCATTCGCCTGTGTTAAGCCTAAGCGTGTTCATCCAAATTAGCAATCAGGCAAACTGTGCATGCAGAAATCTGCACTTGTACAAACTGTGCAATTTTTTTGTAACATTCCGAGATTAAATATCTTGACAAAAGATGAAAACCCTTTAACAAATCTGCCCCTAGAGAAAAGTAACATTTTTTATTCCATTTACTGTCAAATGACATAAAGAAAGTATAGCTGAACACAGTCCTATAGGTTGATTTGTTGCTTTAAATAATGTCACTAACATCCAGATATAAATGTGACGGTGCAGAAAAAAAAGTTCACATTGAGCTAGATTCAATTACAGACCTAGAAATTGAAATTAAGTCTGATGCTACATGCTTAATTCATGTTTGTGTGACTGAGAAAGGGAGTATCTGGTTTACCTTGAATTTCCTGCCTTAGTGTGGTGACCCACACGACCCATCACATTAATTAAAAAATAGTTTTCAAATGTAGCCTAAGTGGTATTGCACTGGCAGGAGGAGACAAACACTTTTTTGTCCTCAACATGTTATGTGATATAAAGGAAGCTGTTCAACGTCTTTTTCCTTGATTCTTAGGCAGGTCTTACAATTCTCATTGAAGAGTAGGGAAAAATACGATGACTTCTCACAGCAAGAAGCCAAAGATTCTTCTTTAATAAAAAATTACACATTTGCCCCTCAAAACCCACAATCCTCTCCTGACCACATAGTTTGAAGCAGGTGCACATGGGCAATTATCACACGTTATACCGGTGTACACATGTAGGTATTACACCCAGTATGGCACATTTACGTTTAATACTCCAAAATACTATATCAGATCAGTGGACTTTCAACCAGCACACATTTGACTACTGATTTCACATATGGGGCTGGGACTAACTTTTTTCCTAATATGGTGATGGCACAGGCACTATTTAAATGATTCCTGAGCCTTGTAAATATACACCAGATGTATCTTTTGTAAATGTTACATTTTTCAACATCTCAGCATTTGTGAATAGTTGAAAGCGATGCCAGCCATCCTTTAATGGGGCACAGAAGCATACTGCATTCAAAGAAATGGCACACCATTGCAATAGTCAAAATTACAAGTGCTGTCAAAAAGCTACATTTTCGCTTTATTGATTAGCACCAGGTAACGCAGCACCTTGCATTGCACCCTCGTACGATCTTCTTTCAGCTGATGTTTCCCTGCACACGGGTACACAGAGAGGGATGTGGAGCTTCCAGGGACCCAGAAGGGCAGAATCCTGGGGAGCCAGACATGCCCCCCCCGGATGACCAGAGGTGGAGCGGGAAGGGGTGCAGGGGCTGCTGCTCTCGCAGCCGTGGTCACCACCCATTGCCAAGAGGCAACCACAGGGATGCACCCATCTTCCCAGGGCTGGGGAGGAAGCAAAGCGCACCTTTCCCACCGGCACTGGTGCTGTTTGAGGCTATGCTATGTTTTTCTGCAGCTCGGGCTCCTGCTGGTTGGTTGCAGAGATAACTCAGCCCAGGGACAGGCATCTCCTGTTCGGGACCTCTCCTGGAGCACAGGGTGAATTCATTCAGCTGTAAGAAGCAGCCGCTGCCTAGGGTTTGCTGGACCTCTTTCATTCCCACCCCCCCAGGCCTTTCCTGGCTTCCCTGTGTCACTGCAGAGAGCTCACAGAAGAACCAGGAGCATATGTGTGATGGGCTATGGGAAATGTCCTCTCCACGCTTTCTGCCTCCTGGCACTTGTCCTACCCGTGACCACCACAACCCAATGGCCCCAATGGTCTCACCGTTCGTGTCAGGCAGTAAAAAGAGCCCTCAGAAAATCAACCATCACATTTGCCTGAAAATTTGCCTTTGCAAGATTTGCCCCCCAACTGTCCCACAGGTAAGAGGAAAGGCCTTTGCAACGTCGCACAGTTACTGTTGTTTGCAAGGCTGGGGGCTTTTGCTCTGTGAATTTTGTGCTGGAGTTGCACGGTGCACCTCAGCCCAGAAGATCAGCTAAAATCAGAGCTAGGTGACACAAGACAATAAGCTCAGAGGGTATGTGGACTAGATGTAATGCCCCACTACAAGTATTATTTCCAAGTTCACAGGCTTGCAAATTAAAATGTCCCTGGATCGCTGCCATAAAAAAGAACATTAAAAATCAGGGGAAGAGGTCTGGGCATCTGTTAGAAGCATCTAATATATACCAAATGTGTATGCTGAGCTTCTTAGATATATGTGTTGTTGAAATATAGCCTACAACTAATGTAAAAGCAGAAATATTTTAATTGTATTTTTCCATTTGATATTCAAATGAAAAAAATATATCTTATTAAACACAACACTTGGCTTTGCTATTTTAATAAAAAATAAGTTGTTGAGGAAAAGAAAAGCAAAACTACTGATTCCTTTCCTTATGATGATCAAATGAGCCTTTCATGTTTGTATCTTATACTTCACTTTTTAGCATTTTGAGGCAAATAGCAGATATCAAAACTTAGTAAATAATCAAAGACTTATTCAGTTTTTCCAAACTGTCATGCTGCTTATCTTGTAATAACTGATCTCTTAGGTAGCATAAGCTATTTAATTGCTACTGAAGATTATTTGAATGAAAAAAGAGACGACATTCTCCCTTACCCCTCAAAAAGACAAAACTATATTCTTCAAAAAGACACATGCCGACAGATAGATTCTGATCTCTTCTACACATGCACAAGTGCAGGAGCTAATTTTACAAGATTTGATAGGAGCTGCGTATCTGAGATTACACCCTGTCCTCCTGCCTGCACATTCCACATGGAAAATGGCTTAATTTGGAAATAAATTTTGTTGCTGATATATCCAGACTCCGTAGTCTCTGGGCATCCAAAGAACCAAACCTATTAAATTATTTTAAAAAGCAGCTAAGTATGCACAGCAACTGTATTTTAAATGGACTTTTTACAGTGTTGGCAAAGTGCGTATTCATGTATCCCCCCTGACATGATAGACTGTAATGGCTTCGGTCTGTCATGTCAACCATCTGCATATTAAACAGTCCCTAAGTACACATTGACACAGCAGACCCTAATAGCTCTGAAGCTGTAACAATCTATTGAGTCAATAATATGCATGTTAAAGAGCATCTCCTGTACTTCCATCAATATCTTTTATCTTTTCCCTAATTTGTATCTTCTTTTTATATGTATATTCAGAGTCAAGGTTTTAGGAACCTTTATCCTTTAACATGCTGCTGCAGATGTGAAACATGTGGCAGAGAGAGGCATATGCAGTAGCAAAATCCTCTAGTATCTGGGCCAGATCTTAAAAGGAGGACTGTAATATTTTGACACTGGCAGCACACGTTCTTCCAGATAAGGTGGAAACAGCCCCTCGTTTCTGCTGGGCCAGGTCTGGTGCTTATGAAAAGCCCGGGAAAAATTCCTGATGATTTCACAGGCTTTGGACAGAGCCCAGTGTGATGCTACTCATTTCCTATTATACATTTCCTTCTAATTAAATGAAATAGGTCACAAGGGGAAAATGAAACAAAAGACAAGTGTATTTATTTACAGTAATATCAACCCCAAAAAAGAACAATCCGAAACAAGAGAAAAGATAATACAAAATACACTGTCTCTTCATTAACTTGAAATGACATCTGGTACCATGGTCTTAATTCATTCCTGTGTGATCCCAAGATCTTTTATACCGTGGAAGAGGGAGACTGTTATTTAAGCATAAGAAAAGGGTGACTTAACTTCCTTTGTCTACATAACCACAGAGCAAAAGCTTAATTTGCTTTTCCTCAGCTTCACATCACTGTACGGCCGTGCAGTCCTCTCACACCCTGCTCACAGGACTTTCCCATCTCCTTCTGCTCCTCTTGCTTTCTGTAAGCATCACAATTTGGCTGACACTTTTAAAAGAGAAACCAAAGTGCAGTTTGTGTTTCCAAAAGGCAGACCCAGGGACAGGGAGGTCACTTGACCCTATCAGCAGATCTTACTGGCCTGAATTCCCCTCTCCTTTCCACTAATTTGACACCGATGTGTCTTTGAAGCACATGTGGATTTATTCCAGCATATTCTCGATTAACTTTCACACCAGTGAGGGCAGAATCGTGGTACTCCCCCTGTTGCTCTGCCTTGCACCATTTCATGTCCCTAGGCAGACCAGACCAGACCAGACCAGATCTTCTACATCTGTGTCTCACTTTAGGACAGCATCCCCTAGCCGCATGACAAGCACTGAAGGCACCTGCAACTTTCTTCTCGTAGCCAGCAGACTCTTCTTCCCAATGCAATGGCAGAAAAGTCAATCAGATCCTCCCCCTCACCACCACCCCAACCATGAGGCAAGTCCTTCAAGCCTCAGAGTAGTGCATCCACTTCATCCTGCGTGCCACCATGTGTGTTATCAGGACAGGACTTTCTAAACAGTGGGTAACACAGTGCTCACACAGCCACAGTATTCATTATCTGAGCTTACCCGTTGAATATCTAGCAAGCAGATTTAGTTTTGGGCAGGAGATGTTTTTTTCTAAATTAAAAAAGCTATTGAAAAAATCAAAGCAAATTAAAAAAAGCTAAAGGATGGGTGCCATAAAAAACCCGATAAAACCAAAAGTTACTGGAAGTCCTGCTGTCTACATTGCCAACACTATTTTCTTTAGCTGAGGGAGTCAGCCCGAGTGGAGCTCTGGAAGGGCTTGTTCCTGAGGGAAACTGTTCATTGCCAGCCCCCTTCTGTGATGCTGCAGTTTATCACCAAATAATAGATGAAGCGCAGTCCTCTCTCTGCAACATGATGGGTACAGCCTTGCTCATTTGAGGAAAATGTGTCCTCGCTGCAGGAGCTCTCCTGTGCTATTCACTCTAGTCAACCCTGGTACTTGCTGTGTAGCAGCCCAACAGCCAGGACCAGTCGAGCCCTGGTGACGGTAGGAATGCCACACAGCAGTAACATAGCAGCTCTGCATCATACACGACACCCACCTGCTCATCTGGCTTTTCCGTTTGCACTTAACGAGCCCTGTAGGCTTTCCTGTTACTTACCAGAGTTACCAGGCAATGGCAAAGAAGGACGGGAGAAGGGGGGCTGCTGGCCACACAGCCAGAGAGTCCTTTAACGCTAATCCTCTGCACAGAGGATTAATGGGTTGGGTAATGCTAACTCTGGGTGGCCAGGACTTCCAGGAATTGTTCCATTGATTTATGAGGAGATGTCGCCCGGTCCAACCCTATGTTAGAGTAACTGATACCTGCCACCAGGTGAAAGAACAGTCACCAGCCTCAGTCAGTAAATGAGCCAGCTACGGTAAGGATGACGGAGAGAGGGCGAGCGAAAGAAATGCAGTGCCGTAATGGGGTGCTCCGTGTCTCCCCAGCAGCCGCCTTGTGCACGCTGCAAGTGCAAGGTGAGGTCTCCAAGAAGGGCCTCGCCTCCTCCCACCTCATCCCCTCCTGCACAAGCTTGCCTCAGGTTTGCCTGACCCCTACCCCACCAAAGTCAATGGGAAGATTCCCAATGACTCCAGTGACGAGTACCCTCAGGCAAATGCGGGAGACCAAAATTTGGGCAGGGCTATGATTTCACTGTCTGTGTGCTTAGGATGTCTCCTTTCCCACACGGAAAAATGCTGGCCACCCTTCCCACTTTTTTGGTTCTCAGTGTTCAACACTGCACCTGGAGTTATCTCCCATTTACCAGGGAGCTGATTTAAGTGTCTGACTCAGTCACATATGTTTGGCTCCCTTACCCAGAGTAAGATTTGGCCTACTAGCTGTGAAAACAGCTTATATCACATGTGCTGCAAAGCCTAGCCAGAACAGGCTGAATAAAGGATGAAGTTTAATCATGGAAATGTTGACCTACAAATAGAGAACAAAATGTTAAACCACATGGTATAGGGTGCTGCACGCCCCAAATATCAAGGAGAGGAAAGAAGAATTGAACACATTTGGAAAGTAAAGCTTACTGTTTGGGGTTTGTTGTTTTTTTCCTTTTTCTTTTTCTTTCTGCAGATTCGGAGAGTCAGACCCACACTGTTCCCGCTCGCGATGACACCCTGGCATCTGAAGAACAACATGACACCCACCACAAAATGCTGCTGTTGGCTGGCACCATCTAAAGTGGCGAGGTTTGGTGAGGGAGGTGAGACTGCCAAAGGAAGGCAAGTGGGGGTGTCACAGCGAGTGGGACCCGGCCACCAGCGTGACTCGAGTCTGTGGGACTGCTACAAAGTGGGGAGAGGCAAACGTGATGGGAATGAATGCCCCTTTCATCCCGCATCCTTGAAAACTAGCCATGGGTTACCTCTAATGGCTGGGGGGGGTCTTTGTCGTTATTTTCACACCACCTTTCAGCCGGGACATTCTCACCTTTGTGGGTTTCACACAAAGAAGGGCAGCTTTTTTGGCAGAGAATCCATTTCCATTTTTAATCACAGCCATCACACAAACAGTTCATCTCACAAGATGAACTTTATTTATCCTTTATATATCACAGCTTTATTTAACATCAGCTGGGGGGTTGCAAAAGACAAGAATTTTTTAAATCAACAATCATCTTGCTTTCAACAGCTTGCAGGCTTTGTCTTTAGGTACGCTGCATTTTAGACAAACGTAGTTAACAGCAGCCAGCCAGACCTGACTGACTGACAACTGTTTCTTTACAGGATTTCTATGTGCCAAGTAGCTGGACAGTAATATCCATTTGGTATTCATGGAAAGTACTTGCAGAACAATAATGACAATAATTGCTTCTGATTCTTGTGTTTACAACACTGCCAAAGTATCATTAGAGCCTTATTTATAGATAATAATGCTTATTAATCACACATATTTGAATTTTGGAATGTATTAGATTAATATTCTTTTGTAACTTGGTTCCGTACTAATGCTACGAAAAGCACTTTCTGAATGCAGCCCACTGGGAAGTGCTCGCCTCGGAAAAGTAAAAGTATCCAAGCCATCTGCAGGTGAGGGACAAAGGGCATACCTCTTCCTCAGCAGGCAAACACGGGAGCCGGACACGCAATTCCCGAAAGCAGCTCCTTTGGACTAAAATCAGGGGCAGACTCCTGAAAAAAACATACCATGAAAGGTGTGATAGCAGTGTCATGCTTGAGCTTCCTTTTTGATGCTCTACGAGAGGGTCTGCTTTCTACCGCTTTATAAAGAAACCAGTCGGGGGGGGTGAGGAAGGGGTCCGTCTGTCATCTCACTCCTTAACAGCCCGCTCTACCCCATGGGTGAGTTTAGCCTGGACCTCAGACTTCTTCATCAGTTGAGAGGTCGGTAATGAGAAATATAGTACAAAAATCACTCCTAATTTTGGTTATTAAATAATTCCAGCTTTTCTACATCAACGTCTGCTGTGATTCAACAGCATGATAGAAGGAAAATGGATTTTTAAAAATGACAGTTACAACAAGCAAAAATGTCACCCAAACCTAAATATCAGCTGCCATATATTCATATTCTCCTTTGTCTCCCTGTAGCCCATTACAATGCGGAAAAATACACCAAAGCAACTGCAGTACCAAACTCTCCAGTTTTTGGTGTATGGCCAGCTCCATAAATTTGCTTTTAAACAAATAAAAAACCGAACACTGTAGTATGTCTTTTTTTTTTTTTTTCTTTTTTCTGAGATAGTTCTTCAAGCAAATTTAGAGGCTCTGTCAGTTTAGGGACCACATTTCCGTCTGCTTTTTTTTTCTTTTTACCCACTGCTGATGTAATGTAACTACTATAAATGCCAGAAATTAGAGAAACTGGGAAGGAGTGGGGGTGTATGTGTTGTATTTTATTCTGTGTGTCCACTTTGTGTTTCTTATGGTGCTCCCTGCGCAGCCAGGATAACCTGTTCCTCAGTGTCACAGCCCCCATTGTCTCCAGGGATCTTTCACAGTGGCAGAAAAAAAAAAAATAGAAATAATTAAAACACAGAAGCCTTAAATTGCAAAGAACACTTGTGGCTTTGCTGCAACTCCCCCAAACTGCCCCTAGCCAATATATTTTAACAGATGAAATTACAACGTGATGGTGCCCCTTTAAAATGTTTCACCGATGAATATTCCAGTGTGCTTTGCCTACTCTGTTTAAAAAATGCCAGTATTGAGGTTTCCCAGGAATTTCAAACCTATCAAGACAGCCGGTTCTGAGCACAGCCCAATCGTTTCTAGACGAAGCCAGGATTTAAAATGAAATAAAAACCTAGCAGCATTGTTAGAGATGAAACCAAAGAGTGAAGTTGGGGCTGGGATGTGGAGGGGAGCCCTGTCCTTACGGGTTGGGCACAACAAAGAGGGTCACCACTCCTGCCCCAGGGACCCCAGCTCCTGCCGGGGGGCGTGGTGTGGCTTGTCCCTGGTTTTTGCTGGGAGGAGGGTCATGGCTTCACCCACCACTAGGAAACAAATTATCCCCCAAGTACGGGCACCAGGGGCAGGCTGAGCTTTGCACTGGGTCCCTTTCCCACTTCCAGCTTGACATCATCCAGCCAAAATTCATCCCAAAACTTGATGGTGCCACACTGAGGAGACTTTAAGCGATAACCGGTAATGGGGTTTAGTTCTCCTGCTTCTCCTCTTCTGAAGAGGAGCCCGTAACCCCAGGTGCACACAACCTGCTACGGGGTTCACAAGCAGAGAGGCATCTACAGCATATTCTCCTCTCCCCAACCATTGGCTGCTCTTCAAAACATTCGCTGTATTTCCCTTAGGTTTCAGCATGTTACCATGCAGAAAGCTGTCCCTCTAACAGGTCTTTAAAATTTGCATATCATTCTTTCCTAACGGTGCTAAGAAATAGCTGGAAGAGTTCTGTACTAAGATCCTACTTTCAGAAAGTCAAAACATGAGCATTTAAAATCAGAATACAGCCTATGCAGATTCTAGACTTCTTGTTTTCTTAATTGAGTAATGAACAATAATTTCTATTATAGATGTCTGTTTTTTTCAGGGTGGCAGTGGTTTAATCATTTCTCCTACCTCGCTGAAGGAAAAGGCAGAGCAAACAGTTATCACATGGGGAAAGGTAGGTTTGTGCTTTACATCCGTAGGGCTGATGCTAAACCTATGCAAAGATAAAACCAGAAATTTCCAGCAACAACATTTTACCATTTTTAGATATGATGCTCACGTTTGACTTTCTAAAGAAAAGTGGCCGTTTTCTTCTTTTTTTTTAAATACTGAGCTTTCACAGTTCTCACTGAAGTCAAATGAAGGGGTAAATGTCCAGTGCTCTTGAAAAATAGTCCCCTTTCCTGCACTACCCCTTTCCTGTGTTTATGTGAACCCCCAGTATGAAAAAGCTGGCTCTCCTGCTCAAAGTCAGTAGATAACTCTACAAACACTGCTCACATACCCCAGCAATTTCAGCACACAAGTCACAGCATGCAAAATCAGATCTCAAGCAAAACCCAAGCAACCAACAGAAAAATCACCTTCCTAACATGAAGTGGGGTTGCTACAGGTTACAATTTTGGATTTGTAGATATGGGATATGAAAATCAAGACAGAAAAGTTTTGACTAACTTTTTCACTAACTGTATCTCGATGGTCACAATACATTAGAAAGGAACATTCAGCTGGAAAAAATCTAAACATAGAGGGAGCTTCTATTGAAAAAGTATCTTTTTGTTGTATCATTTTATTTGCTATATTTCTCACTAGAACAATATTGTTCTGTTTGTATTTAGCATTGGTTTTATTGTCAAATAGTTATTCTTTCTGCTATCAGATTGCATGATTATTGTGTATTTATCCCTCCAGATATGTATCATGAACATTTCCTTATTTTGATATCATTCATAGCTACTAAAATTTGGAATTTGTAGTTTCACATCATCTTCATAGAACTGTAAGACACAAGCAGGAATAAAAATAAAAACATACCTTTTCATCTGCCTACCAAAAGGAGAAAAAATAATCTGTATATTTCTAAATAGTCCTGTAGGAGTCATATACTTTTACTATGTGCTATATATCGTATAGTTTCTCTCTCTGTTATGACATCTCTGATCACTTAAAAAAAAAACTTTCAAAAACGTTAAGGCACAAACCTTTGTATGGAGTACTTTTAGTATGCTTTTTATTCTGACAAGATTAATAATTATCCTATAAGCATGACACAGTGTTTTAAAATGTTGTTTCTGCTATGAGTTAGCATTGTGCATATGGGTATAAATGTGGAAAGGAAGGTTATTTCACAGCAAAGAAATGTATATTTAAACACACGGTGATAAAATGGTAAAACTGTTTAAAAAGGAAAAGCAGGGGGGTTTCCCCCATCACAGTTATTCTGAATTTAAAATATTTGCAGTGAGTTTCAGAAGGGCACTGGGCATTCGTAACAAACACGAGCTACTGAAATTAATTGGAGATAATTGGGAGAATCATAGCAAACCAGGGCTTTGGGCAAAAGTGGCCAGAAAGAGATCTGCTGTGTAGAAGGTGACAAGCATGTCCCCTCCCCACCCACAACAAGCTGCTGCCTTCTGTGGCACTTGTGAATAGCTCCTGGTGGGAATCAGGCTATGGACTAACCAGACTTTTGCTGTCCTTCAACAAGCTAGTTCCTAAGCGCTTACAGTCCTCATGACAGACTCAGTCCTTCCTTGAACACGCAATGGCCCTTTCTACAGAGCTCATACGCATCCCAGCACTCTCCATTGGTGCAAAGGCACCTTTTTTTGTGCAACTGTTCAAAATGCCCAGTCAATATGTATCCTATGTATCGCATATAGCGACTGCAGTTATTGCTGGCCTGGTCCACCACAGCCAGGGTGAGTAGGACCTCACCCTCACATGGCTTAAGCATAAGGGCAAGGTCACCGTGGCCCTCAGACCTAACTCCATCCACATCAAATAAACACAAAGTTAACCCCTCCATTGATATTAAAGTCCAATGGAGATAGACCAGGGTGTGGACTGAGGGCCAGATCCTGCTCATTCCTATGACACAAAACTCCAGCTGGCTTCAATGATTGGGACAAGCAGGATTTGGCCCATCTTGAGGAGCACAAGGTTTGGCTGCCAGGGGCTGAGCTGCACCCACTCATTGGAGCAGGGCAGTGAAACACTGGAGTCAACAGACCTTGTACGAAGGAGAAGACGAAGGGCTATGCTTTCTCCCTGCTAAAACCAACGGCAAGGCAGGTGGTGGCACCACGACTTGCCCCTGAGCTGTAGAGCTGGGCATCAGCCCTGCTACGCTGTCTGCGCTAACTTTCCTTGCAGAAGTGATTTTTAAGTAATGTAATGCCAAGTGCCAGAGGGCTCACTTTTTACAACATCAAGCTGAATCATATCAACTCCCATTCTAAATTTAAAATAAGATTGCATTACTTGACTTCATACTTTTTATAAAGGTCCCATTGTGGTGCGGTTTCATGAGGTATAAAAGCTCGTGCAGGTATTATGGGCTGTATCAGTTCATTTCATCTCATTAATCAGCTACTTAAAAATGTTTTCCTTGCAGCACAGTAGAAAAATAAAATAAATGTTCTTTTTTATCATTTCCCAAATTAAATTCATATTCCATAATGACCGTATTTCATGTGCAAAATAACAAAATATGCTTACATACCTGACTTCACTTCTTTAGTGAATTGCTTCATTTGTAAAATATTGCACATAAAATTGGAACCTAAAATGAATTACTTGTTTTTTCTTGATGTGAAACCTTGTTTAAGTTCACAGCAATTTTAAATATGATACATTTAAAATATTAATATTTCCCATATATTATTCACTGACTTTCAGGTTTCATCTCAAGTTAGTGGCACTTCATATTTCAAAGGAAGAAGTGTTTCTCTTTTCAGTACTAATGTTCTATTAATTCACTTTGTAATATCATTCTGGTTCAGACAAATGAAATTGCACTAAATGGCTTATGCCAAGAATCATGCTAAAGTTGTTGGCATTATATAAAATTCTATATTCCATTACTATTTTATAAGTTTTTTATCTCAGTGGCATCTTTTTAGGCATAATTCATAGCCCTGTTCGGTTAGTTCTAGAAGGACAAATATATGCACAAGTATTTTTATGCTGAGATTGGGGTATATGTAGATATTCACAGTAAAGTCAGTAACTGAAGTGACTTTTGCAAGGCACCAGATACAAACTCCCAGTGAACTACCTTAACAGCTTTTCCTTTATGAACATTTTTTATTTTCAGTAGTTTTCTCTTCCAGCGTGTATTTCATCACACAGGTGTATAAACATGCACGGACGCACACATATACATTTGTGAAAAATAAATTTGTGCGTGTGTAGAAATACTTAAAATGCTTCGTATGCATATTATGCAACATATGCCATTCATGTAATCATTATATATATAAATAAAATTCATTTCATAGATACAAATAAAATATGTGGAGGAAGTCCTTAAAGGACCTATAAAGGCCTAAATGTAGACAAATTCTTCATCACATCCAAAGAACTGAAAGAACTGTGGATATAAAACAGAATCTTTTTATATGGCTATGTATCTTTTATAATGTTTCCATAAAGTCCACATGGCCACGTAACTATTTCCAGAGATGCCGATGGAAGTTACACCTGGACAGGCTGAAAATCTTTCATGAGTAAAGCAACATCTAGTCCTATGAAACGCCCTTCAGTAGTGAAACAATTAGAAAGCGCTGGAGCAAGAGTAGCAAACAGCATCTGTAAAATCACCTGTAAATAGATGTAAGGAACTATAAATATACCTCAGTATTTGTATAGCTGACTTTCTCTGACTGTCATCAAAATTAGATGCTCAGGAGCTAGAAATCCAACTCCCAAGTTATGAAGATTAATACGTTTTTATAAATATATAGTCTGTGCCTTTAAGTTTGCAACATTGTTAGTAATGTATATTCCTTTTTTAAAGCCTGGTATTCGCTCCCTTTGCAATTTTTTAAAAAATAAGATTTTTTCTTTAAATTTGATCCAAGTCTCAAAAAAAAATTAATTGCAAAATAACTGATGCAAATCCCTGTCACTTGTGAATACAATGAAATTACACAGAGAAGAGCAAATACAGGAGAGGCTTCTCCTCAGCAGCAGCAATGAATGCCCTGTTCCTATACGGACCTCAAACACCAGGATTTTGAAATATGAATTAAACCTCAAATGCAAATTAACCTCGGAAAGGGGGGGGGAAGAATCAGAGAGACATACCAAGTCAAACGCTCCTTTTTCTGCCTATCTCGTCCGCAGTGGTAAAATAGGCTAAACAAAACAAGTGCACATCAAGATAGAGCCAATTAAGGAAAAGAAAGCGGGGAGGGGAGGGGGGGGAGGACGGCACCTTACTGAACACATGGGGAGTGGGAGCGCAGCACCCCACCATACCTACCTTATGAGTGTTCAAAGGAAGACAACTGGGGTAAATTGGAAACAGCTTTGATTTTTGTCATCCGGCTACACCCGGGATGCGGCAGGCGGGGGGAGAAGGGTCGTTCTGGGTGGGGGTGGAGGGGGGATAAAATGAGTGCGGGGCGGCGGAGGGGGGGTACCGGGCGAGGGAGCCAAACGGTATGCAAATGAATGGGGGTTTTTGGGGGGCGGTGGTATACGGTTGGCTTTTTTTTTTTAGGGAAAGGCGGGGGGTAGAGGAAAAGAGGCACCGTCAGTGGCGGGGTGAGCGGGTCCCCGCCCGCCCGCTCCGCACACGCGTGGGGAGCCGTGCGGGGCGCGGAGGGGCGCGGAGGGGCGCGGAGCCGCCGTGTCGGCGGCGGGCAGGGGCGGGCGGGGCGCGGGCGCTGCCCCTGCCCGGGAGCGGGGGTGCTCCAACGGCGGGGGGTGCGCGGGTGCGGCGGCCGCCCCCTCTGCCCTCCTTCATTCATCGCCTCTCTCGGCCCCCCACCCCTCCCACCCCCCGCTGCTCCCCCGGCCCCGCTGCCTCACCGCTCCCGGCGGCTCCCCGCTTGGAAATGGAGATCGGCAACTCTCACCAGAGCTCACCAGCATCCCACGGTCCTGAGGAAGGAGTTTGGGGCGGCGGGGGGGAGTGGGGGAGCGGGCGGGCGGCGGGGGGGGGGGGGGCGGGGGGGGGAATGTTTGAGAGTGACGGTGAGGCGAGGAGGAGGAGGAAGGCTGGGAAGAAGGGGGTGGGGGGAGACGGAGCTCCTGAAATGGAGCCAGCCCAAATGGGAGACGATGCTGAAGCAGGGGCTGCGTCATTTCGGGGCTGGGAGAGGGCTCAGCGCCCCCCGCTCCCCCCGCCACGTCCCTGCCCGCACACGGCGGGGGGGGGGGGGGGCAGCTACGGGCAGGGCAGGGCGCCCCCCCCGCGGGGCGCTGCGGGGCCGGGGCCGCCTCCCCCCGCCCTTCGCCGCAAGCCCCCGGGGCCGGGACGGGGCAGGAAAACCCCGCTCCAGGGAAAGGGATAAACCGCCTTCGGTGTGCCCAGCGATGCTGGGAAAGGGGCAGGGAGCGGCGTGTGGGGCGGGGGGCAGGGCGGGACAGGTCCGGTCACGGCCACAAGTGGGGGTCCTCAGCGGGGCCAGCTCCCGCAGGAGGAGCGGGGTCCTGCGGCCGGACAGGCTCCCCGGGAAGGCAGGGGCAGGAGGAATGATCGGCATTTGTAACTGCGGGGAAAACTCGCAGCCTTTCAAAGAGTTTCAGCTGGGTGAGTGGAAATGCCTTCTGCCCCCTTCACATTTGGAAGCGCAAGGGTCTTTTAAAGGGAGGAGCAGGGGGAAAAAGCAATTATTTTTTTTCTTTCCCCCCTGCTGGACAGTGGGTCTCTTTGAGCCCACTGTCATGTCCTAGGGCTGCAACTATAAACAAACTTTCCTTCTGCAGAGAGGAAGTAGCTGAGACTGAGGGTCTGAAGCTGGCAAGTGGCCAGCGGCTGCCCTGGCCTTCGCTGGCCCTCACCGTGGGGCAGGGGAGGTGGTGGCCTGGCCCTGTGCAGAGGGGCTGTGGGTGCAGCACACTTAACACCTGAGGCAAAATAACTGGCCTGGGAACACCCTCCCTTCTTTCAGCTATGCCCACCTAGTCCAAGGCAATTCCCTTCTAAAGGTCATCCCCCTCAAAGGCTTTCTAAACTCTGCTTCAAATGCTCATGTCCATCTATTTTTTATTCTTTTTTTTTTTCCCCTTATACCCCCGCCGTGGTCTCAGCTTTAAAAAGCAAAGCTGCTTTTAGTGGGCCTGAGATCGCAGGTGCCATCGTGGAGGCCTATGGTGAGCATCAGTAAAGAGCAGGAGGAAAATAAGAGTCCCCAGGCAAGAAGATTACAGTGCTGGTACACGACCATGTACAGCCTCTTCCCCGCCTTCTACAGCACCTGCCACAGCAAAGGTGGTATATGCAAAGTCCTTAAAATATTGACCATCGTCATTATGATTATGTGCGCAGAGAGTTTAGCTTATTTTATGACTGTGAATGTGTGTGTGTGCAATATATGTATGTGTGCGCACACACATACACTTATATGTATGTATATATTCAATAGTGATGGGCCTGTTACACTGAGCAGTGATTTCTCTCCTACAGATAGATGTATAATACACACACATAGTGATGATACCTAAGGTGTTTGGGGGTGGGGATGCATAATATCTTATAAATTTGAAGTTTTTATCAGGCAGAGCAGATTACTTTAAGCGTTCAATTTCTCAGCGATCCAATTTTATTAGGATTTACTATCATTTGTGCTGTGCATCCCTGGGGAAATAATGCTTTGATTAATGTAATCCTGGGCCGGGATCTGCCACATGCCCCTCTCCCAAGAGAAGGGCCCTGTTTGACAAACAAAAACAGAGCAGCAACTATTGCAATCTGCACTCACCTTTCAAAAGCACACAGACCCACATGCACACACGCACACAAAATATAACCCCCTCCTCCCCCCAACCCCAAATACAATAGCAGCATCTCAAAACAATGTGCACTTATTCATTTGCACACAATGCCTCTGATTCACTGTGGGCTGTACAGTCCAGCCCTCAACTGCACAGAGTCAGCCCAAAAAGGATCCTGCTGTCCCCCACTGAGAAGCTGAAGCATCTCTGGGAAGCTCAATGCCTCTCTGTATTTCAGGCTCTCCTTGGGCTCCCAACATTTCTGCCTCTTTGTTTCCCACTGCAGGCCTTGCCACAAACCGATTTCAAGTCTGCTCCTTCAACCCACCGGCAGCCCACGGGCCCACGAAGCTGTCCCTGCAAGGCTCCCTGGCACACATCTGGGGGGACGTATCTCTCTAAACGGGCCCTGGTAAGTGAATCACAGCAAGGCACTCAGCTCACAGGAGGGGGGGACAGACACAAGGACACCCAGAAAACAACCTCAAACAGAAAGTCTTCTCACATACATTTTTAAAGGATGAAAAGAAAGTATTCCTCTGCCTTTAGGGATTGCTTGGGTTTGAGCAGCTTTGTTCCAGTCACCCGTCACCACCCTCCCGCCCCCCCCGCCCCCCAAGCCCCTTTTGTTTGTGTCAAAGGCTGGCAGGAACAATAGCATTTAAACAGGAATAAACATGCCCAGATCAGAGCCCAGCCCCAGAGAAAGCTTTCCCTCTCTTTACATCCCTAGGTGAACTGGCCGGTGTTACCCCCTTTCCTCCTCCTCCCCTCTCCCCCCCCCCCCCCCCCCGAAACGACGCCCATCACCGTTAGCCCAAAAGCAGTTTAATGTTGATTCTCCCCCCCCCCTCCACGTCCCCACAACAAAGCGGGTCCCACTGCGCCTGGGGAGGACGTCCAGCCCCAAAAGAGGGCCCTGGCCGCACTTGGGTGACTTTATTCCAAGTCCGGATGAATAAATCCAGGGGAAGGAGGAGGGGAGGGATCTCCAGGCTGGAGATGAGGAGGGATGCGGTTTGCGCCGGGGGTTTCACTAAGATGCTGCTCTCTCCTTCGTGTTTACCCACTGACCCCCAATACGGTGACTCAGCGATTACCAAGCGCGGGGGGGGGAGCCCTTCCTCCTTTTTCTTGCCTGATGAAAAACGTTGCAATTACATTTCTGCATGCTGATCTGAGAGTTCAAATAACAAGCCGTAAACGCGTTATCAGGCGCTTGTTAAGGAAGGGGGGAGTGAAGGGAAGAGGGGGACAAATGTAGACGTATATGCGTCTGTGCATGCCTGGGTGCACGTGTACCTGTATATGCGTATCCTTAGATATGTATATAGATACACATTTAAATGAAAGACTGCCATGAGATCGGCAGTTGTTCGGCCTGAGTCCCTGCACCCAGGCAGATGAGCCTCAGTTTAAAACAGCACCAACCGAACGAGGGAAGGAAGAGGCGCAAATCACTCCAGGGAAAAGTTATTTAGACGTTTCTCTGGGTTTTCGCAGCGCAAACTGACTCTCCTAACCGCGCCTGATCCAGTTTTCCCGCTCCCCTTCCCCCTCCCACCCCGGGGGGATCCATCCCTATTCCACATTTTCCTGCCCAGCCCCGGCTGCCTCTCCCCCGGCGCCCCGCCTGGGCGAGCGTTCGCGGGGAGCTCGGAGCGCCCGTGGCCCGCTGCGCGCCCGCGGAAAGGCCGGCGGAGCGGGGGCCGCCCCCGGGGCCGTGGGGTCGCGGTGGGCTCCCAGCGGGCGTTCGGGTGTCCCTGCCTCTCCCTTCTCCCCTCCCAGCGCTTAGCAGGCAGGAAGAAATTGTTTCAGAAGTCGGATGACGGGGCTGAATTTAGAGAGGGGAGGAGGGAATAAATGCGAGGAGATGATGAATAATGTTAACTTTTGACTGTAGGAGTCATGATGGAGTTGAGCGAAGCTGCGGGGAAATATGTCATTTAATCCCAGGGCTACCGAAGTCCCTTTTATCAAACGTCGTGATGCTGGAATTACGCTGATGTAAAAGCGATTGAGCACTTAAAAGTATCCAACATCAGGCAAACACATAGACTGGGGGAACGGGTGTAAAATGAACGAGCATACAAACAAACCACACGACCGTGAAAACCCCAAATGGATTAGATAAATATAAATACATGTGCATAAAAAAAAAAAAAAAAAAAGCACGGTAAAACTGTAACTGCTGCATTCACGCAAGGAGAACAGACAGCGTGTGCATGTTTGTGTGCAATGCCAAAAAGAGCAGCCTTAAGGTTGACCTACTGCAATCTGCACTGAGCTCCTCAGACAATAGACAAGTTCAAATGTCAAAAAATCTAATAATAAAACCCAGAGCTGCCAAACTGCACGAACTGTTTTCTGATGTATCACAATTATTCACCCTCTTATCCACTACGAGACTGCCAGTCCTTATGCGTGTAAAAGAAAATCTATGTAATGCATATGGATCTTTCTTCTTCTTTTTTTTTTTTTTAACATGTGAAACGCTATTGAGATGGCAAGCACGCAAATCAGAATGATATCATGTCTAATAAAAGCCGAGCTAAGGTTTTCACAGTCTCTTTTAAAAGACTCCAACTTGTAAATCCCCTTTTTATGTCACTACATGCACAATTATTCTTATAAATAAAAATCTACATGTTCAAGGAGCTGGATTGGAACTATTAATGTCTGTGGGAGCATTAGGTTGCTATCATATGTGATGTGTCTACGTTGAGCTCAAGTCAACAGAAAGATTGTTCCATTAATTTGGCAACTTTCATTACAGTCCGCGTGAGGTGAACCCTGAGCACGACACATTGGGTAATATCAGAATTATGCAGCCGGGAGAGAAAGGACCCCTATTTTAAAAGCTATCTTGTTTTGCATGTGCAATTCTGTATTATTGTTCTAATTTATTACAGAACCCAAACTGCTTTGTTACGCTGAAAACAATAAATAAGGTTCAGAGTGAAGCCTTCAGAATAAAAGGTATGGATAAATGATCCGCCTGCCTATTGTGTTTATCGTTATTACCGTCAGCCTTTAAAAGTAATCTGTGTATTTTCCTATCTTCTCCAGATTGGTTAGTGTAATATCCCTAGTGCAGCTATCAACGTGGTCATAAGAACTATGAACTACAGTATGGGTAAGCTTGAAAAACCCAGAGCAGATCACATTAGCCAAGAACGCTACATATCTGGAAGCCAGTCAACTTCACGTTTGCAGCTGACTGCTGTATTATGCACGAATGTGTTTTACATATAGCAGACTGTATACGGAATATGTCTTTATGTTTAACATTTTAATTTGTAAATGCTAATTAGGCAGTTGGTCTCCACGGTTATATTAGGAGATACCTAATCATTTCCCACTATAAGTAAATGAATACTAAATACGGTAAACATTCACTTTCTTTTCCCTACCTCAGCGACAGCATCGCTTCTACATCCATTTTCCAGAGGCGTCCATTCGGACAAAATAGGTATTCATAAAAGAAGGGGGGGGGGGGGGGTGTTGAAAAAAAAAAATGCTCTCTGTAGCCCTTTTGCGATGAGGTGCCACTGCAGGCATAGCCCCGGCACCCCTGGCCGGGCAGGGCTTTTCCAGAGGCAGCCAGCAAAGTTCAGTTTTGCCGAATTAACTTGTTGCTCGTTTTAGCGTTTTTTTTCTGTTCGCCTGCGGTACCCCGAAGCCTGCTGCGGCTAAGTGATGCGGACACACAGCGGAGAGGCTGTGCTGCTAACTCTTGTTTTGTTTAAAGTATAACGCGGGTTACACTTGGAGGGTCGGGGGAAGGAGGGGGCAGAGGAAAGCTGTGGGGAAATCCGCTCAGTCCCCAAGCCGGGATGATGAACTTTGCTGGGCTCTTTCAACTCCAAAACCGGCCGCTCCAGAGGCGAGGGAAATGTTCGCTAAAGTACGGCAAATCTCAAGTAAGCGAGCACGTTTCTGAGGAGAATTGAGCTCTGGAAATGTGTTTTACTAGTCTGGAATATTGCTAGTGTTTATTTCGCCAAATGCGGTAGGTGGAAAGTTTTGTTCATGTAAATATCTCGACCGTTTTCCCGCACGGTCGATACACACGGAGACTTGACTCCGTTTTCCAAATGAAGACCCACAAACACTTGAAATGAAAAGTGTATCTTCTTGTAGGTTGTTTTCTCTCTTTGATTACTTTTCTCTTTCCCCAGCCTTCTTTTTTCTTCTTCTTTTTTTTTAAATTTTTTTTTTTAATTTGTGTGTGTGTATGTGTTAGGTTTTTAGGTGGATAGTTCATCTTGCCAGGATCTATCATATTTATGGGCTGTGTGATTTCCAGGGCTCCAATTGGTCTTTCCTTTATGGAGGCAAGGAATAAAACTTGCCCAGTCGCACGGAAACTGCTGGGGCTCCAGCGCAGGGGAACAAAGTGACTTCAATTCCCCCCCTCCGGCCCCGGGGCCGTCGCTTTCCACCCCCACCCCCCTCCGCCTCCGGAGCTGCCCGGGACATCCCCCTTGCAGGTGCGTTAAGGGGATGCTGCAGCCACGTTTGTCGGCCCGTGCCCAGCATCGTGCCGGCGGGCGGAGGAGGGGAGAAGCAGGGCTGCTACTCCTGTTTAGGCAGGAATACCACAAAAAAAACCAACAACGAAATTCCTCACTCCTGTCCTCTCTTGTAACCACTTAGGGAGGGAAACGGAGAAAAGAAGCGGGCGCTCGGGGTAAGGGGCTGAAACTACTCGTTTGGGAAGGGACAGAGAGCCGAGCTGTGTCGAGCTGAGCTGTGGTCGCCGTCGGTGTTGTTTTTAGTTGAGGTTAACGCCTGCGAGTGTCCCGGCCGGCGACAACTCGTGCCCGGTGTGCGGCCGGTGTGGGCAGGGCGGGAGGCGGGGGGTGTCCGGCGCTGGCTCTGGCAGATACAGAAGGCGGGGGGGGGGGGGGGGGGGAGTGGCCAGCTTGAGGAGGTGGGGGGGCGGGAGGAGAAAGAAAAATAAAGCAGCTACTTTTCCAGGTTTAATACGGCGATTAAATATTAAATGATGTAAAAAACCCGAGTCGGTTTATTGCATCTCCAGAGGCTTAAGCGCCTTATTTGGAAGAAACAACACAAAAACCCAAAACAAACCAGAACCCTCCCAACCCTGCGGGGCACCTTAGGTTACACCGACCCGTGGTGCCCATGACTGTGTTTAATTAGCCGCCCTCACCCCCTTGCAGGCCTGAGGTCCGTTGGAGGCATCGCACCAACCGGGGACACCGTCGGGGCGGCCTTTGCACCGGCAGTCCCCCCGCCCCCGCAGCTCCGCTCCCGCCCGCCGGCCCCGGGAGTTTTGGGGCTTTCTCCCCCGGCCGGGCTGCCTCGGCGATGGGGCTGTGCCGGGGGGGCAGAGGCCAAAGGCCAGGAAAAACCCGAGCGTGCCCCCCACACACACACCGAGGACGGGACGGGACAGGACGGGGGGCAGGGGGGAGGGTGTGCTGAGGTGGGGGGGGCAGCAGCGCGCCCCCTGGCGGGAGGCCGGCGCCTGGCGGAGCGCGCCGAAAGTTGATTTTGTTCAGCAAGCCGTATCGTATAAAATTAACGGCAGCCAATAAAATTAGCTTACATGTTTCAACCGTAAAAGTCCAAAACAAAATAAAGCTAGTTTTAGTGAAGCTAAGAAGCTCTGGTTTGGCCCCGCTCTCTCTGGCTAGAACTGGGGTCCTTTTATCTAAAGCCCAGTGCACAAACATATAGCTTAATGTGACTAGTGTTCTTCCTTTTATTTCTTTCTCTATGGCAACCAATATGTTCTGCTCAGAAATGTTCCCCCATCAAGGAAACAAATGATCTTGAGGGAGCAGCTCTATACGGCATCTGTTCCGATGGAGCACACAGAGTTAACCCCAGTCAAAAGAGACGCTGGGCACGTCAACAAGAAGTGGAAAATGAGCGATTCTTCTCCCCCCCAAATTGAAACCTATACCTCCCTAGTTTTACAAGCCATTTTATTGATTTGACTATCGACCGTTTCCAAAGAAGTAACTAATTCTAGGAAATTACAATGATCACCGGCTATTGTGTGTCCAAAAGAGCAGCGACAGAGGGGGAAAGGGGAAAAAAAATGCAAATAACACGGCAAAATTAAAATAAATGAAAGTCACGTAATGGGATATTTAAGCCTCGGTAAAGTTTTCAGGAGCGGTATCTGGCCTACTAATTTTATCCTACATTATTTATCACATTATTTATCACACTGACCCAAACGCTATAAAAGAGTTTCAGATCATTAGCCTACACCTCTCAATTAGACGGGATTCGGGGAAAGCGAAGAGACAGGCAAGACTGTCAGGAGAGAGAAACAAAGTGAAATCTGGTCTGTAATCCTCCAGCCCCAATCTCCTTGGAGAATAAAATGAAGGGATGTCCTGGTTAGTTTTGATTGATTATACTCTTTCTGATGGACTTTCACTACAGAGCTCTAGATGTTGTGCTTAACCGTCTGTTCCCTAGTTACAATATTAACCCTCTGCGTGCACCGCCGCTCCGCACCTTCCCCTGCCTCCCCCCGCGCCCGTCCCTCCGCACCGGCGCTGCCAGCAGGTGCCCTTCTGCCCGCGCCCCGGCCCCGGCCCCGGCCCCGGCCCCTCTCCGACCGCTGCACCGGCCGGGCCCCCTCCCCGCCCGCCGGGCGACTCCCCCCCCCCCCGCCCTCCGAGAAGCAGCGTTTGAAAACAGCCCGCATCTCTGCCTCTCCGTTGCAGATCTGTAATATTTTCGAGAGCTTTCCTTCCCCCCCCACTACCCCCCCCAAAACCCTCCCCGAGTCCTGGTGTTACAATAATTAACAGTGCCCAGAAAAGTGCAGTAGTAACCAGAAAGACTTTCCAGCCCTGAAGAATTGCTTTGCTGCCCTGAGCTTTGGAATGAATCCATGCTTTTTATGTAATATTTCACTAAGGTGCTTTTTGTTGCTGGTGGGATTTTTTTTCCTTTCCCTTTCCCTTTTTTTTTTTTTTTTTTTTTCAGCCTGTTTCCTTCCAGGCAGTTGCCATGGGTTTCCCTCTCTTGTCCTAAGCTTTTGAAAATATATATCCAGAAGACTTTAAAGAAAACAAAAGTAGATAAAAAAATGTAAAACACTTACCGATCATACTTCCAGGATTTAGAGATAATTTTTTTAATTTTTGATTTTAATAAGGTGACAGGGGGAAAAAAGCATGTTCTCAACTCCAGCGAAACGATCCATGTTAAGATTTTCCTTTGCACTGACTCCACTAAGCCCCGCTCTCCACTAGTCTATTATTTTCACCAAAATATATGAAAATTTATGCAAATGAAAATCAGCACTAACTGTTCTCCCCTTGTTATACTTTGGATTTTTTTCCAGACAAAACAATCTCACTCTGCAAGGGAGGGGGTGGGAAGAGTTGGGGAACTAAGTTGGTTGTTTTAGGGGTTGTTTTTTTTAATAAAAGACATTACTCCAGATCGAGCTTTATTTTTTGTTGTCGCTGTTAGGAGGGTGTGTAAATTTTTTATTATTATTTTGGGGGGATTTCTCTCCTCCCACCCCCCCTTTTTTATTAAGAAAGTAGATCTGTTTGCAGAGGCGCTATCACGTTTCATCAGGCCACCTGAGACGGCTTTTGAAAGCGTGTACTGTGAAATTCATAGCAGTAATTTAGACAAAATCCTCACTGTATATTAATGAAAGACGGCCCCATGGCACCGTTCCTATCCTCCCCATTCAGTGTAAACAAAACCACGAGACTCACTCGGTTTTTGAGCCTGATCCAAGCAAAATCGGCTGGAAAGGAAAACATGGGGTTCTGGCACTGACTATTCAAACGTCTGCACCTGGAGATCTCAGATTTATTCAATGAAATCTGTGTTGGATCCTTTATATTTAAAAAAGAAACCTTTGGAAGACGCACGGGAACAAAAATAATAATATATATATATATATATATATATATATGGATCGTTATGTTTGGTGTTTAGTTACCAGAGCCCGTCAGATCCCTACGCTTCACTTTAATGGTTTTCCTAAACCTGCCCACCGCGGTATTTCTTACCGCGCCAGCCGGGGGCCGGCCGGAGCCCCGAGCAGCGGCTGCCGGGCGGGCGGGGCGGGCTGCGCGGGAGCGGGGCGTGCTGCGCGGCAGCGGGCGGGATGCGCGGCAGCGGAGCGGCCAGCAGGGCGCTGCCGGCGGGACGCGCCTCGCCGCCGCCTCCCGGGGTCAAGTTGTGCAGCGTGCGGAGGAAGGAGCGGGCGGCGCGCAGGTCCGGCCGGGGGGCGGGACACACACACACACACACACACACGCTCCCCGCGCCGGTGCCCACCCCGCGCGTGTTTTCCCGGAGCAGCTCGCCCGTAGGGGAGCGTGTGCGGGGCGGCGTGCGTGGGACGGCGCGACGGTCGTTAGCAGCGCCGTGTCCCCTGGATGTCCGAGCGGTGTTATTGCACCGGCGGTCCCCGAGGAGCGTTCAATTTGCCCTTGTTTTTGTTGCCACTTTCTCTTTTTCCGTGGTTCACTGAGGTTGCCTGTGCGCAGCGTTTCCGCTCGGTCGCATCTCTCCCCCTCGCTCCCCCGCCTTCCCCCGCCCCCCTTAACTCTTTCCGCTGGACGGGAAATAATGCCGCGTTTCATGCCGCGGGGCCGGCTCCCCGCGAGAGACCGCGGCTCGCAGGGCAAGCCCGGCCGCCGGTTCCCCCGCCCGCCTCCCCCACCGACGGGGGCGGCCCCTCGCCGGGGCTGCCGGGCCGGCCTCCCGGCGTGACGGCGGCGGGCAGGAGGGCGGCCGGGGTCCTGGGCGCACCCCGGGGTGCGGGGGTGGGGGGGGGCGGACAAAGGGAGGAGGGGGCGGGCGGGGGCGGACGCCTCCGGGGCAGAGCGGCGGGGGGGCAGCTCTGGGTGCTGGGGCGGGGGTGGATGCGTGTGCACCCCCGCGCAAACACCGCTCCGGCTTCGCCGTCGTTATTATTGTTGTTATTATTGTTGATATTAATTATGAGCGCCCGCCCGCTGTCGTCCCCCCCCCGCCCCCCGCACTCGCCCCTGCCCGAACGGCGGCGGCAGAGCTCCGAGGTGCGTGTGTCTGCCGGGCGGGAAGAGTTAAGAGGCGGAGGGAGGAGGGGCGGGAGGGACGGCGGGAGGAGGGAGGGGAGAGGGAGGAGGGTTTGGGGGGGGGGGGGGGGCAACTTCCAGCTCCGACGCCACTTTGCCTAAATTAAAAAGCAGCCAATCGGAACGGCCGGAAGGGGGGCCGCGCGGCCGGCGGCGGGCTGTCCGTCACGGGGCGCGCAGCCAATCGGCGGGGGCGGCGGCGGCCGGCTTCCTCGCGGCGGGGCCGGGTGGTGGCGGCGCGGGCGGCGGCGGCGGGCAGACGGCGGGAGGGAGGGAGGGAGGGAGGGGAGGGAGGGAGGGAAGGGAGGGAGGGAGGGAGGGCGCGGGCACGGCCCGGGAGAGGGAGGCGGGGAGAGGCGAGCGGCGGGACTCCGGCACCGCCAGTGCGCGCTGCCAGCCCGGCAGCCAACTTCCCCGCTGGAGTTAGTGTATAAAGGATACCATATATGCACACACACATACACACACCTCTCCACCAAGGCGCTCCTCCTCCCGCCTCCTCCCTCGACCAACTGCTGGAATTAAAATAAAAAAGCAAAACAAACACCAAAAAAAAAACCAACAACAAAAAAAAAAAACAACAGACCAAGCGAGAGAGCGAGCGAGCGGGAGAGGGAGAGAAACAATTCGCGAGGTAACGAGAAATTTCAACTTTTTTTTTTTTTTTTACTTTTTTTTTCCCAACCGCCTAAAGGAAAGGTAGAGAGGAAAAATGTCTTATCCAGAGCGTGACTCTAGCAAGAAGGCTCCGACAGGACTCTTGTTTCAAAGGGCACAAAGTGCTCCAGCAACAGCACAACTTTGAGAAATGCATCATCACCACCATCACCACCATCATCATCACAGGAAGTTTTCTTAGGACACCAACAAAACTTGCAAATAAAAGAGCAAAGGAGATCGAGGAGCCGAGGAGAGCGAGAAAGACAGAGAGAGAGACAGAAAAAGGAAAATATACCCAACACACAAAGCCTTAAAGGAAGAAGAAAAGGAAAAGTTTCACTCTGAGAGGGGAAGGCTGAGAGGTGGAGATGTACTCCTAGGGGAGCGGAGGGGAGAAGGCACGGGGGCTTTTTGATCCCCCCCCCCTTTTTCGCTTTTTAGCCTTTGTTTGGTTTCCTCCCTGCGAGCAGCAAACCCGGGCGAGAAGGCGGCGGAGGAAAAATACATGTACGGCTAAATATTTCTCTTTTTTTTTTGGAAAAAAAAGAAAAGAAAAAAAAAAGAAAAGAAAAGCGATTTAAAAAAAAAAGGCGAAGCGAGAGCCGGCGACTGCAAAGAGCGCGCCGCGGAGCGGAGGCAGGCAGGACGGCCGGCGGACGGGCGGAGGAGAGCGCGCCGCGGAGCGCTAGCAGGTGAACCCCGCGCCCCGGCGCCCCGGCGAGGCTGGGAAGGCGGCGGCGGCGGCGGCGGCGGGCGCGGGCGGCGGCCCCGGCAGCGGCCCCGGCAGCGCCGGGCAAGGGCGCTCGCGGCGGGCGCCCGGCAGCCGGCGGCGGCGGCGCGGCGGCGGCGGCGCGGCGGGGGCGAGCGGCGGGCGGCGGGCGCGGGATGGCCGCAGCCACCTCTAACCCCTACCTCCCCGGCAACGGCATCCTGGCGGCCGGCTCCATCGTCCACGCGGACTCGGGCGGCGGCGGCGGCGGCGGCGGCGGCGGCATGCAGCCGGGCAGCGTGGCCGTCACCTCGGTGGCGGGCGGCTACCGCGGCGACCCGGCGGCCAAGATGGTCCAGAGCGACTTCATGCCGGGCGCCATGGCCGCCAGCAACGGCGGCCATATGCTGAGCCATGCCCACCAGTGGGTGACAGCCCTGCCCCACGCCGCCGCCGCCGCCGCCGCCGCCGCCGCCGCCGCCGCCGAAGCGGGCTCGCCCTGGTCCGGCAGCCCCGTGGGCATGACGGGCAGCCCCCAGCAGCCGCCGCCGCCGCCCGACGTCAAGGGCAGCGGCGGGCGCGACGACCTGCACTCGGGCGCGGCGCTGCACCACCGGCCGCCCCACCTGGGCCCCCCGCACCAGGGGCACCCGGCGGCCTGGGGGGCGGCGGCGGCCGCCCACCTGCCCTCCATGGCCGGCGGGCAGCAGCAGCAGCAGTCGCTCCTCTACTCGCAGCCCGGGGGCTTCACGGTGAACGGCATGCTGAGCCCCCCCCCCGGCGGGCAGAGCCTGGTGCACCCGGGGCTGGTGCGCGGCGAGACGCCGGAGCTGGGCGAGCACCCCGGGCACCACCACCACCACCACCACCAGCACCCCGGGCACCACCCGCCGCACCACGGCGGCGTCAACAGCCACGACCCGCACTCGGACGAGGACACGCCGACCTCCGACGACCTGGAGCAGTTCGCCAAGCAGTTCAAGCAGCGGCGGATTAAGCTGGGCTTCACCCAGGCCGACGTGGGGCTGGCGCTGGGCACCCTCTACGGCAACGTCTTCTCGCAGACCACCATCTGCCGTTTCGAGGCCCTGCAGCTCAGCTTCAAGAACATGTGCAAGCTGAAGCCTTTGTTGAACAAGTGGCTGGAGGAAGCCGACTCCTCCACGGGCAGCCCCACCAGCATCGACAAGATCGCCGCCCAGGGCAGGAAGAGGAAGAAGCGGACCTCCATCGAGGTGAGTGTCAAGGGGGCCTTGGAGAGCCACTTTCTGAAATGCCCCAAGCCCTCCGCCCAGGAGATTACGAACCTAGCGGACAGCCTGCAGCTGGAGAAGGAGGTGGTCAGGGTTTGGTTTTGCAATCGGAGGCAGAAAGAGAAACGGATGACCCCCCCGGGGATCCAGCAGCAGACCCCCGACGATGTCTACTCCCAGGTCGGCACCGTCAACTCCGACACGCCACCCCCTCACCACGGACTGCAGACCAGCGTGCAGTGAGGGGCACCGCGGCCGGGCCGGGGGGCGCGGGGGCAGCGCGGGCCGGGGCCGGGCCGGGCACCGCCGCCTGCACCGCCACCCGCCGCCGGCACCGCCACCGCCGCCGGCACCGGCACCGCCGCGCACAGCCGCACGCTCACACCGACACACTCACACGCACGCACGCACACACACACACATACACACACGCGCGCGCACACACACACGATCCAGGCTCGTTCAGACTGCTTGTGTTTATATATATATGGATATATGCGTGCATCTATATATATATAAGATCGATACCAATAGGGAGCGGTGGAGAAGGTCGATCCGAGCGAGTGCGTTCAGACCGTGTTGGGAAAACGGGGTGGAGATGCGTAATGCACCAAACTGCAGATGTGCTGGGGGGTTGGTTGTGGGGAGAGGGCTTGGGTGGGTGGCTTGGGCTTTTTTTTTAATTATTATTATTATTATTATTATTTTTATTTTTCACTCTCCAAATTAGCCCCCTCTCGCAGTGAGGAACACCACTGATGTCTGCGCCTCTTCTCTCCCCTCCTCCCCCCCTCCCTGCACTCTCCCCCCTATCCCCAAAAGGGCTCTCTTCTATGAATCACAGAAACTTTTTTTTCTCCTTTCTCTCTCCCTCTTTTTTTCCCCTCTCCTCTTTTCTTTCTTTTTCTTTTCTTTCTTTATTTTTTTTTTTATGGGAGCAATCCAAAAAAGGGAAGCAGAAGCAAAATAATCCTGTTAATCAGAGGGTGCCTGCTGCATTCCAGCACCCTGTTTTTCTTGGCCAAACCATAGAATTTTGGTGCAAGGCAGACATCCACTCTAAAAACATATATATCTATATTCTGCAAAATGAAAGGGGCCACTTTTTCCAGGAAAAAAAAATATGCACACAGCACTAAAAACAAGCAGACTGCATAGGGAAGCAAATACATATATATATATTTATCTATATATATAGGTATAGCTATAGAACAAAAATATGGAAATAAATGCCCGCACGCCGAAAAACTGACCCTGAGGAGGAAGGGGGGAGGGACAGACGCCGGGGGGGAGGGTGGGAGAAGGAGAGGTTGTTGGTCCCTAAAGTTCAAGCTCTGTAGAAGGACTTTGCATGAATTAAGGGAACCAGCGAGAGAAAGGGAAATAATTTAGGGCTGTCAAAGTCCTGCTCCTGACGGCTGCCAATCATCATGGAAGAGTCATTAAAAAAAATCCACTGCTAATATTTTTTTTATTAATATTTTTATTTTTTATTTCTGGACTGATTCAGATAAAGGGATTTAGAAGGACTGAGCATCTGCAGCTGCACTTATCTGAACTTCTCCTCTCCTAAATCCGTTGCCAACTTTGATTGAATGGGTGCTGTGGATGTGATTATATAATACTGCCATTTCCAAGCAGTGTTTTTGGTAGGTTTTAATAAACAGACTTTTCAAAAAGACGGCAATATAGAATTGTTAGATCCGTTGTTGATCTAAAAAAAAAAATTTGCTTTATATTTTCATTAAATGACTTCTTTTAATATTTTATTCAGAATACCTATGAACTGCTGCAAAACGGTAATTTATTTTTTCCCCAGATCTTGTATTACGTGTTTTTTTCAGACGAGCACAAATCAAAATGAAATGAAAATATGGACAGTTGTTAGGTAATAAGGGTATCTTTTGATGTGATAATTTGATTGTAATTTAATTTGAGTAGTGATTCCGTAAGAGCTGATTGAGAAAATAAATTTGTTAGAATGAAATAGTCTGTGTCTGATGCATAAACACTGTGTCAAAAAAAAAAAAAAAAAAAAGTTCTCTGAAGGGAAATACTGCAAATGCTGAAGTGGGAGAAATGCGGGAGGTCGGAGCTGCTGGCTACTGCGCGCCCCCCTCGCTCCCCGGCAGCGCGTCCCTGCCGGGGGCTGCGCGGCGCAGGGCTCGCCCCCTGCCCAGCCCGCCGCCCGGCCGCTGCCCGCGGCCCCGTCCCTCAGCCCGGGGACCCTGTGCCGTGGGGAAGGCGGGCGAGAGGTCGCCAAAGGCCGCCTTCTCCCGGGAGGGGCTGTACCGGTTCGGTTTGGGCTCGCCCTGCGGTGCGGGCGATGCCTGAGCCTGGCCCCTGGCCGCCAGCGGCCGACGCTGAGGGCAGGGGTGTTCCCAAAAGTTCGGTCTGGTCTGCTCTCTTTGCAAACTGGGGCTTGGGGCGGGGGGTGGGGGGAGAAAGGAAGCTAAGCTATGATTTATTTTGACGCATTTTATGTCTGTATAAATATTTGTATTTAATTTATCTTTATAAATTAAGGAGAAGGTACTTCCCCCCTCCCCCCCAGAAAAGGATATATAGAATAATATCTTCAGCATCCTCCGTGAGGTCCGCCTAGTTCACCATTTCTGTTGTTGCTGTTGCTGTTGTTGTTGTTGTTGTTTTAGGGGGGTTTCTATGGGGTGTGAAGTGGTGTAGTCTAGTTTTCTCCTCCACTCTGCCATAGCGCTGCCATACCTTCTTTGCAAGCACACGCGTGCGTTAGTAGGGTTGGAGATGCCGATGGACGCACTGGCTGGTCTGTCATATTTATCCGCTGTAATTTATTGCAATAAGGGACAAGTGAATGACCGTTTCAACTCTTTTCATTTTGAAGTGGGGAGGTTGTGGGAATTAGAGAGCTGCATCTAACGCCTCCACCCGCCCCCACTGATAGCCTACCGGAGAATAAGGTTTTCTTTTTATGATCCATCTTGTCCCTGAGACCTTCCTCACCTTCATCTCCCTCCCCCCGTCCGCACCCCCCTCCCCCCCCGTCCGCCTTCCCCGGCCTTGCTTCTTTACGTGCTATTGAGGCAGGGGTTAAACCCCCAGAAAACTGCTGTAGGGACAACAAACATTTCTTCCTTTCAGATAGGCCTTGTGTCAGTCCATAAATTAAAGCCAACCTGAGAGCCGTGCACCGGGATGCATTATTTTAACACCAGCTCGTAGTAAATATCACTGTCGGTTTGATTTGTGAAATCCGAAAGGCCCGACTGGCACAGAGGAAAGGGGGTGGGGGGGTGGGGGGGGGGGGGGGCGGGGGGGTGGGGGGGGAACCAACAAAGAGAAAGAAAACCCGAAAGGGTAAAGGACGCTCTTTCTTTTGTTCGTTTTAGCAAAAGCTCCCGGGTAATTCCGCGGCTCGGGAGGGAAAGGCCGGGCGCGGGAGGCGGGCGGGCAGCGCCGGGTGCCGGGCACCGCCAGCGCGGGCGGTGGGCTCCTGCCGCTCAAGGTGAAGGGGAGCGGCTGGTCAGGCACGGAGAGGGTCTGTTTAAATTTCGGAGCGGTATTTGGTTACTCTATTTGGATGGCAACAAAGAGCCAACGTGAGGCTCCGCACGGGTTTCTGTTAACAGGCAACCTTCTGCGGGCTGCTGCGTGAGAAAAGCTGGGGCTTAGGCCGGGCGAGTCGCGTTTGCTCGGAGGGACTGGCAAAATGTGCCCCGTGTGCCCGTGCCGCGGGCTTGTCATGCACAAAAAGTGAGGCCATGGGCGCTCCCCCCACTCCCCCCCACCCCCACCCCCGCCCCCAAGAAACTGAATCCTTTGAATGTATTTAGGAATTTCAGGGTTGCGAGTCTATGAGATAACGAGAGGTAGATAATAACTGAGAGGGTTTGCGCTAAGGGTTATATTGTTACACGTGTAAATAATGAAAATATTGTTATATATCGCCAGATCTCTTAATGAATTTAGTAATTGTATTCATTTATAATATCAGTGTTCTGTGCTTGGTAACTGAGTCGGCATCATTTTCTTTACTCCCTCCCCCCCCCCTTTTTTTTTTTTATTTCCTGCCTAAAGGAAAGCCAAATGTTTTACAAAGTTATGTTTGATCAGTCTGGGTAATCCTGAGATGTGATTATTTATAGTTTACATTTTCATATCCTGCGGTCCTCTACTACGCCCCAGTCTTCTCACTTGCATCCCATCCTTCCCCCGTCGAGTCTGTACACAATAAATCATTTTCAGGTGTATTTAAAATAGTCATCTCACTGCTGTTGATCCGCATATTTTCCGGAATTTAGCAAAGAGCTCTACCTTGGTTTGAAAACGCAGCGGCTCCTATGGGAAAGTGATCTTTACAGAATCCTTATGCTTTAATGTAGTGACTCGTGTTTGCACATTACAATGCTCATAACTTGTTTTGTATGAATGGTTTTAAATGGAACGTTTAGAGAATAATCGGTAGTATATACTATTGATAATTTTATCAATAAGTGTAATATTTTAAATAATTTTAACAATTAATTTTGTTTTTTTAAATTATATATTTGTAAAATATTTATCCTGTTGAAAGCAACAATATATTGTTGTATTTATTCGTTTATTTTTGTAATAAATGATCAACACCTTCAAGCTACGGCAAAATCGATACTTCTATATATTTATCCAGGGATACCTTCCTGAGGCGCAGAGATGCTTGTTCCGATTTGCGCGAGAGTGTAAAGACTGCCTCTGTAACTGGCAGGCTGCAGGGCCGAACTGTAGGCGTGAGCTTCTTCGCCACATGTACTTTAGTTTGCTTAAGTTCCAGGGTAATTAATCAAACTTTAAAAGGGACGCAACAAGTCCCGGCCTCGGAGGCGGGCGCGGAGCGAGCGCTTTAGGACAGGGACCGACCTTGCTAAGGCCGGGGATGGCGAGGAGCTCGGTCGCCTGTGGCGAGACGGATGGATGGAGCGAGCGGAGGAGAGGCAAGGAGGTGATTGCCCCAGCGGTATTTTCAGTTGCAGTTTGGAATAATGGAGCGGGCGCAGCCTTCAATAGGCGGCGGGAGAGAGGGGAGAGAAAGGCAGCCAGCGACCCCGCGGTATCAATGACACAGCAGTAGGGAGCTTTTTTGGCTGAGAGGCTTTGGCGAGACAAAAAGCTGAGGAGCGAAGGCCGAGCGGGGGAAGGCTCGCCTCCGATCCCGTCCTGCCCGACGCCAAAGGAGCAGCCAGGGCCGCGGGGGCGCCCGCGGGGCCGCGCCGTCGGGGCCGCGCCGGGACCCGGCCCTGCCCCCCCACCCCCCCACCCCCGCCCTCTCCGGGGCCGGCTGCGGCGGGGCGCGGGGAAACGGGGCCGCGCCGCCCTCCCCCACGCGTGGAAGGCCGGTCCCGGGCCGCGCCGACGGGGCGGCCGCCGGTGCCCGGCAGCGCTCCCTCCCCGGCGGGGCGGCCCGAGAGGCGGAGCGGCCCGGGAGGGGCGGCCGGGCCGCTGCTCCCGGCGGGCGGCGGGGCGGCCCGGGGCGGCGGGCGGCCCGGGGGAGGCGGCGGGCGGTCCGGCGGGCGGCGCGGTGCCGCGGCGGCAGCTGCTGCGGGTCCCACAAGTTGTTTTCCTCGTGGCGACCATTCAGCAAAACGCAGGATCCTTTCTCCAAGATTTAAATTTCGCGGATGAATTACCATACAGCGGTTGCTTAGCAACTAAATTCAAGCCGGGCTAAGAATATGCAAGCTTTTTGTATTCTCATTAATAAAAATGCCACTCTGACACAGCAACCTGACTTTGGATCACTGCAACTTCTGTAAAAGCCATAGGAGAATACAAACCGGCTCCTCCATTTAATTACAGATCAGAGTGGCTTGAAATGTGATGTTTTGTTAATCTATCTTCCTAAAAGCGATGTAAAAAATAACGGCTTTTCAAGAGCAGTGGAAACTACTATTTTAATGGAGCTGTCTCCTGGTGCTACTGATGGCTGTAAAGCGAAACCTTTTTTTTTTTTTTTTTTGAGTCACACTTTCAAGTAGCATCCCCCCTTCTGCGTTGAGTTTCCTGAAATAAAATAAAAAAAAAAAAAACAAAACAAAACCAAAACCAACATTGAGACATTTGGAGCCACAGGGAGAAAAAAAAGTAAATAAATAAGCTGCAGCCGACCGGCGCGTTGGAGAGGCGAGCATCGCTCAGAAAAGGGAAGGGGGGGATTAAAAATGTCAGGGTGCAGCCCCAGCCAGGCACAGCCCCACGACCCGGGGTGCAGCCTGCCCTTGCTCTGCAGCGGGAGCCTCGGCTGCCGAAATGGTTCCCTTTGGCAAAACATGCGTGGGTATTCCGGGGGGGGGAGGGCAGGAGAAAAGCCTTCAGGGACACCTTGTTGAATGTTTCTCTCCATAATTTATTTCCCCTTCTGCTAACATTTACTTTATATTGCTCTTAGATCGGTGGAGATAAGATGTTGGTGTTAGATTCTGGCATCATGCACCCCATCTCGTATATATGGGAGAATGACCTCATCAGAGGAGGACTGTGTGTATAGATAGGATTATTTAAACATAGACTAGACACCTACATATAAATCTATATATAAAGATGTGTGTATATGATATAGAGATATATATATAAGTGTGTGTATATGCCTCCAGCAGTACCAAAAAACTTCGCTGCCAGCTCCGGAGCCTGCAGGCAGGCTGGCTTCCCCTGCAGCCTGCGGCGGGAGGCGGCCCCGTACCGCGGGGCAGCGGGCGGTGGGGCAGGGCCGCAGCGGGCGGTGGGGTGCCCCGGGCAGGGCCGCAGCCCAGCGCAGGGCGCTGCCAGGCAGGGCCGGGGGCCGGGCCGCCCCCCCCCGCGCCCGCCATTGTGTGAGGGCCGCTGCCGCGGGAGGGGCTGCCCTCGGGGCACCGGGCACCGGGCACGGGGGCCGCTGGCTGCTTTCGCTGGTGGCTGAGGGTTTGGTCGTGGTGCCTTTGTAGCAACGAAGGGTTAAATCCAAACCTTCTGCTGCCTTCTCCCCCTTTTTATCTTTTTTTTTTTTTTTTTGGACCCCTGGAAAGTGCTAACATTGAGCCTGAATTGTACAAACCCCAACCCACGTTAAAAGTTCAGGCGTGGGGGGTGGTGGTGTGTTTCCCATGGGGTTTGTCTGCAGGAGAAGGGGAACTTGGAGGTCCATCGGAGCTGTGTGCAGGTCACTGAGGAATCAGGGGTTCCCCCCTCCTTCCCCCCGCCTTTTAAGGTTTTATTTTCTTTCAGGGGGAGGATGGCTTGAAGGGGGGCGGTCGAGGGGAGTAGGCGTTTTCCAAACGTGAGTTTGAGAAGGAGGGAGCTCGCTCTCTCAGCAGGATTTAGTTCCTACACACTTTAAAATGTAGAATGTAGAACGGCAGACAAAAAAAAAACAAACCAAAAAACATCCCATATAACAAATACCAAGGGAAGAAAGGCAGTGAAGTGAGAACCTGTGAAGACTAGAGTCCCCCTGAAACTCAGGCTCATGCATAGCTTTAGCAGAGTGTTTTGCTTCTCTCCCCAACGGTTATAGGATGAGTATCACAAGGCTACAGCATAAATAATCACATTCCCTTCCATTTTGCATCTCTCTCTCTAACAGAGTTGAGATTAAAAGCCAAAATCCAAGCACAGCCCTTACAGAGTGGTTGAATTGTGCCAGTACATATGTTTCCCACTCACGTGTTGAAAACTGTACCTTCAAACATAGGCTTGTTTCTGATAGCTTGCATTTCTTCAAGTACAAGGGAAAAAAAGCTAAACAGAACTTTTCTGAATTGTTCCTATTGCGCACATCAGTGGGGTGAAAAGACAGCATTACATCAGCTCGGTACCTTCAACGCAAACAGGGAAGGTTTAGCAAGACAAGCTCACGGGCATACCGCAATAGAGATCTTTATTTTAGACTTGGGATGGTTCGAACCAATTCAACACCAGTACTGAGTACCACAAAATATTTGGTTTGGGAACAAACTTCCCTCCGGAGTAGTGTGAAGTGGATTGCTGCTCCTCGATGCCAGATGCCTGGTCACCCCAAACATCCCCTTGCTGCCTTCCTTGCAAGGCGCATGATACAGAGGAGACTTTCTACCCACAGGGACGGTACTTTCAGGTCAGACTGCTGTGCCATGCCTTCCAAAGTCCAGGCATGGGGTCCCAGCAGAATTATTTCTTCCTTGGAAGAAGCCTAAGATGAGAAGGGGGAAATGGATTAGAAAGGGGAAACCAGCCGGGGACTGTTATACTGTTGCTGGTGGTAGGCCTGCTCTTAAACACAATGTCAAGGCGCTGAGATATGCGTGTGAAATGACAAAGACAGATGCTATTTCTTCCTGAGGTCCACGTTGAGTGGAGAAAGCCAAAGGGTTGTTCACCGTCTCGCGTTCAGGGCCATTCTTTCAAATTGAAATGAATTGATTTAAAAAAGCAGGGACTGCCTAATGGGGAACCGCATGGCTGCTATATTTATGTGCATCAAACCGAAATTTAAACAACTTGAGGCAGTGTGGGCTGTGTAAATGTTTTATATATAGTAACCTTTTTGTTATTAGTTTTGGAAATGGTTGGTGTTACTTCCCTGCCAGCGCTCCATAGAGCTGACTATACAGCATTCAGTCCACGCTACAGTCAAGCAGGAGCTGTTTGCTCAACAACTCCAGGCTCTATTTCCAACTGGAGTACTAACATACACCCGGAGGTGATTGCATAAACCCAGGTAGCCCAATGTATGTAGACCATTTCACCGAGCAGGCTGCTAAAATACAAGAAGCAAGCGCGTGGCTGTAGGGCAGGTGTGGGCTGGAGGGTCTTCTGAAAGGGTTGGTTTGGTGGTTTGGATTCTTTTCCCCCTCTGTGTGAGTGCTTGTGAAAGCCAGAGAGGACAGGGACATCCTCTGAACCTAACTTTGGTCTCATCTCTCCACCTTCCCACCAAGTTTGAGACATTGTGAATATTTACCAAGTACAAAAGAAATGAGAAGTGCTGGGTATTGATCATTATTATATCCCTTCCCTGACAGAAAATAGGCCTAGGATAGCAGAGCTGAAACTAATCTTTCTAAAGGGGGGAGGGGGGGAGGGGGGGCGTTGGGGGGGATGGCGGGAGTGGGTTAGTGAAGAATTGTGCTGGAATAACATACATTTCTTTCCTCTTCTGGAGCTCTCATTCAAAACAGGGGCCCATCTGCCTGAGTGGGACACTTCTCACCAAAAACTAATAGATATTTGTTCCAGAGTCCACATTAAAGCCACAGACCAAATGTAAGGTGCAAAGCTCTTCATTTGTTTCTCTCTCTGTCACACACATGCATTCCCACACATGCAAACACACACTCCCTTCTCTTCCTAAAATAATAAAATAACCGCTCCCCAGTTCTGCTGCCTTCTCTATTTTATGCAGGTCCATACTCAAATGTGTACCAAAATTCTTAACTCAGTTTGCTAAAATCGCCTAGATTGTCGAGGAAATTAAACTAAACAAGGAGCTGTGTGAAATGTTGAACTTTAAATACCATCCGCTACCTCGAGAAGAAGAAAATGAGTCAATAAACGCTCAGGTTTCTGCTACTTTTAGATTATCGTAATTAAAAGAACTATTTTGTTAGATTTTTTCCTTTTTTTTTTTCTTTTCTTTTCTTTTTTTTTCTTTAGCATGGTAAGAATTCCCTCATGCTCTAGTAGTGGGTATTTGAAAATAATGCTCTTTCCCTTCTGATTTTGTACTGAAGGACAGGGTTACAGTGTCTCCCCTAGGTGTTAATGATGGATATATGGACGTGTTTAATCTTGTGAATGGTATGTATATTTCTGTGAATACCAGGAGAGATGACGATACCATTCTCAGTAGCCCAGAAGAGGCATGTTTTACCTGAAGTACTGGGCTTGGGCTGGATGCTGCTGTTGTCCTGGGTTTTGGTTTTGGTTTTTAATTGTCCTGCCTACTCTCTCAAGTCAATATCAATGCCGTACAGCACGGCTGAGGCCAGGGCTGAGTGAGCCCCGTCATTAACAATAGCATAAACAAAGGAAGGGGACCAGTTACCTTGACATTAGGTGCCCGCTTTGTTCCCGAGCCTCCAACTGCATCCTGAAGCCCATACAGGGAAGTATTGCCTACGGGAATGAATAATCCACTCCACCTATTGTCCCAATCCCCTGGAAAACAAAACAACACAACCAAAACAAAGATGACAACACACCCCCGCCCCGCGTGGAGTCTGCGAATGGTTTCATCCCCTCCTGCCTTTCCCTGCACTTCTGGCCACTCTGGTCGCCGACCCGCTCCCCCACAAGTGCTGCCCGCTGCAGCCCGCGGGCGCTTCCCGGCTGGCGCAAGCACCCCCAGCCCTTTGTCGCCCAGTTTTCAGAGGGAAGGGGCTGGAGAACCACCCCCACCGCTCTGGGAGGGCGAGAGGCGGGGAGCGGGGGGCTGCGCGCTCCTGTGCCTCCGCAGCCCGGCAGGATCCTTCACGCGGCCGGGCCGTACCCGGGGGGCGCCGCGTTAGACGGGGCGGCCCGGCGGGGTGAGCTGCCCTCCGGCCGCCCAAGCCGTGTCCGCCCCGCTCCCCGGCCTGTCAGCAAGCAGAAGGGATGCACCCCCTCTCGGTGGCATGGCCTGGCCCAGGGGCAGCGCGACATGCCCACGCACAGCCGTGGGGATGCGAGGGAGGTGGGGGGCGAGCGACTCTGTGTGTGGACCTCCATTGTCCTTCCAGCTTCGCCCCCCCCGGGGCGGTTTTCGGGGCCCACTCGGCACTGCCCTCCCTGCTTGCACACGACCTGGTAGACCCCGCTCCGTAGCCCCCCGTATGTGGCAGAAACGCCCGGAGCAGCCCCCCTGCTCATGCCCAGCCGCAGGAGCCTGTGTGGAATGGGAACGGCTCCTTCCTCTGCCGAAATAACTAAGCTCCCCACATCCAGTTTTGTCTTCCCCTTCTCCTACAGCCCCATGCGGGCCATCGGGGCAGAGGGATGGATAGCAGCTCCCCCAAAGTTTTCGGGAGGCCGGTTTGTCCCGGTCCTTCCCCGCACGGAGGGGGGGTGCCAGGCCAGGCCACGGCAGCGCTGCCGTGGGGTTTCCCCCCGCGCCGGCCCCGCTCCAGGGGCAGCTTTTGTTCCCGCTGTGCTCGGAGGGGAGCAAGTTCTAGCCCCGGGAACCTCGCGCCTTCACCTGGCTCTCCGGGAGCAGATGAAGGGGACCTGGTGGCGTAGCCCGAGGTAGAAGAAGGCCTTAGGAGACAGATGCATCGATCCCAGATGCAGCCAAATCCATCCTTGCGACGTGGGTGTGTGTGGGGATACAGGGAGTAGCCAAGGAGGCCGTTTGAACCTCGAGTCCTGGCTTCAAAGGTTAATTGAACCTCGAGTCCTGGCTTCAAAGGTTAACAGCTCCCTCGTCAAACGTTGCCAAACGCTACCTCTACGGGGCTGAAGAGAGGGGAGAAGGGGAGGAAAAAAAAGAACATCAACATTACTGCAAATTTCAAAGCGCTGAAAATAGCTCTAAGAAATCCCGAGGATCCACCACCGCTTCTTTTTACCCGGGACATAGGCGTTAGGCGAAGTATTTCCTCGGAGGTGCTTGTGAGCAAGGCCAGCGGGAGCCGCGCCTGCCTTTGGGGGCGAGCCGGTCGGCGGGGAGGGGGGCTGTGGGTCGGGGCCGCGGGCTGCCGCCCCCCCCCTCACGCACCTGCAACTTTTGGCTGCGCTGGGGGACCCCCCCAGGGCTGTGCCGGGAGCAAACCCCCTGCCAAATTGCCCCCCGCCCGCCCCCGCGGCGCGCCCGGGCCGTGCTCCCGCTGGGAGCCGCGGCTGCCGGGCAGGGGCTGGCCCCGGCAGCCCTTTATGCACAGCGGTCAGCAGCCGGGTTGTGGGTTTGCAGCTGCATGCAAATAAATCCCCGGCAATAATCTAATGCGGGTTTGCAGCCCCAACGACAAAGTTCCACCACAAACGCAAGTGCATTTTTTTTTTTGTTTTGACCACCGAGGTCCAGCAACCAAGGGAAGCAAATAAAAATGGGGGGGGGGGGGGGGGGGGGGGAGTTGGTTAACACTCATGTTTCAACAAACGCAGCCTGCTTTTGTGATATACGAAAGGCCAAGGATTTGTTTCCTGCACCTCTGCGAGAACACCAGCACCTGCCCCCAGCTGGAGACAACGATTCCACGCGAGATGAGCAGCAAACGAGGTGTCCTACCTACCCGGCCGCCCGCTGCTGCCTTATTTGTTCTGTTCCCACGTGGAAAATGCATCTTTTCCCTCAATTTTCATTGAATTACAGCTATATTCGATACGGGACGTGGCGGGTGGGGGTGGGGTGAGAATAAATTTATACACTAGCTTCTCTTGCAGGTGAAAGTTTTTTTGTTTGTTTTACTGCTCTCCAAGAAAGGTCTGTTTGCACGTATAGGGGAAGGTTGTTTGGTTTTTTGCTTGCCCGTCTTAAGCAAAAGCTGAGCAGAGTCAATGGATGAAGAAGGAAAAACCCAAAACAACAACATGTAAAAGAGGGTGAATCTTTGAGAAAGAGCCCTCTTTCTCAGTGGAGTGGTAGAAGAAAAAAATCAAACCACAAAAAAAATCCCAGCAGCCCAATTCCAGAGAGGATGGGAGGGGGTACAATTTCCCAATTGCCATTCTGCGGACTGCCATAAAAGAAAAAAAAATCTCATTGAGGGCTGGGACAAGTGGGGGGGGGGGGGGGGAGTTTTACTTTTGCGAAGTGTAAGTCTCTAACGACAATCAGTCCTTCGTGACACCTGATGCCCCCCCGGGCAGGCTTGCCCCCCGGGGCCCCCGAGGCAGGCAGGGCGCGGGTGCGGCGCCCAGCCTGGGGCGGCGGTGGGTGAGTGGGGGTGGGCGCCAGCTCTCCCCAGCGCAACCCGCCGCTCTCCAACTCTCCCCGCCCCCTAACTTTGGGAGGGGGGGGCGTTATTAGTGTGGAAAAGCCCGTTCTTCCCTGGCAAAAGAGGGGCAGCTGGGCGTCCAGCCTCCCCCACCGCCATCTCCCCCTCCGGGCGTGCGGGCAGCCGGTGCGCGGCCCCCGGCCCCCGCCGGCTCGACCCCGGCTTCGCCCGGCCCACCTGAGCCAGGGCCAGCTCTGCTTTCGCGTTTCATCCCTCGGGGAGGGGATGCGTCCCCGCACGCCGCCTTGCCGGGCACAGACGGGCCGCCCTGCGACCAGCTGGCGACCGGCGGCCCTCGCCCCCCGCCCCGGCACGTCGCCCCGGGGGCTTTCCCAGACTTGGCCCAGCTCTCCCAGCTCCTCTGTCCGGCCTTGCCTTTCCCCCCGCTCTCCCCCGCCGCCGCCCGGCTGAGTGCGGCGGCCCCCAGCACCCAGGTCCCGCCGGCGGCGGGGCTGCCGGGGAGCGGCAGGGCAGGGGGTGACCATCCCCTCGGTGTCTCGCCTGCCTGCCCGCCCGCCCCCTGCGTTGCCCTGCCCTCGGCCCTTGCGGCCCGCCCCTCGTCCCCCCCCGCCCCCTGGCACGCACAGAGCCCGGCCCAGCTGCCGCTCGTCCCCTCGGGGGGCTTTTTTTCTTCTTTGCCCCCACTCCCCCTCTCCCCGAGGCCTCCTGGGCGCGGGCTGCAGCCGGGCCCTCCGGAGGGGGCTCAGCCTCCGCAGGGCACCCCTCAGCCTCGCTGCCCCACCCGTGCCTCCTTGTCTCCCGCCGCCAACACAAAAGCCCCCGGACCAAAGCGGTCAAGCAAAGGCGGCACAGCAAAGCTCACGCCCCGCTGCCCCCCTCCCACAATGCGAACTCCAGAGGGAAATCTCCCTCCTAAGCCCGGCAGTCCCTTACTTAACCTTTGCAGCTTTCCGCAGGGTAAAGCGGAGTTTGTCACCCAGGTTGCCCCTCGCACCTCTGTGCGACCTGACGCGGGCACCGGGACAACGTTGCACCGGTTTCTGCAATCCGAAAAGAAACCTCTGGGTGCGGGGGGTCGGTGCTGGGGGCCGGGGTGGGGGACCCAGAGTACGCCCGACCCCCCCCCGCACCCCATGCACAGCCTCCTCGCCTCTGCCCTTTGAAACTGTGTTTAAAACAGCAGCTGAAACACAATTAATTGTAACTGATTAACATGGATTAGTTTGGCCTCCAAAGCACTTTAAGTCAATTCAGCAGCCATAATAATAATTAATTCATTAATAAGTACTATTGGTGCTTCATCACTAACGCCAAGAAAAGTTTCCCTGCGAAGTACAGGTGGCAGGGAGTGTTAAAATGAAAACATTTCCATGCAACTTTTTAACCAGAAGGGAAAGCACTTTGGTTATATTTGGAGACATGTGTCTCACACATTTTCCCCCCTTTTTTTTGTAAACTATGTAAGAATAAACATTACAGCTCTGGGCTTTTAATTTCTCCAGATGGAATCATAAAGTACCTAGTAGATTTTTTTTTTTTTTTTAATACTATACAATTGAGGACACATGTCTGCTTTTTCCCAGTGAGGACGGAGAAGCGACTTAATTTGAAGGCATAAACTACTGAACCACATTTTGAGTAACACACTCGAACAAGTTCACTTTAAAAAGGCAGGAAACCGCTAAGAGCACAGCACTGAAAGTTGCTCCTTCCCACTTGAGCTCCAGTGGAAGATCGCCCGTCTGACCTTCACGTACACTTCGCCGTTCCGTACACGTGCAGAAGCATACCGCGTGTAGGTGGCGGGGTGCCTGGCCGTGGGGGGGGGGTGGGGTGGGGGGCTTTCGCAAGGCGGTCGCATCCCCGAGAGGCCCCCCCCGCTCGCTGCAGGGTGATGGAGGCTGCCCGGGATCCCACCCCCGGCGCGGCGGCGGAGCCCCTCTGATGCGCGGGTGACAAGAGAGGTCTCCTCCCGCGCCCCCCCTCCCCCGGCTGAAGCGAGGGAGTCACTCGCCCTCCCGGCGCTCCTCTCCGCTCCTCACACGCACCCTTGCGCGCCCCGCAAAGCGCTCCCGTGGAGGCCGAAAGGAGGGAGGGAGCCCGGCAGCCCGCCGCTCGGCTGCCTCAGGGGTACACGCGTGAGGAGCGGGTCAGGAGCCCCTGGGCTGGGCGGAAAATAATACGGAAATAATAATAAAAAAAAGTCCAAGGGCAAGATTTCGTGCTCTAAACTGTGTTTTCTGGGATTTTCGGGTTTTTTTGGTTTTTTTTTTTTTTGTCCCCTTGGTGATGGGAATGAGCAAAATAACCTACCTACTCATCTCCCTAACTAGACTCAGCCTCCCTCCCCTCCCGTTCCACCCCCCCCCCCCACCCCCCCCCGGTTCTGACTTACATGTGTTTAGAGCAATGGCAAGAGGCTCCCAACTGGAGCCCTGGCAGAAGGTGCGTTTAAAGTGTGGATGATTTACTCCCCTACAATTCAGGTCCCGCGTGTGAGCCTCCAGCCCCGCGTCAGCTGGGCACTGCAGACAAACAGCGTTAAATATGCATAAGGAACAGTTCGCTTTCTTAAAGGAGAACTTACCCCACCGGAAAGTTCACAGCCCGACGGCAGGCACGGGAGGGGGGGGGGCGGGGGTGGCCCTTGCGTCGGGACAGCCCTAACCCCTTCCCATGGTGTTCGCCCACACGCTCAGCAAACAGGGCTGGGGAGAGCCCTTATGCTCGGGACCGGGCGGAGAAGTGATGGCAAGTCGGGCACCGCCTCAGTGAGCTGCGTCTCAGCGGACCGGCGCCTTCACCCCGCAGCGCCGACCCCGTCCCCCCTTCCTCGGCCGGGATGGGCGGGGGGCAGAGCCGCGCTCCCGGGGCAGTCCGGCTCCGGTGGGTCCCCGCGGCAACCACCGACCGGCTGCCCGAGAACTTGCAGGGTCCTGAACGGGGGGAAAACGCGGGACTCGGGGAAGAAAAAAAAAGGAAAAAAAAAAAAAACAACCCGCAAAAAAGCGGGGCGGGGCGGGGGGGGATTGACGAAACAATCAACCAGCAGAGGCCAGGCAGGCTGTGCAGATTGCCAGCGCAGCTTTTTGAAAAGGAAAAGTAACGCGGAGGAGGGACGGGAACCTGAGCGCGGTTTTCGCCCAGCTCCCCGCTTGGGAACCGGCCGGCGGCCCCCCCGCCCGGGGCAGCATCTTCCCCCGGGAGGAGCACCGGCTCCGCTGGCCCTCGCTCGCCCTCTGCCTTGCCCCGGGGGCCGAGCCCCGCCGGCGCAGGGGTGCGGCCGGTCCCGGGCGCCCCCCGCGGGGAAGGGGTCCCCCGCCGTCCCCCGCCGTCCCCCCGCCGCGGCGCCCGGGCGCTGCGGGGCTCGCCCTGTTTGCTCCGGTGTGTGTCCCGCCGCACGTGGTTGCAAAGTCTGTAGCGCCACCTAACGGGGGGCGGGGGCCGCGCCGCGCCGCCGGGGGCAGGGCGCAACCGGGGGCAGCGGGGCCAGCGGGCCCTGCCCCGCCGCTCCGGCCCCGCGGGGAGCTGCACCCCCGCCCCGCTCCTCCCGGCACCCTTCCTCCTCCGAAACGCCGAGGCTGGGGGTGAAGGATTTATTTGCTCCCTTTTTTGACCCCTTTTTATTGGCGCCTTTATTGCGTTTCCTCCTTTTTCTTTATTTCTGCTTTTATTTTTCTTTCTTTTTTAAAGCACCCCCTGTCCCAGGCAAAACAGGTATCGACCTCAGGGCGCGCTGATTTCTTTCATGGCAGGTGCCAGGCTGCTGCCCTGACACCCTGCCGGCTCAGCGGCACCACCTGTGGGATGCAGAGGAGTGTGGGGGATGCCCTGGCCCTTGGGAGTGGGGCAGCGGGGCAAGGGGCTGGCGTGGGGATGGCTCTTGGGAGCGAGGAGGCTGGGCCAGAAGGGTTCTCTGCACCAAACCTGCCCAAAAGTTGCTTTGTAACTCAGCCGGAGGGGTCATCCTCCAGGAGCTTTTCCAGCCTCTGCGCTTTTATTTTTTATGTCATCATAGCGGTGAAAAGCTGGTAGAGCTTTTTATTTTGTTTTGTTTTCTTTTTTAGGAGGGGAATAAATCCCAGCAAAGCCAGACAGAGCTGAGGGTGGATGGGAGAATGCTCTCCCAGCCCAGCATGATCGACTCTTTCCCTTTTCTGGGAGGTCAGGGAGGGCCCCAGCCAGCTGCTGTGTCTTCAAAGTGAATAGGGCCCCCCGTTTCTGCTGCTTCTTCAGTATCCCAGGAAGCTCTCTGTTCCCAAAACTTTGAGCATATGCTAATTTTAAAGGTTAAATTATGACGCTGCCCTTTTGCCAGGGCACTGCAGCCATGCCTGGGTTGACAGCCAGACTGACACTCATTTTGGGAGGCACTCAACCTGGTCCCCCCAGTTTGTTTAAGGCACCGAGTTGCCCAGATTAGGAGCCTGCTCACCCCAGGCCTGTGGCACGGGCAGCAAAAGGAAACAGAGACTCTCCCGCACATGTCTGGGCTCTTGTAAGATCACAGCCAGTCTCCACTGGTGCCTGCTTCTTCAGCTCTTGCCCCTTCAAAGTACTCAAGTTAGAATGGGAGAATACAGGCATTTCTGCTGAACCAGGATAGAGGTTTGTCATTAGGTTTGAAGTTTACTTTCATTCTGCTTCTGAATTTCTGTTATGTCTTCAATTACACATACCAATTTCTCTGTGTTTACGTAGGTCTTCTGTACACGCATGTTGGCAGGGAGTCCCAAAGAAGCACAGAAAACTTTCTGTCCGTACCTCAAGTCATAAAACGGTAGTGTAGCCTTTGGCTAGCAACAACTGTATTTGCATCAGCCACTCAAACTGTATTTATTTTTCGGTCCAGGTTGTCCGGTGCTGTTGGATATGATTTCTGTGTGTGGCAAATCCTGTGTGACTCAGATGGCCAGGTTACATTTGCCAAGGTGATTTTGGCAGATTAGGTACCTGAGTGCCACTGACATCCATTGACTCTGAACTTTACCACTTCCAAGGCATTTAAGGCCCAGCCCAAACAGAGGGTTTAGGCTACAGACTCCTGGGTGAGGTCCTGACTTCCTCCAGACACCAACAGGGAGATAAAAACCTACACGAGAGTTACAAAGTCTAAATCATTTTTGTCATATGTGGCCCTTAGTCTTAAAGCCCATACTAAAATATTTAGGTTCTAACTCCCTCTTTATTTCGTTGTAACATCTGAAACATCTTTGATGGGATCCACACGGCTTGGAAACAGGATTCATCCGTCATTCATCCTAGGTTGCCTACGCCTTCTGAACAGAAGGATGGTTAAACATGTCAAAAAATCTACACCTTGAAATTCAGCTCTGAAGTCCCCTGACAGCCAGAAGCAGACTTTTTAGGTGCTCTTTCCTGCTTTATCGTAGGGAGCAAAAATTTCCCATACATACACACCAGAAGGAATCTGAAGTGCAAGGTGACCAGGACTTTATCCTTTCTGATTGTGCTGCACCACAGGCCACTACAGTGACCAGACAATTAAGTGTCAGTAACAACCGTCTGATCAGTTCTCTGTTGTTTGGTCAAATTTTACCAGGTTTTGCATTTTCAGAGGTGAAAGTGTGATTCGTGATCCCCGTCCCATGTATTCTTCTGACACCTTATGAGCACTAATAATTAAAAATAACACACATTTATTCCAGTATCAAAATAAGGCTTGTAAAAACTAAACTTTGCATGGCAAAAATGAAATAGAGTACTGACGCTGAGCTGGTTTTATAGACAAGAGATTGTAATGTGTGTTATTCACAGACAGGGATAGATTTTCATTTTGGAGTCTAGGAATGCTTATCTTGTTCAGTGATTGAGGAGGGATGGCAATTTCCATCTGTGCTGAAATAAGAATGCATTTTGGGGTGTATGGACAGTAGACAACCTCTGATAGTCAGGCTAGGATGTCTCAGAGTAGGCATGAAAACTCAGACACACTCCAGTTCATTAGCCATCTATGAAGAGTTAGGTTAGAGAGGTTTATGACTAGATCCAGTGAAGGATTTACATGTCTTGAAAATTAGTTGTCTCAGTACTTAAACTTCAAGTGCCTTGCCCCAAGACTGGCATCCCTGATGTTGCATTTGGCAGCAGGGCTCACTATACCGTGAGTGAAGAAGGTATGTACAGATGAATCTTTTGTGCCTTGTCCAAAGCCATACTGTCCAGCAAAGGACAGGAACAGCAGAAAAGCCCAGGCTTGTGGTTACATTAGGAAATGCGAATTACTGGTTTTAACTGAGAGAGTCTTTTAAACCAAGAGAGGAAAAGTTTTTCCTCCACTTTTATGTGAAGAGTGATGGAAGGACAGCTGCCCGATGTCTTTCAGATGGAGGATTCCCCATGCTTGTTCTTCAGTCACCCCACAAGAAGCACGAGTCCGGAAGGCTGGCAGATGGCACATTTTGCTGTCACAACTTCCAACTTGGGAAAGGTCTTCCTGAGATTGGTGAGGGAGACCTACTTTCATCTCTACAGTAGCAGATAATTCATTTGTTACTATCAGGTGGGACATAAAGGTTGTTATTCACCCTAAAACACGACACCTATTTTCTTTTACTATATAATCTAGAGGACCTTGGGGTTTTCTTTATCATTCAAAGAAGTTAAGCTTTGGCTTTGAAATTGCTCCAGTGTTGTCAGTTTTCTTACACTTGGAAGATGAGAACAGCTCCTTGAGCTAACTCAAGGCAATGCATTTCCCAGGTCAGTCCCAGGAGGGCCATAGGCAGCATCAGCTGCAGCAAGTCAACAGTACCTTTCGCTGTGCAACTCATGGCGATTAGACCATCCTACGCTTTTGATCCTGAACTTGCTGAAGTTGTGGCGGAAGGTTTCTGTTCCTCCAAAGTCCTTTTGCTGTGCCATTGGTGAACTATGTGACAGGTCCCTTTGTTTTTTTTGTCTGGGGGGTTAGTTCTCATTCAACTGAAAAAAACTCTGTCAGCGCCAAAGGCTTCTCTCATCGTTCTTCCCTTTCTGGTGTAGAAAGACAAGGGACCAAACGCTTTAGGGTTTTTTCTAGTAAAACAAGGAGCACAAGAATTCCTTTGTACAAAATAGAAGCAGCTTCATCCACGTTAAGGTATGTAATTAAAACTGGAGTAGTTTTCAGAAGTGCCGGGGAATAAGCAGACTCAGTGGGTGCTCAGTCCCTCTGTAATTCGTGATCCCTTCATGTAGATGCCAATGTTTTGACTTGGCTGACTATCTTTAATATTGGGTTTAAAACTTTTGGCCCATGTGTTCTGTTTCCTCAGGGCCCTCTAATCTTTAACTTTTACCATAGAAAAATCTTAATGTTTTCAAGGTTCTACCTTGCTAGCAATATGGTTTGAATCAGATACACTGCACAGAGACTATTTGATTTTAAAAAAGAACAACCTTCTGGTTTTATTTCTGCAGGTATGAATAAAAATCTGAGAGATCCTGTGTTTAGAGGCTGCCTTCACTTGATAGCAGACAGCATGAGCTCTGTGATATGGATCAGTGATACAACATGTTTTCCTTCATTAGAAACACAACCTAGACATTAAAAACAGCCTGCTGAAGAATCATATACATTTACTAATCATGTAATTTCACAATCAAGGGGTTACTATTGCCCCCCATCCCCCTTCCACCCTCTCTGTGTCTGTCCCTGCCCCGTCCCGTCCCCACTTTAGGACTGCTCATTTATGGAGAACATCTGATACCAATAAGTTTATGATACCTATTCCTAAAAGCAATGCCTGCATTTCCAATGCGGCTTTAGCAGTTGAGTTATCAGATTCAGCACTGACTGCAGATGGGGTTTATCTTCACCAGACACATACTGGTTAATGCGTAGGCCAAGTCTGGGCTCCCTCTGTATTCAGTGGAGAAAGACAGAGGGCGATTCATGCCAGCTAACTTAGGCATCTATTAAAGGGAGGGATGAGTCACCTTTGGAAGCTGCCTGCGTCGCTCAGTCGATTATAGCAGGAGGCCAGGCAGCTATCTTAGTTATAGTGTACCTGACCAGATGGCTGCAGTTAGGGTAGATGGATCCTGTCCTACCTCTCTGCAGGCAGTGCAGACAGGAACTAGCTGTGTCCAGCGCTCTCTCAGGACTCAGAACTGGTCGAGATGAGCTGTTGTTACTGAGTGTGAATGTGTTTTGCCCATGACAAACAATATTTCTTGGGGCCTGGTTTATACCGCAGCCAGTGGTAAAATGCTCAGGAAAAATGACCCCAGCCTACAGCTAGCTCATTTGATCAATCTGCTGTGATGTCTACTGAAATGCAGTTTTACTTTGGCACCTCTTTATTTGCCATCCAGGCTGTGCTGCTTCTTTGAGGTGTGAGATCTTCAAGTTTTTTGTCATGACAGGATGAGCTGGACCCTCCCTTTTGTTCCAGCATTTTCTACATAACCGTGTGAGTCTAGGAGCCAGGCATTAAAGCAAATACCAAGCAGCATTAGACTGCTTATAAAAAAACAAACCAAAGACCTTCAAACCCCAACCCAAAACCTGGCAGAAATGAATATAGGAATACCTTTTCATGTGGTTGTACCTCTTTAACCAGGGCTGGCACACACAGCTTGTATAGAGTTAGGTCTATACCATATTAAACTCAAACTTTTTTTCTCATTACCCAGTTAGTGACACCCCATGAACTGGGAGGTACGAAGACAAAAGAGCATCTGTGCTGGGCTGTGGTAGAAGAGATGTACATACCCCCAAAACCTTTTTTTGTGTTTTGCTCCAAGTTTTCATGGGTCAGTTGGAGCCACACGGTGGGGGGATCAACCACCTAGCTCGGGAGATCAGCAGCCTGAGACAGCCTGTAGCACTGGGCTGGAAACAAGCAACTTGCCAGAGCCACAGTGCAAGACCAGGGCTGGACAGGTGAGTCCCAAGAGTAGAACATGACACAGGGAATGGCTGATTAAGAGCGGCAGAAGCATAAGGATAACCAAGTACCAGTTTCTTCGGAAGAACATATCTCAGGGGACCCTGTCCCTTTTGTTAAAAATTTCACTCCAAGGACCTCTCTGGAGAAGCAGCAGAAGTGGATGGAGCCTGTGGACAGAGGATAAAATATCCACCTGCTCAGCTATAACAACTCCATATATATTATCCCAGTGAAGCCAATGGATAATTTCCTATGACCTCTTGCAAGAGGATGCCCAAGCCTTTAGCCCTGCAAGCAGACTTATCTTCAAGCTGGCAAACAGCAACACAGCATACACATGAGATGGTATTAAACAAATGCCCTAGGCCACTTTGTTTTCACTTTTGATGCCTGGCTGGCAGGCAAGTCGTGAGTGGGGATTGTTTTCTGTGTAGGACATAGCCAGCCTGAATATTTCAGATGGTAAAGTTCATCTGAGCAGTCAGACAAGACTGAGAAAAATGTTTTAAATTTTACATGAAGCTCCACGTTATTCCTCTTTCACCATTCAAGCTACTGAATATTGCTCAAACTTGAAATGAAAAGTTTTTTGCAAGATTTGGGTCTTTCTGTTTCAGTTCATGTTTGGCAAACTAGCAAAAGTTTAGAATTGAGAAGCAGCTAAAATATTTATCAAACACCCGAGACCCGCAGTCTTCTCTCATCACACAAATCTCACCTTTTATTCTCTTCCTTGGGTATTCAGCCACAGTTAGGCCCACCAGACTAGAATAGGCTTCTTGGACTTGCAAGACCTCCTCTTATCACAAACACATAGATTTGCTTTCAACGATGTGTCATGTTCAGTCTTACATACCGTTCAGTTCTTGGTGCTCACTCTCCCCCACAGCAAGACTGATGACTAACAGCTAGGAAGCATTTTCTGATTTTGCTGATTTCTTGTTGATAGCTTGTATCTTCTCATTCTCCTTCCCCCCACTCTCTGCAACTTAACCAGCCAAGTTATTCAGGCTTCTTCTGTTTCCTCTTGGTCAAGTTAGCTGTGTTTCTGCACAGTGCTTCCATCTGGAATCAAGCTTTCCTGCCTGTGGGTGCTCAGAGCTGCACATGAAATCCCATCACAAATCAGGTTTTGTGCTAAAGCATTAACACTTTCTGATCTCTGTCTCACTGGATTTTAGTTACCTGCTTTGAAGGCTGAGTCATAGTGTAGCATAGAGTCACCCTGGGTAGTGTGGCCAGGTATTTCTGCTCACTTACAAGCTTGGAGCAACCAGAGGAAATTGTACTATCAGTCCTAACTTTGCATTTAAATTTTTTTTTTTAAATCTTTACCTATTTTCAGGGTCTTGATATGCTTTTCCTTGCATTAACAACACCTCTCAATGCTGCGTCATCAAAAATTTAAAAGTCTGTATCTATGTAATGATAATTCATGAAAACAGTAAACAAGATTGGTCCCAACACTTAGTCTGAAGACCTCTCCTAATTGCTTCTTTCCAAGCTTGTAATGCTCTTTTTTTCAGTAGTGCCTATATGCTATAAACCAGATCCTTATTATACATTCAGTTTTTCTGCAAAGCTCCAGCTAAAAAAATAACATCTTCTGTGCCACTGTGTCAAATGCTGTAGCAAAATGCAAATAGACAGTATCTAGGCTGTTCTCTCTGTGTAGGAAATCATCTTGTCCAAGAAAGCTTAGGAGGACTTTGGTGTGATCTTTCATGTCACATTTTAATCAATTCCCTGTTTAGCACTTGGTCTTTCTTTTAAAAGACATAAGCTAATGTACTAGTACCCCTCCTGAAGTCGTTATGCAGCCAGACTTTCTTTTTTGCCTGTTACACAGATTCCCGAAACTTAGTCACTCAGACCTGTAGAAGCTCCAGGCCTCTTTCATGTTTTAATGCCCAAATTCTACAGTCCATCCAGCTTTACTAATCAATTCCATGAGTTTACCAGACTTTGCCCTTTTGAAATGCAAAGCCTTATTAACAGACTCATTTATCTGTTCCATTTATTTAGGAAGTGTCAGTCCCTGGTCACTTGAGCCAAGGTAATTTTTTGCTGCAGTTGTCAGTTACCAAACCCAAGTCTCAACCAGCATCACTTTTTACTGGTTCTGTGAGAATTTTATTAAGAAATTTGCTGACTGCTACCACTAGAATTTTCTGTATTCTGTCGCAATTAGTGGCATTTGCTCTTTGATCTGTATTTGAGAGGGCAAAAATTTCCCTGTGTGATACAAACACTACAGAACTTGTCTCTCTAATGGCATTACTGCTGACTTTACCCATAACCAGCACTTTCTAAGCACTTCTTTTACCAGCTTTCCCCAAAGTGATTTTAACTGCAACAAATTCTGCTTTTCGCATGTTAGCCCTTCTGCACATCCTTCTTTGCAGTGTTTCGTATCATTAATGTGCAGTTATTTGCCACCACCTTCACCTTTATCTCTGCCTTTCTGAATAATGCATATGCTTTGAGACCAGTGTTCCAGCCGTGATTGCTATTCTGTTGAGTTACCAGTGCATACCTGTCCTGCCTAGTACCCTGTCAGCTCAGTTCATGCTCTTCCCTTTTTTTGGTACATATATTGTTGTTAAATATTTCTGTACCCCATACCACAGCTTTGTTAAGACCTGCTCCTGACACTCACTGTATTGCCAACTTGGAAGCAGTTCTCATCACAGTTTGAACTTTCTTTTTTCTTATTCCCTGCCATTCTGATCACTGAAATTTCTTTATCCTTTGGCATACCCTCGTGTACCTAGGCTTTCTCCTCTGGTGTTCTACGGGCATGTGGAGATTATTCAAGTCTTTGACTCTGTACCCTTCATTTCTAAGTTCAAAGCTCTGCTTATCAGTTCTGCCAGACTTGCTTCCAGAAGGCTATTTCCACAGTTGCTCAGAGAGAGTCTGTCCTTCAAAAAGGGTCTTCTTTCAGTAAATACATCCCAACGGTCAAACACTGCCAGTCCTTCGGCTATCTGTTGATCTTCCTCAAAGCATTCTTTTTTTGGCCTATTTTTTATTTGCTATAGCATCAAGAAATGCTAGACCCTAGTGCTCTTTTTAAATAAGAAGCAATACTAAAAAAGGAAAATTAAAAAAAATAATAACGGCATCTTCCCCAGATCTCCAGTAACACAGTTCTAAAAGCAAACTCCCACATGCAAGCAGCCGGCTCAGAGAGACAACTGAGATGCAACCAGAACCAGCAGTGAATATTCTGTTCCCCGCTTTCCCCTCCAAGATTTCTTGTATACGCAGAGAGTTTTGCCATTCTTGCTGTGTCAGTCAGAAGCATGAAAACAATTGCCTGTGGACAGAACAATATTAGGGGGGAAAAAAAGTCTTTTTTCTGGTTTATTATTTTGTTCATCAAAACGGTTCCACTGAGGTGGCTCTGTTGGTATTATATTAGTGTAGCTTTGCTGGCAAGCCCTTTCACATGTAGTGAACAAGGTGTAATGGAATAGTAGAGAGCAGGGACGACACTGTCTGTTCTGATTTGAAGGGTGATTCTGTGGGGGTAGCTTTAGGACCACACCACTTTTGGGTAGAAATTAATGCAATGTGAGAAAGGGCATGAACAGACCCTGTAGAATTAAAAAAGGCTGCAGTGGATGCCCTCATGTATGTTCACAGAATGTTCTCAGGAGTCAATGTTTCTGAGCTGTGGGCTCAACACTAGCTCAGCAGCTACTTCTGGCAAACTAACATTTTGATCATGTTAAGCCATAAAAAACCTACCTAGAATATGAATGACTTCATAACAATGGCAAATATGTAAGCAAAACCAGGCTTAAATGTAAGCGAATTTGAAGAAGTAAGGTAGTCACTTGACTTGGGCAGACAAAACGCATCCAAGGTTTTCTTCCCCTCTTCTTTCCTCCCTTCCTTCCTTCCTCCTTCCACACTTTCCTTTTCTCCCTCCCCTCCCCTCCCCTCCCCTCCCCTCCCCTCCCCTCCCCTCTCCTCTCCTCTCCTCTCCTCTCCTCTCCTCTCCTCTCCTCTCCTCTCCTCTCCTCTCCTCTCCTCTCCTCTCCTCTCCTCTCCTCTCCTCTCCTCTCCTCTCTCCTCTCCTCTCCTCTCCTCTCTCCTCTCCTCTTCCTTACAAGGCTCATATTTCTGTGGAATGTGAGATGACGTGGCTGATCTAAACTCACAGTGAAATTTGATTGAATTAAGTGCAAAAATGTATTGGCACTACAAACAGCTTTGTATTGTAATGAATTCAGAACTGATGTGTGAATTAGGAAAAAAACATGGTATTTCTGGAACTGCCAGTTCATTTTTTTTAATGCAACTATTCTTGTTAGTTAAAATATCACTTATAGAGTCAAAACAATGTGATTTCGTAGATGATCAGCATCATAAGCACATACTATGAATATTGAATAAAGTTCTCTGAGGAAACAGCCCCCTTCGTAAAAGAATCTCTAGATTATTCCTCTAGATTTAACAGCGAATTAGATGAAAGAAAGTGCTGGCTACCTATTGAAAACAGAGAATTAGAAGTGCGTAGTTTCTATACCTGGTTCAGTTCCTGATTCACTTAGTGAACTTCAGGCAAGTGATTTCAACCCTTTGTCTCCTTTTCAGTATCTGTACAATTGGGAATATGTTAACATTTGTCTGTCCTCCTGGGCCCGCAGAGGGTTTCTTAAGAAATCCACAACACTCTGATGTAGGTGTATGTCGTGGATTAACCCCAGCTGGCAACTCAGCCCCACACAGCTGCTTGCTCACTCCCCCTCACGTGGAGGGATGGGGACGAGAGTCAGAAAGGAATGTAAAACCCAAGGGTTGAGATAAGAACAATTTAATAGGTAAAGCAAAAGCTGCACATGAAGCAAAGCAAGGAATTCATTCACCGCTTCCCATGGGCAGGCAGGTGTTCGGCCATCGCCAGGGAAGCCGGGCTCCGTCGCATGTAACGGTTACTTGGGAAGACAAATGCCATAATGCCAAATGTCCCCCTCTTCCTTCTTCTTCCCCCAGCTTATATACTCAGCATGACGTCATATAGTATGGAATACCTCTTTGGACAGTTTGGGTCACCTGCCCTGGCTGTGTCCCCTCCCAATTTTCTGTGCCCCCCAGCCCTCTCGCTGGCAGGGCCCAAGAAACTGAAAAGTCCTCGATTTTGTATAAACATCACCCGGCAACAACTAAACACATCAGTGTGCTATCAACACTGTTCTCACACCAACTCCAAACCACAGCACTGCACCAGCTACTAAGAAGAAAATTAACTCCATCCCAGCTGAAACCAGGACAGTGTAAAGCACAGTTGTTGAATAACTATAATCAACATAGGAATGGACCTGGAAAGTCTTGAAAAAAGTTCACCATTAACCACATTTCTGTCAACTACCTAATGTACTCAGCAACCACCCTGCATAAAGGTGTTTGAGGAGCATGTTTCAGCCAGGGTGTTGGCTCCCAGGGCTGCAGCTGGAGGGCTGCATGGTCAGCTAGGTGATGTGCTGGTTTTCTCCTGCCTACCTGAAGAGAAGCTCTGGGCAGCTTGTTTCCACCCCATTTCCCCCACTGCTTTCTGCTGCCCACCAGCTGTGTGGTTAGACAGAGTGAACAGCAAAATGTCAAAATGGAGGCTAAGACTTTCTTTAACTTAGAGTTAGACATGCCCCTGCAGCCTGATGGAGTCCATTTCCTAGGGGTGACTCTGAAAGTTTCCAGCTGCAGGATTTCCCTCTTCAACATTTTTCCCTAGATGAAACATAAGCTCTTCATTACTTCTACCTTTAAAGGCCGAGAGGGAGAATCCCAGAAGAAAAAAGTTCCATCTAGCCATATTAAATACAAAGATATCACCTCTGGCTCAGCTTGTCCTCTAGCTGCTAATCACTAGAAGCTAGGAGGGTGTATCGGAGAACCACGGCTGCATTTTTTGGCTCTGTATTTTTCCCTAAACATCTGCTATTAGTCACCATCAGAGGTAAGAGTCTAGAAGGATGTTGGTTTGATCCAGTATGACCATTATTACATTTTGATATTATGTTCTGATAATTTGGCCTTACACGGCCTCAGGAAGCCAAGACATGGTAATGTCTGGGCAAAAGGGCATGGATCAAACATTGCTGTCAAAGCCCATTCCCTAATATTTTGGAATAAGCACATAATAAAAATGATGAAGAATCCACCCTTCAGCTTGGCTGTTTGCAGCAAATATTGTAAGGGTATTAAACTAAACAATGTCTTGTACTCATCTGGCTCTCCAGATGTTTTCTATGACTCTTAGTTTCTATCAATCAGTTAACCACGGTTTTTGCTTTCCTTAGCAACGTATTTCCAAATCACAATCAAAGAAACTAACGGCAAATAATGAAGGCTAGATTGTATTTGATTGCTGCTAGTTGCTCATGGGAAAGGAAACTGCAAGAAGCACTGCCAATCCTTCACACTGGCAGACCGTCCAGGAATGCTTCCAGCTCCCCTAACTGCCCCCCCAGTGCGGTCCATGCTAGAGGGGCTCTGCAGCACTCATGTCTGACAGGGAGACCCCACGGCTTGGGATGGAGGGACACATGTGACTGGTTGCTATATGGGACAGGAGATATGGAATAATTTATTTCTCTTTCCACTCAGTCCTTTATTACAGCCTCCCCAACTTGCTCGTAGACACAGCAGGCTGCAGTCATTTAGAGTTTAGCAGTGGGTGTTTTCAGCCTGGCTCCGTAAGGAAGCACAGCTCATATAATTGCAGTGTGTGCGTGTGCTTGTGCACATGGCTGTCTAATAACTTTTGTACCCATTGGCCAACTGTAGCTTGAACCTGGCAGAAAGGTAGAGGTTTCAGAGATAATCAGCTTCGTACGTGAAAATAGAAAGCTGAAGATTTTTCTTACTGATGGAAAGGCTGCAGCCCACGCTTGGTTCTCATTTGACACGGAGAGAATCCACCTGGGAGAGAGACTGGATGTATGTGAAGGAAAGCTTCAGTCAGAGCTTACACCTTATTAGATATCAGGGAATCCACTCCGCAGCCTAGGCTTCTCTCCCCTATGGATTCTCCAGTGTCTGATAAGGGCAGAATTCACACCACAGCAAGAGTATAATTCATTTAAAATGTCAGTCAGCCATGAAACTCGAACTCCATTGGAAACTAGGCTTCCGGAATAATTCTGGTATTCATGGAAATACTTGTTCCCTCATACACTGCAAAGCTCCAGGAGGAATTATGGGTGTTTCTCCATTGCTTCCAGTCTCCAAGCTAGCTCTCTTGGAGCGATCTCTGCCCAGCAGTACAGTGGGTCTTTCTAGTGCCTGCTGCCTCTAGAGGTTTCAAGGGGGGAAAGTTATATTTCACTTCTTTCCTCAGAGCCAGGCTCATCAGGCATAACTTGTCTGAAGAACCCGATTCACAAAAGAGCTCCCCATTCCCTTTTAGGCACTGAAAAAACCCCAGAAGGCCAGCTTTCTCAATGGCTTCCTGGCCAGAAAGAATTGCTGGCTGCTGAGCACTTGTGGAAAAATGCTTTATTGAGAAGTGTAAATGAGAATGGAATCTTTCTGAAAATCTGGATCCAACCGGGGACTATCGGCACTTGAAAATTTGGCCCTCATTGCTTTTGAAATACTTAGCTCTTAAATGAGCAAAATCAGAAGTGACTTTTCAAAAGCCTCCTGCCTTCGTTCCCCCTTATTCCCAGGTAGCACTGAAAATACTTGTGGTATTGATGTCAAGCATTATGCTCAAACCAGGAAAAAAAAGACAGAAAAGGACACATTTCAGTTGGCTGAATGCTCAGGTTTCCTCTAGATACTGTTTTAATAAGAGACTCATTAGGAAATTCCCCAATTATTTGTATTGTCTTCCCATGTTAAAAGACAGAATGTTATTTCTTAATTTCAATATTATTATTGAATAGGGATAGCTACTCCCCCTAGAACGAACAGATTATTCTGGTCCACTCGGGGATCAGCATTATTTCTGGCTGCTACATTTCCCTGGGAATGAATACTAATATCATGACAGGTATTTGACAGTGGTATTAAAAAAAAAAAAGAAAAAAAAGAAGAGAGACATATCAAGTCATTCGATTAGTGATAAAAAGGAAGCCAGAGATCAGCACATGGGGACACATGCAAGCTCTCTCATCAGAGAGAATCCCATGTAAAATGGGACAATTCTGATGCCTGATCTTGGCAAATTTAAGTCAGTGCTGATTTGCCACCGATCTGAATGCGAGCAGGGCCCAGTGACAAAGAAAGCAAAATTTATTTCCCATGTAGCTATGCATTGTTGTTTGACTTCAATAGATGTTGCAAATACATGCTGGGAGTTAGACTCTGGCTCTGTTAAGTCAGGGTTGCAGGAGATTGCACTGAGATTGTAGGCAGGACAGATCAGATATTACACGAGCAAGAAGGAAATACAAACCTCATAGAATTAACATATATTGTCACATTCTATTAAGGTTTTCTGTAGGGCTAGATCAGATTAAGTGCATTGAATCCCAGTCATCTTACAGCATATGAAAATATTGTCATGGATAGAATTTTTCATTAGTGAATAAAATGCAGAATAATGAACAGTAGACAAAAAAGAGAGAAGATGTAAAGCCAATCAAAGGAAGGGCAGATGTTTAAAAAGTCTTTTGCTATTCAGGATTGTGATCCAACAAAAGCAATTATGTTTCTGCTTTCTCAATTTCAAAACAGCAGAAAAGAGCTTTGAGGTTTTTCCAGTGCTTATGGCCTATCTCCACACCGTTAACTGAACAGAAGGTAACATAATACCAAACATAGCCAAAGGCAACTGATTCCATGCAAAGCTTATAATTTGGGACATCCAGTGAGTTAAAGGGGATCGTAATCAAAGAGATATATATTTTTTCAAAAATTGCCAAAGAAATCTATAAGAAGCCTAATTAAATTCTTTTATAAATCTGGGAGAGGAATCATAAAAGGAAAACTAAATCAGTGCCTACAGGTGGAAATTACACTTGGTAACTGCCCTCTGAACACATGAAAACGATAATGTGTGGAATTTTGTGGAGATATGCCTGGCATGTGGCTGCAGAAAAGCAATGGCCTCTCTTGGCAAAGTACTGAATATTATTGTTGCCCCAAAATTTATTGTGCTATTTTTGAATGGATAAATATCAGAGATGTGATTATAAATACAGTCCACCACACTCCTCTCCCAATCACGCACCTAAACAAAAGTCAGTGAGGCTGAATATGGGAATATTCAGTGAATGCAACATATGTATGGCCCAAAATGTAATAGAATGGAGAGGAATGTCACAGAATAGAGGGGGAAAAGATTCAATGCCAGTCATTCTACATTGTGAGAGAAACACTTCCCTAATAATACAGTATAGTCTTCCTGTATTACCTGATGCACAAGGCCTGATGTGAAGAGATGCTACTTGCTACTCAGAGTGCATGTGCTGTGGCGTAATAAAAATGGAGGTTACATTCTGCTCTTGGTAGTAGTCATACAACTTATTAACACTGTGTTGTTGGAATGGGTCTGCAGTCAGACAGAAGGATGCGCAGCCATAGAATAGGAAGCTGTTGAAGTTGGTGGAATTTTTGCCAGGGACTTCAGCGGGGTTCAGATTTTGCCCACACAGTTCGTCTTCTCTTTCTCTGACTCCTGTTGTCCTGTGCTATTCAGACAACACAGGATGCTTCCTCGTTGCTTGGCTCCCCCACAGAAGGAGCAGGAAGCATAAAGACTCATTTGTATAGGTAAGCAGGAAGAATTTCTTCAAGACACTATGAGATCAACCTGGGCATGATCCTGAACTGTCTTCTATGTGTGTAAAATGCAGTTTAGTCAGAATGTAGGTGCATACTGAGGGTCACACAAAAAATTCTGCCAGTCTTGATTAGGTGTCTCCCAGCATATATGTTGCTGGGTGGGACTTCCTTAGGTGCCCATACAGTCCTACTGTATATCTCCAGCTACTCCTACCCACACCAGCTCAGGTCAAAAGGAATGGAGCCTTCCTGCAGGGGCAGGAGCTGGGGCCTCTTTTCTCCTGCAGCAGGGAGTGCTATGGTACAGTGAAGGCTGGAACAGCGCCTGAGGGTTCAGGAGAACAAGGCTTTTGGTCCTGTCAGGGAAATAAAGAGGCAGAGGTACCAGGATGCAGCCTTCTGCCTCATTTTCCTGGGCTCTGTCTGAAGCAAAGCAGTGCTATTACTTTTTTTGTTTGTTTGGTCTGGTTTGGGGTTTTGATTTTTTTTTTTCTTTTTTTTTTTTTTTTTTCCAGCAGGAGGCAGAAAAAAAGCAACAGCCTGCTTGTCTTACATCTTGAATTGGCCCTGCTACACAGCTACATAACTGAATCATTCCCATTTCCTTTCACAAGCTGCACCCTCCCTAACTCATACCCTGTTGGGTCCGAATCAGTGAGGTTTGCCCCAAACAGAACGTAGGACTGCTCTGGCTTTTGACAGCAATTGAGAGCCCCCCTGCTTCCTTTCTGGGACACATGGTGCTAACTAGAAGCTTTGAACATGAAGCTGTGTAGTTGCATTAGCTCAGGATCAGCTTACAGTAAAGCAGTTCCCCAGCTGGCTTGGAAAAAGGACAAAACAGGGTCACCTCTGTCTGCAAAAGACCATGTCAGCACCGTCTACTGTGGTCTTAGTTTCAGCATTCTCAGCCACTTCCTTTCAAAGGCGACAACTGCTGTCTACCTTTTGTGCAATTGCCTGAGAGCCAGAACACTATTGGAAATAAAAGTTTTCAGTTCTCTTTAACCTAAGGTATGGGTTTGAAGGTCTCTTAAGGAGATTTTCATTGAGAGAGAAGAGGTAGTAGGGGAGAGGACCACATCATACTTCACACTGAAGTGAGCCACAGTGCAGCTGAGAAGTCAGGAGTTGCAGAGCTAAATAGAGCAAAGGCGAGGCACTGCTTTTGCATTGCATGTAGACAGGTATAGACTGAAAACTAGGGTTCAGAGCTTCCCATTCTCAGTGGGAATACTCATTACCTGCACCACTCACAGCACTCCTTTCTACTCCCTCTGGCTCTATGAGCTGTGCCTTCTGGGCTGCACAGTGACCTAGCTAATAGAAAGAAAACAGAAGCACTCTCTCATCACTGTTCCCACTCTCACCTAAATCCTTCTGATGAGACCCGCTTCTCTACGTTACTGTAGAGTTTGCTGAGATAGGGCTGGAGTCCCACTTCTGGGGCACATATTCAACAGGCTATTAGCTAAAAGCAGTTATCACCACGAGCCCTGTCCCGAAGGAGAGCAGAGATGAGCCACCTGTCTCCAAATATGCGACTAAGCTAAACACAGGGCAGCTCAGTTCAGAAGCTGTCATTCAAAAACACAGTTAACTGCAGCTCTAGTGGGAAGAAAAATTCTCGTCATTGGGATTTCCTGTTAGCTTTGGTGGCACACATCTTGTGCCCATTCTTAGGGTATGTTTCAATTGATGAGTATGGACAGACACATCCGTGTCATCTGTGATACAGGCCAAATGGATATATGGCATTCTGGTCCAGGCGATAAGGCCTGTTAGCTTAGGTCCACTGCTGTAGCTGTATGGGTACATGCAGCTGTGGGACTGGAGCTGGGTCACCACACATGACAGGAGCAGACGTGTGTCTCACTGTACTCATCTTCACATGGCTACTTTCTAAGTGCTAGCTTTCCTCAGTCAAATTTAAACTTTAACTTCCTGCATGTTGCCTATACCTTATCCCAAGCCTGTGACCTAACTCAAATTCACTCAGTGCTGTCTCTAAAGCCAGAATGCACACGCTCTCTAGTTTGGATCTTCAAACTGCTGGGCCAGTGGAGAGGCAGTCTGTGCGGACGCATTCGAGCTCTATCGAGGGCCAGCTGTTAGCACAAACAAAGTGAGAGCGGTGGCTTAGACTGACCTTTGCCTGGGTTATAATGGGCAATTATAATAGCCATTTAACTGGTGTTCTGCTTCCTTGAAAGCCAGGCTGTCTGATGACATGAAGTGAGAGGTCGGAGTATGCGTCAGGGAACCTGCTGCTCTTCCCAGGATCAGCAGTCATTCCCCCAGTTACCCAGTGACAGCAGTGTCCAAGTATGGCTCTCTGACACGTTTCACTGCTTCTCCTCCCCTCATAGCTGGAGCAGCCCTGGGGACCTGTTCTGCTTTCTCTCCCTTTGGGCAACAGAGCTGTATTCTGGGACACTGGCAAGGCACCTCTCGGTCTGTCCCATGCACGGTGTGGTACGCTGTCACATGCCGAATGTGCCAGTTGCACAGAAGGTCTGGCTGAGAGAAAGAAGTAAATACCTGAATGGTAGTGTTAAACGATACAAAGAAACAGCATGTCAAGGCTCCCCCTCAGCATGTCGTCACCACCTCATTGCTGAGATACGTTGTGTGGAATCTGCCCCTGCTTCACTCCAGGGAAACGTGCACCCCACTTCCCTGCCAGCCTGCCTGACTGCATGCTGAGAAGGGGACATGCTCCTACTGTCAAGTGGCAGTGTAACAAGCAGCACAAGCTGAGAAGTGGTTTTAAAAGCCATCCTTTACTACCTTTCAGCTAATAGTTTGGTGCTTTTGAGTGTAGATACCTGCCAGGGTACGTGCTGTTTTGATCACAGCGCCAGGAGGGTCCAAAGCTCATCAGGACAAATCCATAGGCAAACATCCAGTGTACACAGAGCTTTAGGTGTCTTGCTCAGCACTATGAATTTTGATTCAAGAGCTAAGCATTCTATGTATCACATAGTTGGCATGACAGCACTGAGGGCTACTATTAGACAAGCTCTTCTAACTTCTGCTGATCAGGGTTAAGATATGGACGCACTCAGCCATGTCCAGAAGTTTGCCTCTTTGCCCCCTTTCCCCAGAGGTTACTGCCCGATCAGTATTGCAATTTAACTCTTTGTCTGATTGCTCCTTGACAGTGACTTCCATAAAGTGATGCAGGTTAAAAGAGAGTGCTTTTGGAGCTGGTTTCATCTGCACAGCTTCTTGGAGTATCCCAGCCAATTTGTAAAAGGAGCACTGGGTGCAGTTCAGAGGGACGTGAAGAGCTGCAAGGGAGCCCATTGTAGCTTTCTGTTTCTGGGATTCATGCCACTTTAATCGATGAGCTATTGCCCCCATGAGGGTCTTGGAAAGGAAGAGGGAAAATGCAGAAATACCTCAATTGCACCCCTACTCTGCCCCCACTAGGCTCCTCTAAACGGGTTCTGTGGGAACAGATGGCATAGGAATTGGCTCTGTCAGCTCTGTACAAGCTAGGAACTCCCTCGTGCCAAGGGAATCCTCGAATGGGGAGATTCGGCAGCTCTCCAGCTCTTCTGAAGTTGGTCAAAATGATTTAAGAATCTGTCCCGTTGCGGCCTCATTTCCTCTGTAAATCAGCTCAAATACAGGGGACGATGGAGTGGTGAGAAGATAAGAGAATAAAATTTCAAAGAAGATCAAAATATGCCATTTTAGCTTTTGTATGTATAAACATGCATAATATGACATTTTGTTTAGACAGTTATTTAAAAAGAAACTTACAATCTCGTTAATTAAAATGAATGCAAAGGAATAGGCTATAAATATGAACACAGGAAGGTAGGAGTTGACAGCACACAGCCTTCCAGACAATCTTTTTTCAGTTGTTATGGAGTATAATAAAATTTTGTTTTCCTTTGCAATTTTTCCATAATGTTTATGTTTGTTTTAGGTAACAGATTAACTGTAGGTGACATTTTTTTTTTTTTCATATATCATGTCATGTGTCAGAAGCCTCATTTTACAGCTAGCATGGGAACAGTGAGTGAAATTATAGGAGGAAAAAGAAAGAGAGAGCGAGATGGCCATGTGGGAGACCATACCTGAACTGTGGATGTGGTACTGTCTACACTTACACTGCCGCTGTTATTAAAACATTGCTGGCATCGAGTCTCATTACCTTACCTTACCTCTGCTGTTTCCCCACTGCCTGCTTCGCTTTGCCTCTGCTGTCTGCCCACCTAACTCGTGAAATGCTAAACGAGTTTTGATATTTACCTGTTTATGATTAAATTGCAAAATGATCTGCTTAGTTCTGTTCTAAATTAAGGTCTGCATTAAATGTCATAGCATTTATCTTTCATAAAACGAGACAGCAAGGACACTAATTTCCCAGGTACTCAATCACTGCCCTGTGCCACTGGAGAGTGGCTCGGGGAGGAGCATGCCCGCTGTTCACAGCTCGCTGACAGCGCCGAGGCAGAATCATAAATGTCGATTAATCATTAAAAGCTGTTACCAGCCTGTATTGAACCGCTCTGGCGCAAAATGTTAATCAGCCCCACATCGATACCATAAATTCCTGCAAATTGGAGCGGTCGATAGCGCTGAGGCCTGGCGGATCGATGGGAGGGCGCAAGGCCTCTCCGCTGGGCCCCGCCAACATGGCTGCCGGGCGGCCACCACGCCCCTCCCGGCAGGCCCCACGCCCCGCTGTTGCCACGGTGATGGCATGTCGCCCCCAGCCAGGCCTGCTGGGGCTGAGGCAGGGGCCGATGCATCACTGGCTTTGATGGGTCTGTCAATAACACTTAGCAGGGGACGGGGCCCTCCCCAGCGCATTGGGGCGATTTAATCACTCGAGGCACTGTGTGCCGCTGCATATGTGCGGGGCTAAGCAGGGCCAGGGGTAGCTGCTGCCCAGGGATGGGACGGGGCAGCCGGCGCCGTGTGCCATTAACCCGGCTGCTGCTGCGGGAGGAGTCACCCGGTGCTCCGTGGGTTAGGAAACTGTTCTCTGCCGAGCTGTAATATGTCACTCATGAACGGCTGCGGAGTTGTTCATTAAACCCCCTGAGCCCCAGGACAGTGTTTTGCTGCCGTCTCTGGTGTGCTGCTGCTGGGCACCCATAAAATGGCACCGCTGTGCCTGGGGCGCGTGGAGGTGTGGGGAGAGGGGAAGGTCGCTTCTGCTTTGGCACCAGCCTCATGCTTTTTCCCACGTAACTGTCACCGCTGAGAAAGCATGAGCAGTGCGAGCCAGTTGCCCTTGCAAACGAGACGCTTTCAGCCTTTCGCAAATCACCCTATATGTTTGGGTACTGGTTGCAGTGAGGCCTCAGGTTACGTCCTTGCCACCCTAATCCCCGGGGGCATGGTGCCGTCCCGCCTTCCCACCCAGATGTGCAGACCAGACTGGGGTGAGTGGAAGAGCCTGCGGCAGAGAAGCGAGCGCAGCGGGAAGGACGGTGTCCCGAGCAGGAAGAAGGACTCGGTCCGCCGAGGCCACCCCTGCAGTGCACCTGCTGCCTTCTGCTGCTGCTTCCCCCAGGAGGGCAGAGATCCCTGCCTCCCATCCGCAAGGCTGCTGAAGCCTCAGCTGAGCCCAATCCATTTATCTCCTGTTACTGTTATTAAATCTGACCTGCAGTGGGGGAAAAATAGTATTTTTAGGATTGCAGGATATTAAGAAAGCCTCTTTAGAGATGAAAGAAATGCCAGGTACCGTTACTCTAGGGAAGGATTGTGTTTCACTAGTTTCATTGTCATTTAACGTAGAACATAAAGGTTAATACTGAATAAAATAATACCCATGTTGATTATTTTAATAGTCTCAAAGTATAACTTTTTCCCTGGACTGCAGTTATCTAATCCATGTGCTGTACATGCACCGGCAGTATTTTGTACTTCTTCACGGCGCTGATATGATGGTTCCATTAACCATTATGATGGTTCAGTGCTGAGAAGCTATTGTGTGTATCTCTAACACAATCGCTCCATACTCTATGGGAAATGGAAAATACATGGATCCACAGACATGCTAATTCCCAAGATTTGTACATTTTTAAAGATTAATAAAAAAGTCCATCTTATTATTATCTGAGTCATAGGAAACATCAAAATAAATTAGGAATCCTACTGCAAAGAAATCCCCTATTCAACACATTGAGACAGGATGATGTTATGAGTGTTCAGACAAAGGTAATACAGTGCCTCTATTTAATTGCCCTGACACCTTGCTCAGTTCCTCCAGCTATACTCTGAGAACTAAAAAAAACCCCTCTCATTGTTATTAATTGTATTCCTTTTTAAATGTAATGTCATATCGCTGCAGGCTGAGCTAATGAAACATACCCATATTACTAAAATAGGCATATTTCTTTTTGTACAACACATTCTATCAAAACTGTCTGCTAAAGACATTGTGTTAAAGACCTTTCATAGAGCAATATAAAGAATATCTCAGCTACTCCAACATTTCTATTACATGATTATTAAAATGCCCAGGAGGACTAAACAATATAGTGTGGATCCAGTTATCATATAAGACTTTAGAAATATTGTTAATTCCTGCCACTGATTTATGTTAATACTAATGCTAGATTACATGCTATGGCTACTAAACAGCCACTGCATACCAATTCACACAAAGACAGTCTCACTCCTCTCTATGGGAGCTGTACTCTTCTGTTATAATGAGAATCTGAATTATTTATCTCTCTTTATCCTACAGTAGTTCACTTGACCACAATCACTTTTTTCCCCCCATTTCTACCGTACATCAATGCATGTAAACATGACACAATAACAACAGCTATCTTTACCTATTTCAGCCAGTTTAAGTCATATGAGATCAGTCAGAGGATGGAAGCAAAAGTATTGCACAGTGCTGAGCAGGAGGTGGGTATGAGGTTGCCTAAATGCTAAAATGACAGCCCTGCCCCAAGATGTCTTCAGTACATTTAAGTACAGGTCCAGTGTAAATCACAAACTGAGCAATACAGAAGCCTCCCTTGCTGATGGTTTCTGCTGATGGCAGCTTATCTCAGGTGCCCGCTGCTTTTTGTAGCTCTAGCTGGGTGCAAACAGCTCCTCCACAGCATGTGCGCAGACTCCACTATCTCTGAATGGGACTCCAGGCAAAACCAGCGGTGTGAGTAGGATCAACTGCTGGTCCATTTTGGATGTTCGTGTAAGAAAGCAGTGTACGGTTCCATCTTCTTCCTAATTGAGAGCAGGGATGCGGCCAGAGCTCTTCTATTTGAGAGGTGAGTACTGCATCCACGATGTTATAGAGCAGCCTGTGGCACGTCTGTGAAACTATTTTTAACTGTCTATAACACCTGTTCTGCAGTCATTAGTGCTGGGTTTATACATCATTTGTAAGAATGCATTTTGCCCCCTTCACACATGGCACATATACATTTTAATTGAATTCCCTGTCTGATTATTTGTATGCTGCAGCCTCACCGCCTGCTGTCTCACTCTGCACTTTGGCTGGCCTTGGCTTACGGGGAGGGTAGGAACGCAGCCCTGCTGAAGTAGCTCTGATGATCCTTCTGAAGAAGGTTGGTTGTCCTCTTTTCACAATAAAGAAACTCACACTACATCTAGGACACTAATTCAGCAGTAGGATACAAAGTGTATCTCACTGTTGCTTCCATGCCTTTTGCAAGCAGCAGTGAAAAGGAGGATGCTGTTGGTCACGGCAGCTGTCCTACAGGTGTAAATGTGGAGGCATGCAGGTTCCCACTGCGTACTGCTCTGTGACCTAGACTCCAAGCAGAGTTAGAAATTGCAACTGCACGTGTTGCTTGCCATAAGAAGTTGCAGACTGCCATTTTACCTGGTGGCAGCACAGGTATGGACCTGATCCAGGCTGCTAAGGACCTGTGATAGCAACAGAGGAGCATGCTGTAAATGAAGGATGATCAGCTATGGAAAGAAGAAAGATAGCATTCGTGGAAATCTGAGCCACATCTTGGCTGGTGAGCAAGGTGACTATCATGATTCTCAGGAAATGCTGAGGAAAGGATTGTAGAGGTTTTTTGGAAACTGACAACCCAAATTACATTTGCTAGACAATTTGAAGATGAAAAACAGAAAGACTGCCCGCAAAGTGCCATGTGCCATTTGGAAGATTCTTGTGTGGTGCTGCCTGTAGGTACTAGGTGCACAAAGCTTGGACTCTGTCAGGGCTGTTAGAGGATTATATTACCATTTTTTGTATTCTTGACCTCTCAGTTACCTATCAGTTGGAAGGCATATGTTTCCACTGTGCTTTTAGCTGTTGCTGTTCACTGTTTTGTTTCCCTGCCATTGCTACCAGCTGATAGGACATACCATGCCAAGTTTTTCCACAGCCCTTGCTTGTCCAAGGCTCTGCAGGTAACTCAGTTTGTCCTGGCAACTAAACCTATCAAGGTCAACAGAACCATTATGCTATCCACTATTCACCTTACTTTAGTGATCCTTCACTGCCAATTTCAGCTACCATCTAGAGCACTTCAGTTTTCACCAGAAAAAAACCTGTGGAGTGGAAATAGAAATGTGGGTTTTTTTTTTCCATCCGCCTGCCCCCTTTTTTTTACGAGCAATGTGGTGAACTTTCTCTGTCAGGCTTGAGACCACATTCTGTACAATGCCAGCAAGGCCAAGGGGGAATAGATGGGAGAAGTTTGGAGGAGGAGGCTGAGGTGGAGTCAAACACTGTGAAAACACAGTCATTTACCCATCAGATCCAACCGAGCCAAATTGTAATGGATGTTCTTCCCACCTGTTCTGTGCAGAGGCCCTGACCACAGCTGGAGATGCTGAGGTGCTATATGCTTGTTGCTTTGGAAGTCGCAAACCCTCATTATATGCAAGTCTTGATCCCAGTGTCTACTTTCTTCGGCTTGTCCTTGCCCTTGCTGGCTCCTGCTCACCTACACCTGCAACAAGCAGATGCCACTATGCGATTATCCTAGAAAGGCAATGGGAGAAGAGATCCTGAAAATGGAAAAGTGCAGGGCTTTGTTGTGAGAAGTGACCAGTGAAAAAAAGAGAAAGGGAAGGGGAAGGGGAAGGGGAAGGGGAAGGGGAAGGGGAAGGGAAGGGAAGGGAAGGGAAGGGAAGGGAAGGGAAGGGAAGGGAAGGGAAGGGAAGGGAAGGGAAGGGAAGGGAAGGGAAGGGAAGGGAAGGGAAGGGAAGGGAAGGGAAGGGAAGGGAAGGGAAGGGAAGGGAAGGGAAGGGAAGGGAAGGGAAGGGAAGGGAAAGCCTGGCAAGAATCCCTTTAAAGGGATTGATTAGGCAGAATCATTTGTAAGTAAATGTGACTATGTGGGGTTTTGAAACCACAGGGGTTGGGTATGTGTGTGTTATTAAAAGCCAGGGTCATTGTGAGGACTTGAATCTCAACAGGAACTTTTGTGCTGAGCTCTGAAATGCTTCCTTCACTGGAAAGAAGAGATGTGCATGGGGCCTTTGCTGCTGAACAACAGGAGAGAGGACCTTAGAGTCCAGCTGTGGAATCTGAAGCTGGAGACACTGTTGGACTCTGCTGCTCACCTGCACTAGCTCTATCTTCACTTCTCCCTGCATCTGGTTTGCTTTGCACACATCTGCTTGGCAAGCTAGGGATGTCTGCTGGCTGATGACATGCAGACTCCTGAGGCTGGAGGGGAGGGGAGCCGGACAGCCCTGACAGGGGTGAGGAAATGAGCAAGGAGGGAGAAGCAGAAATGGCCCAGAAACAATGCGGACGCCCCAGGGCCTGTGTGCGTGGGGGGACCTTGGAAGTGGTGCTCACCATGTACTCTGACAACCTCTGGTCTAAAGAGGTAATCACATTGAATGGTGTGACACTAACCCATCACACCTGGCCCACAAAAACTCTCTTTCACTCAACCAAGGAAGCCCTGCACTATTCAGTGATGTTATTGATATGGTGCCTCATGGTGAACGTTCTGAGTTCCAATTAATTGTTATAATTAGTCAAGTTCAGTAAAATACCCCAAAGATAGTATTTTAATTCAGGAAAACAGAAGGTCATATTTTATGTGGTATAAATTAGACAAACTCCAAACCCTTCAATGTTGCTGTATTAATTTCTATTATCTGACATACTGGTTTTGGTTACACTGGTTACAGTATCAAATCATGTTTCTTTAGAGGAGCAGTAGTCTAAAGACAGACTTCAACCTTCATTAAGGTCTAAACCTAGACTAATTTTACTGAGTTTGAAGGAGTTACACCAGATTTACCGTGTAAGAAACGAGGTCAGAATCACATTGTAAAGCATTTAGCATCTATCAGAGTTGATGAGGGCTTACCTTGTAATATTTGGTAACACTGGTATTTTAGTCAGATAGGGAAATGCACTCTCAGAGTCCAATTTAACAAAGTCTAATTTCAAAAACTGAAGCCCAGTTCTCCTAATCTGAGTGACTTTAGATACACATGGGAATATCAAAACATGATTGCCCTGAAACTCAATCTTCTTCTTTTTAATTAAAGAAAGAATCCTATCTTAGTCACCTGAGAATCTGAAAGATACTCTAAGTCTTTGACACTCAGAGCAACTTTTAACAGATAAATTATGAAGGCAAGAGACAAAAGCTACCATCGATAGTAAAAGTAAATTTAAAATAAAACCAAAGATGCTCTAATAATAATAATAAAAAAGAGCTAATCAATCCTGATCTACAAATCCTTCCTTCAAGCCAAAAATAAACCTACTGCAGGAATTAATTTAAGTTATAAAAAGTCACGACTAGATCTTCAACTAACATAAATCAACAGAGCTCCACTGATTTCAATGGAGCTCTACTAAAATAGTTAGATGAGAATCTGACCCTCAATTGCTTTGTAATTGTGTTCCCTAATTAACAAACAAAATATAATTTTTAAATTAACATAGAATCATAGAATAGAATCACAGAATGGTTTGGATTGGGAGGGACCTTTAAAGATCATCTATTCCAACCCCCTGCAATGATCAGGGACACCTTCCACTACATCAGGTTGCTCAGAGCCCTGTCCAGCCTGGCCTTGAATGTTTCCAGGGGTGGGGCATCTACCACCTCTCTGGGCAACTTGTTCCTGTATCTCACCACCCTCATAATGAAAAATATCTTCCTTATTTCTAGCCTGAATCTACCCTCCTTGAGATTAAAGCCATTACCCTTTGTCCTATCGCTACAGGCCCTATTAAAAAGTCTGTCACAATCTTTTGTATAAGCCCCCTTTAAGTACTGAAAGGCTGCAATAAGGTCTCCCCAGAGCCTTCTCTTTCCCAGGCCGAACAACGCCAACTCTCTCAGGCTCTCTCCACAGGAGAGGTGTTCCATCCCTCAGATCATCTTTGTGGCCCTCCTCTGGACCCACTCCAACAGGTCCATGTCTCTCCTGTGCCAAGGACCCCAGAGCTGGATGCAGCACTGCAGGTGGGGTCTCACCGGACCAGAGCAGAGGGGCAGAATCACCTCCCTCGGCCTGCTGGCCATGCTGCTTTTGATGCAGCCCAGGACGTGATTGGCTTTCTGGGCTGTGATCACATATTGCCGGCTCATGCCCAGCTTTTCATCCACCAAACATCTGTCTGAAGCCCTCACTGTTCCTCAATCATAACCTGATGTTTCTTTTGTAACAGACCTCCCAATTTCTCTGTTTTAGCTGGTTTAGTTGTTTTTTGTTGTTTAGAAGGACAAATGTCTAAGAAATCACTTTTTTTTAAATCAAGTTGTGCAACCTTGATAAAGTACGTGTCTTACTATACACAGTGCTACCTACCTTCCTTGAAGGAAGAACTGGACAATGCTAAAGGATTAATCTCTTTTTGGCATTTCTCCAATGTCATTCAGGCTATCACACACAGGAGTGCACATGCAGTCACATGCCCTATATTGCTTGACAAGCTTTTGCTGGAGTTTTACTGAGCGCATCTTCCTTTTTTGCTTTTAAGGTGTGCTCATCCCTGACAATGCTGTATCAAAAAAGTAGAAGCAGAATATGACTGAGCTAAACAGATCACCACACCAAAACTCCTCCAATCCCTGCAGGCAAAAGCTGAGGAAGCAGTGCAAACTCTGGGCTGAGGCCATGAGTGCTCTGCAGAGACTTGTGCTTCCATGGGGCAATGACTTGTGTTGACCACAGTTCCTCAAGTGGTCCTTCATTGCCAGGACTGGTGTCCTGGGCAGCGCTGGCACAGCTGCTTGCATGGCCAAGCAGTGAACCAGGTGAGGAAAGCAAGATCTGCTTTTCCCACCAGATTGATTTCCTGAGCTGTACTTCATGGCCACATAAACACCTGGCTAAGCAAAGCATTGCGGTGATGTGGAGCTGGAAGTGAGTAGTCAAGGGGCTAGAGGGTCAAGAGCTACCTAAGGCCATCTAAATAACACCAAATTTGTCACCAAATATGAAGCCACACAATCTGCTACACAATCTGCCACACCATACCATGCTAAACTTTCAAGAGCAGTTCTACAGCCTGAATTACAGACCAGAAGCAAACAGGAAGCGCAGACAAATGGTGGAGCTCTGGTATCCTGTGCCAAACCAATTAAGCAGTCAGGCCCACTGGTAAAATTGTCTGGAAAGAAAACAGCTTTGTGCCCTTCCTGAGCACGGCACAAAGAGAACTGGGTATACTGCAGGGCTGGAAGGAGACCCAAGCCAGCACATTGCAGCGTGCTGGCTACACTGATTTCTGTCCCCTTGGTCTCCTTGGCTTTACAGCTGTAGAGGTCCCTGAATCACTTCCTAATAACTTTCTACTGAATGCTACAGAAACGAAACCTATGCAGTTTTTCTCTTGGTGATAGTGAAGCTTTTAAAACTTGGGCATCCAGAAATACAATTCTATTTTGTGCTGTGTTCTTTTCTGCTTGCAAGTGTGGTTTATGGTCATAGCAATGGTAGGAGAAGGATAGAACGTCCCTTATCTATTAACCACCAGCCTGCCATTATGAACATTAAATGGCTTCCTGACTGCTTCAAAATAAAAAGCACCAGCAAATATTTAATGCTGTACAATAATTAGAAAAGTCTGGAATTGTCTCTTATTCATTAACCTTAATCATATCAACCTGTTCACATACATTAGCGTACCAAATGCCAAAAGCCTGCTGGGAACCCATCCCTTTGCCAGCTGGTATGTACTGTATTTGACCAGGACTTATTTTCGTATGGGAAGCAATGAAAGAACATCCACAGTGGTTTGACAAAAAACATGGAAACCAGCAAACACATCTGGAAGTCTCTGAGAACAAGCACACACACTGTGCGTTCATTTATTTTCCCACAAACAGGGAGATAGACAAGAGGATGTAGCCTGTGAAAGCCATGCTTATCTAGGACAGTATCATTGGGGCATCGTATTATATTACTGCAGAGAAAGCACATGTACTTCCAGTTTTCACCAGGGAGAGCAGCTGTTAGTCTGAATGCACGGAGTGAGCCACATAGATTGACAAGGAATTTTGTTACCAAATGTTCATCACCCCTTGAAGAAGTTATGTGCTTTGCTGCACAGTGGTATAATTTTTTTTTTCCACAGAAAGTGGAAAAAAATTCAGTATCGTGGAGGAGCAGATCAGCAAGCAAGGAGCCCAGAGTTGTGCCCACAGATGGCCTCTGCACCCCTGATGGGGGAGAGGGAAAGGGGCCACGTTATTGCTGCCTGGCTCTGTACCCGTGCTCTGAGCCACATGGGTGCTATTACCCTGCTGCATGCCTTCCCTTCCCACAGCTGAATCATTTTGTGAACTGAAAATGGAGTAAATTCTACATTAGAAACTTTGTCATAAGACACAGCATTGGTAAAAGACAAGTGGCATGCCACATAATTTTATCACTGCATTTCAGTCTAAGGTTAAATTTAAACACATGTACTTAAATTTTCTCACTCTCACCCTTCTGGTCTTGCCTTTTCTAGCCTGGCCTGCTGGTTTTGCTCTTGACCAATATGCCAGCAGCTATTTCCCTTCGATTGCTGCTTTTTCCCTGGGTAGGTGAAGTGAGGTCTCTCTTAGCGCTGAATTCTGCACTAAATAAAACTCTGTCTTTTCAATAATGAATCTTTCACATTGTCTCAGGGGCCACGCACGCAATTAAGAACAATATGAAATTTAATTAACACAGGATAATAATAAGGGTATGAATGTCACAGCGAACTCTGAGTGAATACAGACCCCGACAGTAAATGGTTTGGGAACTGGAGTGAAAGCCAGCTGCTAACACTCAGGTCCCAGACACCCAAGTGGCATTTCAACACCTGACCTCAAGTATCAACATACTGGAAAGGAAGAAAAGATGACTACCAAGCAATTAGAACCCAAAGGCTGCAGATCTTTATAAGGTAATGCTAAAACAGGGAGTTATACCCACAGGTGGTGATGGAGGAAGTGGAGTCCAGGCACTGAGTGCTCTGAATGCCTGCAGCCTGCCTGAGGCACCACCTGTGGGGGCACCACAGGTCACATCCAAGGAACACTGCTCAAAGGGTGCTCCTGTACTAGTCACTATGATGGTAACAGGCATGTCCTTTAAACTGCAAAATTCACTTCTGGTCACATAAGGTGTTATCTATCTTGCCAGTCTATCCTATGGATGTCTGTATCCAGACCGTACCCTGCAGTCCTGAAGCACCCCCAGACATTGTTTAGGAACCCCAAAGAGTACACATTAAATAGCATCACAAGTACGATGTGTATTATCAAAACAAACAGGCTACTACAAAATAAAAAAGTAGTGGAGCACAGAAAGGAAAAAAACGACTGACTGCAACCTGTGTTTCCATTAGGGGAAAACACTCACTTGCTGAGATTTAGATAAATCTTCGTTACAAAATCCAAGTACAAAGGTAGACATCTGAAATGTGGTTAAAGTATTTCCATCCCCTTGCTTCTCCTGCCTTTTCCCCTCTCCCCAAGGAGCCAGCACAGCTCTGGCAGTTCACACTGGCTGAGAAATGGGCTTCTATTCCTTAGACTGCAGTCATGTGCATGCGTCTCCTCATTTAAGCTCTTCCATTCTGTTTCTCTCAGAGGCTGAGAAATCTGCTTTTGGGGAGAAAAAAAAAAAGTGGGGAAGCTCATTAGCAATTTGTTTAGAATTTGAATGTCAGCATAGTCACTTACATCTAAGTGACTGAAAAATATATGCGAGTCCTCTGACTTTCAGCAAGAAATCCAGCGTTCTAACATCAGAATGAACAATATAATTACTGTGTGTATAAAGACATATTGGTCTTCGTATAATGAGGTATTCAAATCTGCTCTACTTGAATCAGATCACAGAGATATATTAAACACACATGGCGAAAGAATTCAGTGTAAGGGTAACCATGTGTTCTGCCAAGTCTTTCTATGCATGAATGGGCTGCCAGGGCACCATAGGCTACAGACAAAGTACAGGAGAGCTGTGTTCAGAGGTAGGGAAATGAGGTTGCAAAGGTATTTCCTCTTCATTCCCTCGAACATGCGAGTGTCTCCCATTCCTCTTCCTCTTTCACAGGCTGGTGCACCTCAGAAGCAATTCCACCAGAATTTACTGTAACATTACTGTATCATGGTTTCTTGGTACGGTTTATTACTGTGTATTTATAGCACCCAAGAGTGAGCTGGCTGCCTGAGAGGGGTAGCGATTGCAAAGGCTATTCTCAGTTTCAGTTGCAGAATTGTTTTCACAAGTTCGCAACATTCTGGAAAACATGCCTCCTTTTCCAGCATCGCTGCAGCTATTTTCAAGCGGAGGTGCTTGAACTTGCTGGCTAGCAGCAGCGTGTGTGTGTGCCTGATAGGTGCTGAGGATTGATTGACACATCAGAAAGCCGAGGCTTGGGCCCCTTGCTGTGCCTGAGATCATGTAATACTGTGTACAATCAGGAGCAACCATTGTCAAAGCATAAGACGTCAATTTTTTGGCAGTGTTATTTCAACATCCAGATACTATGAAAAACATGGTAAGATGAAAACAGTAGCTGTTTTGCTTACTCGTAGAATTGTCTAAGCGTGGATACCACAGCAGATTGAGTTACGCCCAGCTGCCAAAACAGACACGGGGAACGTTTCTGTGGGCCACAGAAAAGTCTGAGTGCCAAAGCATGCCATTCCTTGGGTGGCTGAGCTCCTGCAGAGACCTTGGTGTGACAGATGAGAAAAACAAAGTGAATCAAGGCCATGATTTCAGTCTCTACCGCTCACGAGTGAGTGTGTGGTTATATGGACAAGTTTCTCTGCTGGGAGTGCTGACTGATTTTAAAGGAAATGTCTTGCTTTTTGTTCCCAGGGCATGTGTGTCATACATGACATATTAAACGTACTTTTCTGTGGGTACAGGTGCTCGTATGCTGGTTGGGTACATGGGTATCTTCAGAGGATGCTTCTCTTTTCCACGAGTTGATGAGGCCAGAATTTCAGGGTGGCAGGAGCCAGCTGGGAAGGCAGGAAGAGTCCAGTCCTTGCTCCTCCCTTGGCAGCCACCGTGACTGCATTCTGCAGAGCACTTACCAAGATGAGGATGGCAATTCACACAGAAGAGAGGTTCTGGGGAGAAAGCACCACTTCATGTGGCTGCCAGTGATACAAACCTGGGAAGAGATTTATCAGAAGCCTGGCCATTTTTAGGAAGTGAGAACTCACTGTTTCGAAGCAGAAAAGAGAGTGAGACCTATCTGTCTCTTCAGGGAACCACAGCTGCCAGAAGGAAAGGTGTCAGATAGATGTGGTTACCAAACCCAATTTTTTAGAGGCTTCACTGGTAGCTGGGGAAGGGGAGAAGAGGTGGGAAAGATTTAAAGGGAATTGCGTGTGCACAACAGCTCTTAGACTAAAGCTCAGGCTTTGTTTTTTATTTCACTTAGAGATAGACTGTAGAGTTTACTTTTGCAGAATCAGTGAGGTAAAGATGCGGTTCTAGAAAAAAATAAACCATGGATGCTTCCTATCCTCTTTTGTTGCATACAACTCTTTCAAGTCTGTGTGAGGTTTCAAATACTAAGCCAAGATTCAAATGCCAAGCTCAGTTTATAATTCATGTTTAAGTTAATAGCTCAAACGTAGAGCTAGACTGCTGCAAGAACCTTTTTTCACAGCAGTGTTCTAATATTGGGATCAGCTATAACCCCTTCAGTGGATGGAAGTCTTACACCCTGTTTTATTCTGAAAAAGACATGTCCTGGCTTTTTAAAAGCAAATGTAGTAACATCTAGTTAGCACAATGGTAGATTTCTTCTTTCCAGGGTATGAGGCTTCCTTTTAGATTCAAAAAATGTATATCTGAAGGGTGTGAAAAATCAAAAAGAGACGAATAAGCAGATAGTTAAGCTGGATAGATATATTGACTTCATCACACAATGTCTGGCTAAAAATTCCCTTTTATCATTATGAGAGTCAGTTCATATCCTCACCCTGTGGAAGTGGTTAGCTTTTAATTCATTCAAGAGATGCTATCAAAAAAGAGGGAGTTATTTTTTATAAACCCAAACCCAAAATAATACTGCTAAACAATACATAATTCATATCTCTTCAGAATTCTGAATGTGGTCAGAAATAAATAGCAGCACAGGCATTTAAGAGCTATTCTCATTGAAAAATGTAATTAATTGGTGTTATCCACAAAATATTTCTTTAAGGGGGGAGCAGTGTTGCTTTAATTACAAGTAATTGTTCTCAAAATCATGCAGCTCATAAGTTTTGCAGGCTAGACAGTGATTATGCATCAATACACTAATCTATCACCTTCATTATTTTAGTCATCTGGGTGTGATCACCAAACTTTGGAGTGTAACCCAGACAAGAAACCAGACATATCTCATTCTTTTATTCTTTCCAAACTGGGTTGTTTTAAAAGAAAAAAAAATTGCAGTGGTGATGCAAATTTCAATGCTTTTGTTTCAAATGAAGAATGTAAATCAAATTAAGTTCCTCTTTGTACATTATTAGATGATGACAATGGAAAGGATGTTCTTGTGACTGCATGAAGGCCTGGGGGGCTCAGGACACCCCAATATTTCTGAATTCTGCCACAGCCTGTCTTTGTGGACAGAAGATTTCACTTTTTACATTTTGTACAGACTGCCTAGTGAGTGTACCAGGAACCAGCTACTGGAGACCAAGCAGGCTGACCAGTCCACTGCTCTCTTCATCTTAGACACCATAGTGGTGTGATTCTCCCACTGGCCACCTTTTGGTCATCTACCACCACAGAATAATTAGCAAATCTCCCAACTCGGGAATGCAGGGAGCCTTAAACCATTAATGTTTGCACAGCTTAATACATGATCTATTGAAATGAAAGTAGCTACCTAACTGCAATTTATTGTCATTACTATTATTGTTATTATTATTACTAGATGAATGCAGAGCTGAGTTTGCTATTAATTGAGGTACCGCTCATCCCAGCCTTTAGTCATCCCTACCCGACATACCACATAAGCACCCATGTAAATCAAAGTTAAGCAGAGGATTAAGTGCTGTCCTGCATAAAGATGGCTTAAGTACATGTTTCCTGAATCAGGGCATAAGCTGTTATTTTACTACCGTCTCTGAAGTACTGCTTTTTCTACCTCATTATAATGAGAGGATGCTTGCATAAATTCCTCATATTGACACACAAGACTATGCCTGTCTCCCTGAGAATTTGGAGATTTCTTTCCTTTTCCCCCAAATTAATAAGTGCTGTCACCTGCATCGCTAAACACCAATTTGCTGCTTACCACTAACAAGACCTCCACGTAATGTAGCTAACAGTAGTATTTCAAAAATAGAGCTCTCCTGTTCCCAGCATGTCTGACAAGAATACATTAGAGGCACCTGTCCCTGGCACCAATATTTTGTTTTCTTCACTATGTGGAAAGGAAGAAATGTAAAGCACTGAAATTTTCCTTGAAAGCAAAGCAAATGTGAACACAGGAATCTCTTTTCCCATCCTGCATCCCATCTTTCAATCCTCTCCAGCTGTAGGGAAGTTTTCAAAAGTAAGTAAACATTAGAAACATATCCACTTGGGTAAAGATCTAAAGTTATCTCTTTCTTAATGATTTTCATTTTAAAACCATCAGGCAGTAGGACATTTTTTTAATTACATTTGAAACTATGAGACTGGCTCTGCGCTCACCAAGTCAAAGACATAAATACTGCAAATATACCGGAAATATCAGCAATCTTTAAACAAGTCCATCATACCTGTTAGCTGCCCAGGTCAAGACCAGTCACCATGGTACAATAGAAACTCAGGACTAGTAAAATCTAGATGTTCGCCACCTCAAAGGGTGTGATGCTTCTGTATGCTTCGTTTGGATTGCAACAGCGGTTCTGTAGACTGTGGGATGGTCTCTTTCAGCCCTTAGCTTCAGACATTTGTCCTGTATACCTTGACACCTGAGGCAGATTCCTTGGATCCCTTCAATGTCAATAGACGGAAACAGGTGTTTTGAAGACTCAATACATCTGGTCAAATGCAGATGTCAGCCCTAGCTGATGATGAAAAGGTACCTCCTAGAAATGCTTATTTCTCTGTATTGACTTCAAAAGGAGCCTTAAGTGATGTAAACATCTCGGATGGAAACATCTGTGTCCCGTTAGATGAATCCCAGGATGCTGGGTGCTCATACGCATTCCCAGACTTCACAGGTCCGCTCAGCTTCTGCTACGCTCTACCTTTCATCCATTGGCATTAGTTTTATTTGGATGTCTTCTATTAGAAAACTGATTTGTGCTTCTATCCCTGTGACAAAGATAGTGTAAGCTGACAAAGTACATTCATGCAATGAATGTCTCTCCTGTTTAGGGCAGTTTGTAAATTCTTTTCAGTTTTCCCTAGCACTTGAGCAGCAGATTTAAATAATCCTAGACATGGATTTAATGCTAGATCAGACTCAGTGCAGTTCCTATTAAAAATTATCTTAAAAATGTCCACTGACCAAGAAGGAAACTGGGTTGAGTCTCTTAAGTGTGCCATCATGAAGCCAACCAAGGCAGTGCTGTAAATCAGTAATACTAATTTCAATGAAACCCATTGACAGTAATTGAGAATATAGATGTAAAATAGTTTCCTTTCTTACTCACCTGAGAAATTAAACATGCTATAGGAGAGAAGGGAATACCCAAACAGCACATTTGTGGTTTTTTCCCTGTAATTTATTGGTGTTGCTGTCATGTGAAAAGACAGATAATATTGCCTCATCCTCCTTACGATTTATATGGGATGGATTTCTTGTCTTGTTCAATGTTCATTCTCAGCCCAACCCTCTGTTCAAATAATCATGGAATCATAGAAACATTTAGGTTGGAAAAAGACCTTTAAGGTCATCGAGTCCAACCGTTAACCTAGCACTGCCAAGTTCACCACCAAACCATGTCCCTAAATGCCACATCTATGTGTCTTTCAAATACCTCCAGGGATGGTGATGCAACCACTTCCCTGGGCAGCCTGTTCCATTTGTAAGAAGCAGCAGCAAAATATACTGAATAATCAAAGCTTTCAAGAAGATTGTTTAACACTTGCTGCAATTGTTTACCCAGATTTGATTCTATTTCTTCATACATGTCTCTGCTTAGCTTTTTAGTAGGATTTCCATATACCTGGCTTTCAAGCACCTGGCAGTCCTAAGACACTGCACAAACCTCGCAGAAGTAGCTCAGATAATTCCTTATAAGGTAAGCGTGTAACAGAGTGATCTCAGTCTGAAGTTTCCTTCTTGCTTGTTTTCTTGACTAAGAATCTAAATGCTGTTTGAAAAAGCTGCCCCTTTTTAATGAGAAGTTCACTTTATAAATAAAAAGGTTGTATCCATTTCTTTTACCAAGTTAGTCATCTTCTGAATATTTCATCTGCTTCTAGATCATGTAGTAATAAGGAATAAAGGCACTTTATGGACCTGATTTTCCAAACACTTACCTCACTGTACACCAGAAGTAACTCCCCTGTAGTCGTTAGGTCTGATTTCTCTCATACTTCATTCTTGCCTGGCTTCCAAAAAACGGGGGTGTGGGGAGGGGGTGTGTGTCTGGGTTGGGTAGCTCTTCTGTCCCTTTCCTCCTCAGGCTGATTTAAGCTGTGGCTTACAACAGTGTTGCCATCCTTGGGGATAACACCGGTGGAAAACGGCAGCAAGCGTCAGAAGCCCCAAGCCTTGGAGAGTCCCTTTTTTAACTTACGTACATGTTTTATGGTTACATGAAGTCTCATTAAGAAAAAAAAACTCTGCATCTTGAAATTAACACTATTTTGGTCCATCATCTTTTGTGTTCACATTTGTTAAAGAAAACAGGTTGACTCTTCACAAAAATGTTAGTTGGCTGGGAAAAAAAAAAAGCAGCAGTGAAGTGACACTTTGACTATAATTAAAAACTTTTCAGTTGATTTAACAGTTCACTTTAGGCATTTTTTGAGCTATGGAAATAGCAGTGCTTTTAAGATAATGAACATTGTATGACTGCTAATGAAATCCACATATACATACATACATACATACATATGCGGTCTTCATGCTACGCATTTATCCATCTATATATGCTCCATACATATCCCTACATATATGCTCCTCTTCAGTTTACTTAAAAAGAAATCAAATGTGCAGGGAAGCGCATTTTTCAAATGTGGCTCTAATTGTCTTTTGTGCATGTTCATTACTGACTGTTTACAGAACCTGTTTGGAATGGCTTTACAGCAATAGAGAGAGTAACATACCTTCATTGTTTATAAAATGACAGCTCCTAATGGACCGTATTAGGTTTAACACAAACTATTAAATCCTTTTCATTAAATTATTCTGCGCTCCATTTTGGAACCTTGTTAGCTCTGGGAAGTAGGTGCAAACTCCTAAGGAAACACGAGCACACATTGAGACTATTATAGATAATGTTTATTAAATAAGCCTCTGAGGATGTTTTTCTTGGGTTGCTCTCAAGCATTTTGAAGGAGTCATGTTCCATGTTTGAGGTCCCATGTTTCTTCCTCTTAAACTATGAGCAGCTGTAGCACATGACCTACTTCTGTAGAACCCTGTAATGATTTCCTTCCTTCAGTGGCTTCAGGAGTCCCTCTTCTGCCCTGTGAAAAAAGGGACAAATATTTTAATCCAAGCAAAATGCTAAAGCAGGTTTTGTTGGTTTCAGGGAAGAAACTCAATACAGCTACATCACCGAGCGTAGGCCTCAAATTGGAACCATCTGGCCTGCAGAAGCACCATGAGATCTTTGGGGAAGGCATGGATATTTTTGCCTTGGGCTGTAACTCATACACCTGCAGAAGGGGTAGCCATGTTGGCAGACAAGCTGAACTCGTACAGCAATACAAGCCTTCTCTCACAGTGCTGTGGCAGTGCTGGAGCTTGGAAATTACCCTGACATGTTTAATAAATGTAATCACTGTACTGCGTGCTCTCCAGATAGCAAATATTCAGCTGCACTCACTGTTAAGTTCATTCAGACAGGTCTGCACTCCAAAGCCCATGTCTTTGTGCCCTTCTTGCACAGACAGCCCCTTTGAAGGCAAAATAAGGACAAGGGAAGGAAGATGGTAAGCACAAAAACATGCATTACATCTTCAGGCTCCCTCTTGCAGGCGGTAGTCTCATGTGATATTCATGTGAACGGGATTAGATTGAGAAGAGATTCTTGTTGGTAAATATTACAGCTCTTTGGGAACACAGAAAGGTAAAAGAATGCAGGTGTCAGTGCAATCAGAAATAATCTATCCTCCTCGGTGGGACTTCTAGGATGCAGAAAGAGAGAAAAGCCACACGCAGACTCTGAAGGTCATGACTCTAGAAACTGTCAGAAAGAGGTGGTGTCTGAGCCCAGTCAGAAAATGAAAATGCACATCACAGAAGCAGGAGGACATATATCTTTTGACTGGAACATTATTAAACAATTAGGATCACAGGTTTTCCCGGAGCTCTGCACAGCACCCGGCTTTCTGCCTGCAGTCTGGTGGATGGCAGAGCAAAAGAGCAGAACGTGACATTTGCACCTTTGTGATCTGTAGTGGCGAATGCTATTTTGCACCTGCAAATTTGTGCCCTGACCCTACGGGCGCTCTTCAGACAAAACTCCAAGCGGTCCCTCGGGGCTAAAAGGTTAAGGCCCACGCAGTTGGACATCAATACCGTTATTCTCCCTTCAGTGGTGGAATGTACACGGCATCCTAGGCAGAATTTCTGATGCTAGGCTAGAAAGCATCACTGCTCACATCATGCAGCAGATACGCTGGAGGGGAGCAGGTTTTCCCCAGCCTTCTCCCTCTGCCTAGAAATAGTGTTGACTGTATCAGTCTTTCCATTGGGAAAATTTATATCCTGAATCTCAATCTGTAGTTTCCCATATTCCTAAAGGAGTTCAAAGAGAACATTTTGGCCCAACTCTGCTTTCAATGTACTCTATATTGCTAGCATCTGGAGTCATGTACGTGGGCTATCCCAACCCTGAGCCAGGGAATAAAACAGACAGAACGTGCACAAGATTGCAGTCTAGTCCTGTGAGATGCAGTATCCTAAGCACTGCTGGCTCCTGTTGTCTTCTCTTTAGGAGATGCTGAAGTGTTTTCAGAGCCAGATCCTGAAGTTGACTTTCTAATTGTTTCTCTGAGAGCTAGACTGGAGCAAGGATAAAGGAAGACTATGTACAGTGTGTAAAAAATCAAAGTCTCTAACTCTCCTATCCTGCACCCCTCTGTAAATGAGAAGCAGCTCGACAGAAGCCAACAGACCAGTGCCAGGGTAAAACAGATGATGGAGAGAACAAAAGCAAAGTATTTTTTTTTGAGATCCATAGAGACATTATGGAGATTTTGTGGACAGTCAACTAAATATAACAGGAATAAAGGTGCAGCTGTCTCAAAGTACAGCGCTCTGAAATGGCCTCCTCAGTTCCCAACTCAGTCCTGCCTGACTTTGGAAAGGAAATTGGACTTTAGCTACTGACACATAAGAACAATGGGATACAGTATGTATTGCCAGAGACAAACCTCCTTCTGCAATTGTATTTGATTTGCCTTTGCTTTTCACCATACGTTGGTTCACCTCACCTCACAGCAACTCCTCACTGCTGCTCACACATCCAGCCAAAGTAGTTTTGCCTAATACACACCTCCAACAGTTTCCAGCACGGTTTCAGCAACAAGATGAGAGTTAATGAGGCTCAACACACTTCCTACCGAACTTTATGGGGAAAACCCCTTGAGTGAGAGCAGGAAATCCATCTTGTAAGAGTTACAATGTGGTCTCAGTTCCTCAGCTAGAAGCTGAAGAGAATATTGATATTTTTCAAGATATCAAATACTAAATGTGAGGTTTCCCCAGCCAAATTTCCCTTTGGTTCAATGGGGAAATTTTTCATTTCAGTGTCATTTAGATTTCCAAAATAATTTATTATATACGTCAAGAATATTGAAAATTTCCTGAAGCCAGATTCTGCTGCCTCTATTTATGCAGGCTGTGTACAGGCAATCCCACTGCTGCTACGAAAAAAAGTGCTATTTGCTATGAGGGAGTGTGGGTAGAATGAGACCCTTCCTAAAGCCTTCTGAAAGATGGGGAAATGCAAAAGGGCCCATGTTTCAGTAAGTGCATTCTGACAAATAACTAAACCACCTTGTGATCCCAAACAGCAAACCAGGGCCTTGCTGAATGCCTTTTACAAACAGAAATTTCTTCATCGCATTCTGGGAACAACAACAAAAAAAAGAAAACAAAAAAAGGGAAACCTTTACGAGGGGAGAGCAAATGCAGCTGTGAACCTGGGAGGCCAGGTAAAAGGATATGCAAGCACATAAAGAGTAAAGTACTTTCCCTTAGCAAGTTTTTTCAGTCATCTGGCTCTTCCCGCTTTCCCCGCCCCATTCCCAGGGGTGATGGTCCCTACAGCACACTTTTCCAGACACACACCAAACCCAACACACGCGCTGTAGCTGCAAGCTAAATGTCTGCTTCCAGATGTGCCTGCTGGCCCCAGCAGGGCTGCTCCTCCATCCCACAGCCCATGACCCCAGGTTGGCAGCTAAACTTTCCTGGGGTACCCAACAAATAAGTGACTGCCCAAATCCTGATCTTTCCTTAGCTCTGCCCCTGCTATGGTTTCTAACAAACACTGGAAAGATGTTCCTTATTTCCATCACATTTCACAGAGCTGACTGTCCCATCCTTGTCCAGACATGGGTGTTTTCTTCCCGTGGCAGCCATGGTACAGGACAGGAGAGAGAAGATCCATTTTAGACACAGGTCCCATCCCTGCACACAGCCAGGATGTGGCCAGAATGTGCATCCAAATCCAGAAGCTGGCGAGCACTCCGGGGCCCCATGCTTTAGATGTTGTTCAAGTGCTGCTAGAGGAGTCATGCATATGCAGTTTACAGAAACGGAGCTTTTTTATGAGATACTTTTCCCTTTCCATCAGTGAAGGCAATAGAGAGCTCTTTCTCCTTTGGAGCTTCAGGCCGTGGAGTTCATTTTGAAATGCGCGCAGCCTTCTAAGATTGACGGAATTCCAGCTACTGATTTCCTTGACTTGCTCATAAGTTAATATTTACCATAAACATCTCAATGAGAAAACAAAATAATAAAAAAAGTCATTTTCAAAACGGCAGAAGCTGGGGAGATAATGAAAAAGGCAAAACTTTAAACGTTATCTTAAAAAGCATTAAACCTTCCTTCCCTTTTTTTAACCAGTGGTAAAAAGAAAATATGAAAAAAAACCCTCCCCAAAACCAAAAGGGTGATAAGCAGCTTTTATTGTTGAGTTCATTACTATGATTATTTTGGGAAAACAGACATTTTTCTCTTAATTTGTGAGCCAGAAATGAGCTCTTTGGAGGCTATCTCCTTCAAAATGACTGCACAAAGATGATTTTGCTAGAAAATTCCAGCTGGTTCAGCCATATCCATATGCCTGAGAAGCTTGATGATGGCTCGACTAACTCTCAGCTGCCCTCACCAATGCACAGCCAAGACCAGGATCTCCCAGGAGGCAGCATCCCACCAGCTGCAGCACAGCAAGCAGAGGATGCAATGGGCTGGGGTGCCATGAGCAAAGGCAAGCGGGGGTGTTGGCTGTGACGAAGGGCTGTGTCAAGGCAGCCTGACTGGTTGTCAGTGTCGGGGGACAGACTCACTCCCCTCCAGGCTGTGGAAACCGAGGCAGAGCTTGCAGGCTTCACTATTCTGCCAGCTGAGGGTCCCGTGCTTATTTGTCACCACACTGCCCTGGAAATGGCAGTGAACGTAACTCTCTCCTTTCCCCTCTCCCCAGCCCCGTGCAGGGGAGAGCTGCTGACAAGCTCACTGGCAGTGAGGGCAACTCATGAAAGAAAACACAGAACCGACAGAAAACCTAAATGCACATGGCGGGGAATAATATTTCATTTGTGTGGTAGCAGCCCTGCGCGAGCAGTGTAAATAAAGCAGGTCACTGAGACGTGAATATACCACTGTTTATAAATACTAGCCCTTCTGCCTGGAGACGTGCGTGAGGAGAGCTGGACACTCGTGAGGTCACCCTGCCACATTTTATGATTTGCATAAATCATGTCAACACTGCTAGTAGGAGCGGCGGGCAAACGGGGCTGCATGAAGCAAGCCATTCAGCCTCCTGTCACAGGTCTTAAAACAGGTAGAAGCTGTTAACAGGCCCACCAAATCTCTTAAAATGCAGAGGGGATGAGGGATAATCCAGCTGGGGAAGCAAGGTATGCCCCCACCCTCCGTGTCTCAGCTGACAGAGGCCTTCCTGGGCTCTGAGGAGCAGAAAGCCAGCCAAAAATAGGGTGCTGGCAACGCCCAGGAGCTAAACTTGTTATTAACATTCACCTTCACAGAGGGTAGTGTGTGCCACTAAGCAACTGCTCTTATGGAGAAAATGCCTGAACTGCCTGGTGAAAAAAATGCCCCCATGGTTGCTGCGTGCAGGACCCTTCCTCCCCTTATTTACCAAGCCCGTGGAAAATTTGATTTTTTCTGCAGAGGAATCAATATTCTGGGACTAAATGGAAGCCCCTTAGTACGTTTGCCTTGCATCCCAGTGCCTGTGGTTTGGGGGCCAGAGAGGAAGGCAGAGCAACACACAGCTTCCCATGGATTTCATTCGACTCCCTGGGAGCTCCATGTCTAAGCAGGATCACACGATACAAGGCCAATGCTGCAGCTAAGGACAAAAGTGGCAGAGACAAACAGTTTTCTTTTTCCTTGCCACTTCACAACCATGTACCGCTACAGGGTTGTCCTAATTTCGGAGGACAGTAGTTCCTTTTGGTCCAAGTCACCCAGTTCTGGAGACAGATGATGCCGTCAGGGTGGGTGCATGAAACACTGAGGATCTGGCTCGCAGTCTTTAACAGCTCTAATAACATGTAATTATGTAAAATAATTGTAAAAATTACAATTATACATGAATCGTGTATAATTATGCAAAAGAAATGTAAAAAATATAAAAGCAGTACAAAATCCTTATGATACATTGCTGGTATATGGACATGTACTATTCACTACTCTTAAATGCAAGTTGATTTAGAAGTATTACTGTGACCATAAATCAACTGTGTTCTGTGCGATTCCTGTTGATCTACAGCTGTGACACGTTCTCAGAGAAGAACAGATGTAAATATTAGAGAAAATTGGGAAGTGTTCTGGGAAATGTTTTTCAGTGGAAAATGTGGATTTGTCAAAATCAAAGCCTTAGGCAGGAGAGGGGATTTTTTAATGAATATGCCATATTCAAATTGGAAAATGTTTTTTAAAATGATCAAAATATCCTCTTTCTATACTTTCAAAAGAAAAGATGTAATATTTAGACTGAAAGTAAGCTTCTGTTTTAAATAAGTAAATTTACACCAAAAACAACGGTAAAAACCCCTTAAGTCAAAATACTTCAAGGATTACCAAAGACCAACATTTCAAAACTAACTTCTTTTTGATCCAATATAAAATCCTGTATTGTATTCTTTATATTCATTTTTTTTCAAGATTTGCACTTTTGGGGCCAATCTGAGACAGGCAGAGTTCTTGCAGTTACACAAAATATGGTAAGAGCAGAAAACCATTTTCTTTCACCTCTGTTGATCTGTAAAAATGTGCCTTCAGCAGACCCCAGACAGATCATGCAGCTCTAGTACCTCCTCCAGAGAAGTTTTCACCAAGCTGGAAATGGGAGGATCCTGGTCCTGCAGTGCTAGACCTCTCCACCCCTGGGGGCCAGCAGATAATCCCTGCTCTGCTTCCCCAGTCTCATTTGGACCCCAGGAAAAGCTTTTTTCCTAAAGGAGAAATGTGGAGGTGCCCTGCGGCTAGTGCCTTCCCCGTCTACATAGAGGTGACACCATGGTAGGGTCGCTCCCTTGCATGGGGAGTGACCTCTGCATCCTAGCCAGGTCAAGGTCATGGCTTGAAGAAGCAGGTACCTGTTACTTGAAACAAAGCCCTGACTGAAAAATAAAAGATTTGTTTTTTTGATACTGTGCCTTCCTGACGGTGACTTTTCAGGGGCAATTAAATGCTAAGCATCGGTCTGTTAAATTTAGTGGCAATTTCAGACGTCGGCAGCATCAAGTCAAGGACAATTTCAATTTCAGGGCAGCTTTTATTTCATGTGTTGAAACTGAGAGTGCTTTCTGTCCAAGAGCAGCTTTTGTTTGAAATAATATAGCCCAGCCTGTTTCTCCGTGGCCCTGATCCTGCATCTCAGAAAGGACCTCACTCACGGCCAGAATCCTACTGAAAATCAGGTGTGTTCAGCAGGGAGACTGAAGTGCTGCCCTACACACAGTCTGGGACTTTCTGTGCATGCCTGTCTCAGTGTGGGAAGGGTTATTAGGATCCAAGGGGTTTCTCCCACAAAGTCCCCCAACTCTGACCCACTGGCGAGACCCTTCGGGAGAAGAGTCATCTGCAGGATTCAGCTTTGGATGTAGACGTGGATCAGAGCTCCAGTGGTTTACAAAGGAATTTTATTTCAGGCATGTCGTTCGGTTCCCTGCGAGAGAGGGTGTGCATGCCCACTCGTACATGCCTGTGTAGCTGTACTTCATCTCTCTACAGGGAAGAGCTTCCCTGAGCTGCCTTCCTTAAGACTCAGGTTTTATATTACCAGGTAAATTTCGTTTCAGCTTTATTTGCATGGAGCAAGAGTGACATTCTGTGGCCAGTTAGATTTATGGCAGCATTCTCTCACTCTTTTTTCCCCTCCCATAAATACCTCAGGGTATAAAACATCCTCTGACAGTCTTTTGTTTTGTTTGTGGCTTCTATCATGCTTTGTGAGAAATAAAAATAGAGGAATTCTCAAACACATTTCTGTGGCTTAAAATCCTTAGGGACTGCTTTACCACGAATTCCTGACAAATTCAGATGTCTATGTACTGATTATTATTTTATGAGAGCAATGCCTGATCGTAATGTAAGTAACCAGAAGCATGAAGAGGCTACGGCACGTTCCTCGGGCTCTGCTCTAGCTGGCTCAGCCCGTTGTACTTGGAAGGGATGAGGAAGCCATGTTCCAAAACCCCGTAAAAAAATAAAGCAGAGCACTGTTTAAAACAAAGCAGTGGGCTTTTTAGGCATTTACGTGCTCCAGATAATACACCAACGACACTAAATTGAACTCATTTAGCTGTAAACATGATAATACATTTGACAGTTTCCAGCAGTAAAACACCAGACAGTCCATGCTGAGAAGAAAAGAAAAAATACAAGGAGCAAAGCTCATCACAAGAGTAGCCACAAAAGGGCCAACGGGAAAAAAAGTGCCCAACAAAACTTCTGCATTTTTCAGTGGTTTGGAGTCATAACTCAGCTCAGACACACATGGCACCAAAAGCAACCTTCCCAGTTTAAACAGTGGAGAGCAGGCACTGGAGTTTATGTTGTTCCCCTGTTTATTAAAAACGGATGGGAGCACTTGACAGAAAAATCAAACTTCTGGTCACGGCTCATTAATCTCTGTTGTATCTGTCAGATATGTGTGTCTAGAGTTTCAACAAGGCTCTAGAATCGAGATTACTGCTGAGCTCTGTTTTTCTCTCTAATTTTGAATGAGGGGAAATGCTGCCAATCACCCTAGATGAGAGGGGAGCATGGGGCCATTGCCACAGCCCTTTGCAGTGGGCACATCCTTGCCCCGTGGTTTGGACCTGATTTCAGAGGCAGTGACACCTCTCTCCCCTCCTCACCACAACCTGAGTTTTGGCTGGCTGCCTCCCCTCCCGCTCCCCTGAAAACCAGACTCAGTGCTTGCCACTGAAGTGTATCCCAGTCGGTGTTAAGGTGATGACAGGGCAATCTGTAATGGTGGTGGTGGATGCTCCTTCATCCCTGGATTCTGCTCTCACACGAAAGTGTTAATCGTGTTAATCCACGGAAGACAGTGGAGCTCCTCCAGTGTAAAACCAGGGTAAGTGATGGGCTCAGCAGGCCTTGAGTGGGCTCAGCAGGACTGAGACGAATATGGTATGAAACAATTAGCTGCAGATGGTATAGGAATCTCGTTTTCTGGAAATACAGATTTTGCCTCAAGATCTTTCTATATATATTGGATTTGTCAAACTGATAATGACTTGAACATTTGGAGAGAGGATAACCCACTGCAGGGCCAGATGCAGCTGTGATGGGGAGGATGGAGGATGTATATTAGCCCCAAAATGTGGCTGTTTCCCCATCATGTCACCATGCCAATCCATGATAGTGGGAGGATGGACAAGGCCCTGAGCAGAGCAAGGCAGGAGAGCTCACCCGCTGCCTCGCCTTATGCCATCACTTTCCTTATTTGCTTTGGACATTGCTCATTTTGTTTGTTCGTTCTTCTCTTCTTCCCTTTCTTCCTTTTTTAATTATCAGTGATAGTGTTTGCAGAGCTAGAAAAACTGCCAGGCACTTTGAGGATGAGGCACAAGATTTAGCTCCTGCTTCACTTGAGTGCAAAGCAGGCAGCTGTGAGCAGACATTTCCAGCTCCGTCAGTCAGAGGACAGGCTGGGGACTCCTTTTAATCCTGATACCACTAGCAAGTCTTCTTCAGACGCAGACAGTGGATTCATGCAGCACAAATATAGACACAGACAGAAAAATAACAAAGAAGATCTGATGCTTTACAACTGCAGGTACACCACAAAAAGGCAGTCTGACCCTCATTGCTTACAAACTGTAAACGGCAATAGCGGGACCGTGTAAAAGGCGTGTTTGCCAGCTCCCTTCTCAATGAAACACATGGGGTTTCCCTCGAGGGGATGTCTCTCCTGCCTGCCAAAGTCTGCCCTCAAGATCAGCCTTGCCTGCTGCACCAACTGCAGGCTTGCAGGCATGGCTGCTGGGTGGCGCGTCAGATCATACGTTAAGCCGTATTCCCGGGGATGCCCAGGCATGCTGGAGAGCCTGCCTGCGTGGCAGTCAGCTGGACTGCGAGCGGGCAGTAGGCAAATGGCAAAAAGCAGAGCTTGCCCTTCTCTGTGCTGCAGCTCACCATTTCTGAGAAGTGCAGGCATAGCTCTATGTTTCAACTGTAGCAGAGCTTGCCCATGCAGAACATTTCCCGAGAACCATCCTGAAGACCAGATTTATAAAGTTTGACCTATTAAGAAACAGAATGTCCTATTAGATCTTAATGGACAGGGTGAATCCAGCTGCCCGCTAATCTACCTGCAATGTGGCAGACTCTTTTAATCCCAAGGGTAAATTCCCATTGTCATAATGTTAGCTCCTATCACTTAGAATATTTTTCCAGTGGGGTTTTAGGAATCTGGATTATTGGGCCTCTTGATCTGTTCATTTTTGCAGACATGTGAGCAGCTACACGAGCTGGTATAACCTGCTGTTGCTCAGAGAAGCCTGTGCAGCTATATATATATTTGCAGCATTTCTGAAGTTTCTCTGTATTTAACACTTAATTTTTTTCAATAAAGTGTAAGTGACGTAGGAGACATTTTCAACAGTCACATCAGCACTTAAGCCCAGATCCTTTAAGCTATTCAAATACTTAAGATATATATACCTCAGTGGAAGTGTTTCAGACACCTCGGTGGGTTAGATGAGTAGCTTCCACTGAAATCTGCCCCCAGTTCCAGCTTCCCCTCAGTTGCTTAAGTTGTTCCTTTGGGATTTAGATATTGAGGTGACAAGTACCTAAAATACACAATAGCTGGATGACATGCCTAAGGTGAAGATGGGTGTTTGAACACTGTGGGATGCAAGATCAACTTTAGCTGAGTGACAGCTCAGGAAAAGGCCATCTCCTGGCCACCAATAGCCCTGGAGGAAAATTGTCAGGCAGTAAGTGCTGACAGCGACCCTCGAGGGTGTGAAATTTCTTATGCTGATACAGAAGACATGGCACAGGGTAAATCTCCACACTAGTCAGCTTTTTGGGAGCTGAGCTGTAGCAATGATCCTCTCAACAGAGAGCACTGAAGGTCAGCTTGGACATAACTGGGAGCAGAGAAGGGACCCACACACCAACCTGACAGAAACACAGATCTGTTTCATTGAAATAGAGAGTGGGGGCATTTTTAATGGCAACCTGTGAGGGAGCTGGACTCTGTCCTCCAAAAAGCTGGTGCAACTGCTGCCAGGCAGGCAATAGCTGAGCATCCTTGTTAGGCTGCATCACCTCCTAACTCTGTGCATCAGTCAAAGAAAGCTACAAACTAGGAACCCAGGATTTGTTATCTTCTTCCATCCTTTTGCGTGCTAGCTTTTTTTCCAGAAGACACAGAGAAACCTGAGGTTACAGACCTGCTCCAACTCTACTCCTGTCTCCAGGACACAGAAGATACAGCAGAGCTTGTGTCCCTCACTCCATGGTGTGGCAGCAGCACTTATTTTCTTCTTGAAAAGACTGTTGGATTGGAAAATCCAAAAAAGAATCGTTTGGATTGGAAGGGACCTTTAAAGGTCATCTAGTTGAATCCCGCTGCAACGAGAAGCCAGGAAGTTTCCTTGGGTTATGTCACTTGGTACTGCTGTGTACCACAAATACCATTTCTAAGCAGCTACCGTGTCCTTTGCCTTCATGGTTTCCTTTCTGCTCTCTATTGCTCATAATTTTTTTGCATGCATCTGTTACTTGAACAAAATAATATATTTTCAAGTGTGTAAATATTCAAAAATAAGCTACTTGTAGTTTGCTGGGCATTTTAGTGGAAAGCAATTATAGATGTTTTTATGCTTAGCAAAATATGGCTGAGGATGCTATCTGCTTTGAACTGCAAAACCAGAAAGTACTACAAACCTTTTTGTTATATGAGACAATGCGTCACTGAATAAAGAATCTTTTTATGAAGGGAAAGCTAAAAAAAACCCAATGATATTATATTCAGTTACACTGAAACTGCAACCTTTCCTTCTTCATCTCTGCTTCTACCATCAGCCATATAAAGCCCTTCTTACCACAGAATATATCAACTGCAGGTCTCCAGTTAACTCATGTGTGAAATGTGCTTGATACCAAATGAATGGATGATCATAAAAACAGCGTTGCTTTTTCCTGGAAACAAAAAAACAGTGGTGATATGTATTGCTTCTGTTTTCAGCCAAAGACTATAGTACCAGATGGCTAACACAACCGTAACAGCTAGCTGCATCTGGATTAAAAAGTTTGGATGGTGTGAGCTAATCTTTAAAAAATGTCAGATAACTTTTATTATCTTTTTAAATCATGTTACTGCTCTGTGTATTTCCTGCTCATGCCATCCTAGAACTGCTCAAACATATCTTAGACATGATCATTAAGCATCACTGAACTGAACGAAAGGCTAGTAACTATCTTTGTCAAGTCAGAGGTCAGGTTTTGGGATATGATCCAGGAACCACTGAAGGCAAGGGAAGATGTCTCACTGATGCCTGTGGCCTTTGAACTAGGAGCCTAGTGGTTATTTCCCCTTGTGCACATTTATTACAGCTGCAGATGAAACTTACACTGGTTATGGAAAAGAATAGAGAAGACAACTTGTCTCTTTAGATAAAATGACTTGGCTTTTCATACTTAAATGTACTTTTTCCCATGAAAGCAAAGATGTTTGGGTAACAATGTTTGGCTAGCTGTGTAACCTGAATACTGAACAGACGGAGAAGAAATAAATCTTTTTGCTCTATATGATTATGAGATACCCAAACCAATATTTTGTAGGGAGGCCCTGGGCTTAGCTACAGATGCTTGCATTGCAACAGTCAGATATTGTTTCAAATTACTTTTAATTCAGTATCTTTCAGAATCAGCTAGAAATGAAATTCATACACTATTGGATGGGAGAGCTGTTGGCAAGGGCTTTGAGGAAGAAAGCACTTCGATTTTGTGACAGCAAGACCAAAATCTGTGGGTACAGAGGAGACTTACTTCTCCTCAGAGACTGTGCCATGGTACCAAACAAGATTCTGAGTGCTAGCTCTTGGGCTGGCTTTGCTTTTCTTTCCCCTCCCATTTTCTTTCCTGTAATGGTAGCAGTGTAGCTTAAAAATTCCACTATTTCCCACCCTAATCTTTGCCACAGGTCCCAGACACTTGATGGGAAGAGGCTCACAATTACTAAGTGTTTTGTGATGTCACAAGCATTCAAGTATTTTTGATGTGGGAACATTGACATAACTGCATGACTCACTCAGCCAGGACAGAAAAGAGAACAGCCTTGCAGTGCCTTATGCTGCTTCTTGAACGCTGGCTATCTTAATGGGGTCAGCGGTGGCATTTGTCTTGAAAACCATCCAGTAAGGAGGGAAGTTCTCACACAGTATTCCTCACAGATGGTGAGACCTGCCAGCAGTTTTACGGCTCAGCAGTGAATGGCTCTGCAGCTGTACGGGCATACCTGCTGGAAGGCTGCCTGAGTGATACAGCCAACATGTGCGTCAACAAAACCCGGCGCCGCTGGTGGGTTCCTTTGTTTAATCTTCTTCCAGCAAACAAAAAGTGACTTGGCTTCAAAACAATGGGAGGGAGGGAGAAAAATAAGGGGAGAGGGTGCTACTGAAAGATTTAGTTAAAGTCTATTCTTCTCTGGTATTTCTCAGAGTAGGGGTCAATGGTTTAAGTACAACAGGCTTGATTCACCGCCTAGATGAAGCAGATGGGGCAGATCACCAGGCAGCAGCTTCCAAATAAAAGCTGCGGAGGGCAGCTTTAACTTTTCTCGCAAACCAAAGGGCCATTACAATAGTGAGAAAGTGGGACCTGACCCTACCCACCCTTCACTTCCATCTGCTCCGGAGAATTCTTTGTACAGCATTTGGGTCGGAAGGGCCACCTGAACCAGCCCTCTCCTCCTCTGCCAGTGGCCTGGAGATCCAGTACAGGAACTGGCAGACAGTCTTCCTGCACAGGGGAGTACAGTGATTGGCTAAGTCTTATACTCTCACCTGGAGCCCACACTATACTGCAAAATGAGGTGCTGCATCTACAAATCACAAAAGACGCTCTTGCCTAAAAGAGGAGACAGACTAAGCATGAAACTAGAGTCATGCGTGGGAACACAGATATTGATAGGAAAACACAAAGGAAGAGTGAGCTGCCATTGTCCAGAACTGTGCTCAGGAGCCAGCTGCTTGATTGCCTCTACGTGTGCCGCAGGCATCGTGATGCTTTCAAAGCAGCGCATGAGGTCAGTTCACAGACATGTGCTGGGAGTTCCTCCCAAGAGAAATCTTGAGTGAAAGGATGGAAGTGTTTATTTGGAAGTGTGATAAGTGGGCAGTAACTGTGGTTTCATGGGACAATTAAATGCAAGAGTCAACATACTGGCAGTGCTGATAGGTCAAGTAGGAATAGACAGTGAAGAACCAGGAAAATGGAAACAAGCAGTTTATATCAGTTGCAATATAGCAACCAAGACGGGAACCAGAAGAGAGAAGCAAAAAGTCAAGCTGCAGTATAAAAGAATTAATTTTTCAGCAGAAGTAAAAATGTATCTCCGTGGCACTCAGCTTTCCATGATCTGACTGTGATGCTTGCACAATTATTATCCAAGACTCCTTTCCCTTCTCAAGTCTGGAGTAGACCCTAAGAAATCCCTCAGTGACCCCATAAAAGGCGTACCTGGAGTTAACATACACAGACAGCTACTTCTGATTGAAGTTTTTAGCATCAGTAGTCTCTGAGCATCACTATTAGTCTACAGACAAGTCTATGTTATGTACCTTTTCTAGATTTTTAGACCCTGACTCTGAGCTACTAGCACCCCATGTTGTTTCCCAAGCTTTTCTAAAGCTTGACTTATGAGTATGCATAGGCATAACAACATGCAGATCTGATGAAAGGGTACTGTACAGATTTTTGTCCCTTGTACAGGAAAGTGTGAATACATTTTTCCATGTTTCTTTGGGCACATATATTATCAGACAGATAGACAAAGAAATAAATCATTCCACATACTGTATGTCCAGAATATTCCACTGTCAGTAGTTATCTGCATTCCTGTAGTAATATTAATTTTTTTATTTGATGACTCATAATCTTTTCAGTTCTTTCACACCATCATCCGTTTGTTTCTCGATTCTCTGAACAAGCACAGCATAACTGATGTTGGTAAGTCCAACATCTACCATTGCCTTTGCTTTCAGCCATGAAATTTCCTAGACATGAAACCAAAGCACTCTTCTGCACACGCTGAACAGCTTTGCTCTCATACATCACAAGCTAAGCAGTTTGTTCCCACATAGTTCGGTGCTCTACTAATCCAGAAGAAAACTGCACTCACCCAAGACCAAAAGGATTCTAATTTGGGACTTCTTTTTTCCATGGGAATTATATATGGACCAGACTACAGATATTCAGCCACAGTGTAGAAAAAGTGCAACCAACATATACAGGCCAGGAAAAGAGAACAATGACGGAGGAGTCTAATTCTGTGCCCCAGGGACAAGAGGGATTCCATGACCAGGCAAAGTAATTATTTCTGTCTTCTGCCCTGCCTGTGCACCTTATCATCAGTTCGTAATTCTTCAATTATCCCTGGATTGCTGTGATGAAACCTTGACTATTTTGACTTCAATTACTTTGAAGAACTGGGTCAGAATGCATGTGTGACAGATAACAAGGCGTAACAATAAAAGCAATAAAAAATGCAGAAGGCGCTAGTTGTGCAATATAGTGCCATTAACATATCACACCAGAAATCTTACTTTTGGAATTTCCTAAGGTAATTTTAACCATAGAGTCTTCACATTACATTAAAAGTCCTCCTTGTATAACACCCAGGGTCGGGTCAGCAAGTGTAGCAGGAATTGAAACGTGGGCTTCTGGGTTTAGTTAATCTCCGCTGTCTGACCTTAAAGATGGCAGTCAGGAGAGGCACAGAGTGCCGGCGTGGGCTACAGCAGCATAGCCTTTCCTTGTTTGCTACTCACACCCTTATTTTCACAGGAGAAAAGGAAGATCAACAGGCCTGAAGGAAATTGGATATAAGTGTTCCTGGACTCAAAATAAAATAATAAGACTTATTTTGAGTATTAAGACACATATGTATACACGGGGGTTGAGAGTGAGGAAAAGAAAAATACTCAGCATGAGTGTTAAGGAGAGAAAAACCGTGTCTGCTTTGACGGTTAGTATTTGGTGCCCTCTTCTGCACCCATACATATTTTTAAAGTTCTTTAGAATCAGGAGAAGAGCATCTGTCTGTCGTCCATTTCTACATAGCAGTGCTTTGCTGCTAAGGGCAAGGGGTCATCCTAGCAGATGTCAGCCATCGTGGTGATGGGAAAAGCAGAATCTTTTTTTAGGTGAGAGGAATGACTTTGTTAATAGAGAATAGAAGGCTGTGAATAGAAATTAAAAAATATTTAACTGAGATTTCATTTATGACATCTAAATTATTATATTAATAGAAGTACACTGTATTTTGATTGTGACTGAATAAGAAACATACCATGTATATAAGGTATATAATCAGTTTAATCACATGCTGATCCCAGGACAATCTCATCCCAACATTTTATGAAATTACAAATAACATATAGTGCACACAATTCTTCATAGTAATTTAAATGTCACTTTGCTAAATGAACTTGAAGACAGATTTGCATTTCTTGAATGCAGAATCATTTCAATATTAATTTCTATTTTTTCCATTACCAAAAGATAATTTTATGCTAGAATTTCAAATACTTAAATCCAAAAGGTTCACTAATTCTGCTCTTAGCTTTTGAGTTTCAGCAGTACCAAATTCAATTGGAAAGCTTGTTAACTACCTTTATCTTTCTACCTTGAACTTTTATCTGCAGATGCACAAAGCATTGCAAATGTCTTACAGCAGTTCTCTACCAGTCTGCCACAGTCTGAGCAGCTCTTGTTTTCTGCAGGATTATTCATTTTTTTGAAAAGGGATGATACAGAGGTTATCATTGTGCCAGCTCATAGCTCCTCCACTGAGAACTGAAGAGAGCAATATCTAAATCATAGATGTTGTTAAGATCATGACAAGCCTCAGGTTCCCGTATGGCAGTCCACCTGAACTCCTGACCCAGGGCAGGGTTGCTCAGAAACATCATCTGAGCAAGAAGCAGAAGACTGCGGTCTGGTTTTACCCTTCCAGGTATGTCTCTGTTCCTGTTTATTGCTGGTTGACTTCATGCGAAGAAATCCATTTGACATTTTAAGATTTACTTTCTTGGATACATAGGTTTGAGCAGCTGCTGCTAACCTCCCCTACAGTTTTGAAGCCAGTTTGTTTTCAGTCAAGCTAAACCTTAGAGCCAAAACTGTCAAACTTGGGTGACTACATCAACATAGAGACATGAAAGCAATTGGCCAGATTTTTGAGGATGAAAAACATTCAGAGTTTGCATCAACTCAGCACCTCCAAAACTCACGCCATTCATTTAAGTGATTCCTGTTTGGAAAGGCTGGCTAGTATTTTCAATTTCCTTCAACAATGAACTGCCATGCTTACTAATCTGTCCTGCAAACTGTTACCTTCTTCCATTTTTTTAACTTTGGGGAAGGGAAGATAAGTCTTTAATGTAATTACTAAGTTTTATACGTATGTCAGAGGATAGGTAGAACGGGGTATGTCATAGAACAAGGCTCAGGAAAATATGTAGACTGCCACTCTGAGCAGACACATGACCTCAAAAGCACGTGCAGACACGCTGCACCCAGGGAGCTCATCCCAAATCTGACATATTATTGTCGCTAAGCAGATACTAGAAGATCTGCATCTTATTGTGCGGGAGTGCAAATCCCAAATGAAGGAACGTCTCTGCAAAGCTAACTTTAGCTTAAATGTTGCCCAAGTTTAACTCATACATAGGATCCTAACTTCAGCATGGTGAAGCCTGTAGCTAACTGGCTGGCCCACTAATGGATGCAGTCTGACAATTGATCTCCCTGTAGCAGGGACATATGTTTGCTCCGTGGGAAAACTTCAAGGATATACAGTCCTTCAGTGCCTTCTGCTCATCTAAAGAGGTCACCCTTTTCTTATAAGCAATTAATCGGGGATGTTTTGGTTTTTTCCTGTTTTCCAGCTTGCTCCAGTAAAGATACCCATAGGATGTCCATCCACAACTCTCAGTATTACATACAAGCATAGTGTGGGCAAAACAAACTTAAGCGTTATTTCAGAGTGTGGTTACTTTCATGCAAACAGAGCTAATACAAACACTGTAATTCAAGCACGGATAATTCATGTTAACTCTTCACTGAAGACACATCCATCAGTGGTACACAGAAAGTGATTTTATCCTTGCTTTGTTTTCACTTAGGTTGCTAATTAAGAGAAGTTAATCTAAACAAGTTTGAACTGGACTCAAAGTATCAGCCTCAGGGATTTTTTTTTCTTGTTTACATAGATCAAATACAATTAATTGATGTAGACTTTTGTAATTTTTCTGGTGACGACAAGATCAAGTGCAGTAGCAAACGAGCAAAGACTGCAAAAATGGGTTCCAAAGCTTACTGCACCTCACTTTGTGGCGTCTTACACTTTTGTATCATATGACTACTTACAGCTAAGTGGAGCTGGCCATCCAACAAAGGGACCAGTCAGGTCACTGAAATATGGAGTTGCCCTTTGCTTGTATTTGGATAATTCTGATGGATAAAATGTTGTTCAACATTACTCTGGAATGACATCAAACATTTTGCCTCCATACACAAAAAATTGCAGTCTAGACCGAGAGGAGGTTTTCAGCATCCTTGTTTTCTTCTCAATTTTGCAGAAAATTCTCTTCAAATTCATTATTAAATAAAGGCATTTAAAAAAACTAAACCAAACCTGCACTTTAAACTCAAAGAAGGATGAAGCACCAGTGGAAAGAGGAAAGAGATTTTCTTCCTTTTACTGCCGTACCTACAGTTTTTGAAGGTGATTAACTGTTGTATGCTCTAATATTAAAAGGATTTTTTAAAAGGCATTTTATTGGGAGGATTCCTGATTTAAAGAGGTGCTTCAGGAAGTAATCAGCTGTTTTACTATCCTGTTTAGATAGCTACCTCTCTGCCACTGTAAGCTCTAGTAATATTCGTATCAGTATAAGCAATGTTATGGCACACAATCTCAGGATAAACTGTGTGGAAAGTGGCTTCTAACACTGAATCATCTACATAGCAAAAATATATGCCATTAATAGAATATACTTAGAAAGACAACAAACAAATATCACAGGTAGGCTGCCTAGGAGAAACAGGCTTTATCACTATGTCATCATCATATTCCTCCAACCTAATATAACAAAAATAACTTTGATCAGTCTGTTAAGAACATGATTTCAGAATAAAAACACTTGGATCTCTTTTTTCAGCGTCAGTCTATGAACATCAGATCAACTGCTTCAGCCTTTAAACTGCTTGCCTCATGTCACACTGCATCAACCAAAACAAGCAGAGGAGCTTTTGCTAGAAGTCTCTTGTTTAAAAAGGACTCTTGCAGGGGGTGAATTTCAGAGGAGCTTCCCCGAGCCTGGAAAATGTTCCCTGTACCAATGAGTTTATCCAGGGGTTTTTTTTTTTTGTTTGAGTCTGTCCATGCAGATTTCAGAAGCCAGTTGTTCTACCAGGCTTGACAACAAGGCTCTGAAAAACCCCACTTTTAACTCTAAACATCACCTAATACATCCAGAACCTAAAAACTCCAGCAATGTCCTCAGTTCAAAGGTCATGAGGAAACCACTGTGACCTGCTACTTAAGGCAGCTCAGCACCAATCAAAACACCATTGGTTCCTGAGGAGAAACAGCTTAATTAATCTAATTCTGAATCGATAGTATTCTGCTTAAATATACTGATAAAAGGATTGAGCCCAAGAGCCAAAGTGTTGAGTAGTTGTATCCTGAGAAAATAACTCAGATCTTACCTGAATAGGATGACTCTGGAAGTGTGTGCTGCCACCTGGCTCCTCAGAGATCAGGGCAAATCTCACCTCACCCAGTGTCAACCACCTCTGCACCTCAAGGGAAAGAGTCACCCCTTCTAAGCCCAGGCCATTAGCCTGCAGCATGAGGAGAATATCTCCCAGCAAAGGCAATATTTGCACAGGGACCTCAGGGTCATCGTGAAAGGGTATCTAGTCAGTAGAGGTTTTCTCCTAAATATGCCTGAAGACAGGGCATAAAAGATCACACGCCTTGCTCTATGTCTACTTCAGCAGAGGGCAGGAGAGAAGTGGGCAGAAGGCCAGGAAGGTCTGGACTGGGATGGAGAAGGAAGGAAAGAGTGCCTGAGGGAACTAGACAAGGAAGCACTGCTCTTTGCCATGCAGACCACAGGACCACACTTGGTGGGTTTGGTTTTGCCAGTACTCATCCCCTAGCAGAGCAGCAGGCAACTTAAACCTCGGCTGCATTTTGGGGCTGAAGCAATGTCAGGTTATGCCACAGTGCCTCGCTACACTGCATGCAGTCCTGATGGGTTCACCTGAGACCTGCTACACTGTTCTGGAAGCTGCTACTTGCTTCAGTGATGCAAGTGATTCTTGGGACTCTGTTACTGAGCCATATACACACACACACACACACAGACACACACAGAGTATATATACAGGCTGTATACTAATAAATTAAACAGTGTCAGGGAAAGTTCCTGGGCAGGGGAAGTCCATCAGCTATACTACAAAATTACACTGTTAGAATACTTTCAGGCACAGCTTTGGTCTGTGCCAAATAGGACTTTGCCAAGCATAGTTCAAGAGTTAGTGCAGCCCTGGCACCACTTCCAGCAGGTGGTTTGGATGTGGTTGCCCTTTGCTGAAGGGTAAGAACCAGTTGCAAGCCAATTTGTGACAGTTGGCCTCAACGCCAGAACAGGGCCCCAGGATGCTTTGCCTACCACCAAACACAGCCTTACGCCTGCCAACTGAAGACATACTCGGCCTCTGCAGAAATTCAGGACCAGATGTGAGACGTTGTTCCCCAAAGGTCTGGAGACACTGACAGAGTGGATGGTGAGCCAGAACACTTCACTCAGAACTCCAGGGCACTCTCTGACATGTCTCTGGAGAGCAATACCTCATGCATGTGTGCTGCTATTAGCCTGAGTTACATTTGAGTGAGGTAAGTATTCCTTTTGGTGGCTACGAGAAATGGAAATGGAAGCATCACAGAGCATGGGACTGCTGCTGTTGTAGGCAATATGAAAATTAAAAGGATTACACATCTTTCCACTTAGGTGTTCATTTCCATAGTTGTAATTTTCAGATGAGAGGGTATGTCCTGCTGCAGTCCCAGTAAACAAATATATGACTGTTAATAAATTTATAAATAAATATATACTGTGGCCCATATAAAGTACAAATCATGTGCCTTACTACTATGCAATAAACCTCCTGGATTGCTTTAATTTAATTAATCAATGCATAGGAAGATTTTTATTTTAACATCAACTCACTCCTTAACTATTAGAGCTCACTCCCTGGAGAGAAATATCCCCAGTTATCTTAATTACTATATAGTTCAGCCTCTGCAAATTTTACACCATACATTTAACTTTTGGTTTCATAAAATGTGAAGTGCAAAGTACGCACTATGTGCCTCCCCACACAACTTTACAGTAGCATTACCTACTTCCTAGCTTTGCACACTTTTTGTACTTCTGACATGGAATTACACAAACACTAGCCATTCTTTGTTACCAAAGTAAGGGAAAGCATTTGTTTGCTTTAAAAACACTTGCTATAAACCACTCCTCCATTGTGGTAGCCATTCAAAAACCGCACACTCAATTCTTAGAAAAATTCCCAGCAAAATTCCTGAAATCATCACAACAGGTCAGTTTGTGAACCTTTCTTTCAGGGCTGACGTATAAAACTTCTCAGACAAAACTCTTCTGTCTATAGATAGATTAATTCAACTTGCCTGACTTTCTTCTCATTTATTTTTAAGAGGTAGGAGCTACCCCTGTTAGAATGGTACTGACATACTAGGACTGTAGGACTGCTCCCAGCAATAGCAATGTATTAGATAATTTCCAAGAAAGAATGGTTTCTCTGCAGCTTCTAAGTGGCAGCCTGATTGGCAAATTAGTTATTCAAGAGATTCACTTTCCGAATATACTTGTTCTCCTATTTTTTCTTTCAGAAGTCTTTCTAGATGTTTACTTGAGGAAAGATCAGGATAGATCATTGCTTGAAACTTGAAGATAACCTTGCCACTTGAAACATTGCATTGCATTTTTTAATTAAATACAATTTATCTGTATCCGGTACTTTTGATATTAGATGCTTTGAAGCCCTGGTTAAGCAACCTGAGGATGTATTCAAGAAACTGTTTCTGTGCATTTATGAATAAGAGCTTTTATTATCAGTCTTCTTTATTTAGGTGTTTTGGATACACACCATAGCTTCCTTCCTGCCACAGGCTTCTGTCCCACCATCATCATCTGTTTATTTTTACTCCTAAATGCATATTTGGAATTGTGACCTAAGAGAAAGCCTATTTTGTTAACGTGCTTCTCTGTTCTACTTCACTCAGTTATATTCCTTTTATTTCTGTATCTTCACCTTCATTTATTTATATATTGACTTAGAAATTCTTTAAATCTTAACAAAGAGAAAAAACAGACATTGGTTTGTGTTAGAACTACTCATAATGTACTATACATACCATTGCAATAAAATATATTTAAAAATCAGATTTTGATCTAAATCACAAAAATCTACCATAAATAGGGCCATAACAGCTTGTTAGCAGACAGTGAGAATATTGCTGTGGCACAAAGGTTTCTAGGTTTTTCCAAAGACAAATTAAACAATGAGATAGTGGTATTAAAAGGAAGAATCTTCAGACATGGAATATGGACGAAGGTTCAAGAACATGGATTTGCTTGCAGCTACTCAAAATATTATCATATTCCAACAGTAATGTTTTTATAGATTAAAATCGTAAGGATAACTGGCAGTCTAAGGAGAAGTTATTTAGAGAAGATAACCATCTTATAAAATTGGTTTTGATTCTTTGAAACATTTGGCTTCCATCTGCTACAAATTATAAAGCAAGCACAGAATAGGTACAAAAGAGAGAATATTAATTACTCTTTTTATTCTTGTCTTTGATTTATGGATATGAGCTTACTCGTGTTAGCATAAATGAATGCTATATATGTTGGTGTAATGATCATATTTAAGTAGAAATAAGACACTTCCCTGTCCACTCCATTTTTTTGGGTCAGTTTGTTCAGACATCTTTACTAGGGTTCAAAGAGGCTGCAAGCTGCATATACATAACTTCAAAGTGTAAATCAATTACTTACTGGCCAGCACCCACAAAAGGTTGCTAGAGCTTAACACTTAAACACTAGTGTGCTTGCCACCCTGACAAGCCACCTGATGACTCTCTGCTGGCCAGACAGGCATCAGTTGTGGGGGGAAAGGCTGATTTCCAGGGCTCCTGAGGATGGTCCCTCAGTGTGGCAGAGATGCCATCTTCTACTGCAAGCTGAAAGTCCGTAGCCTGAAAAAGTTCCATGAGCTGATCCTGGAAATGCTTAGGATGTGGTTTTGAAATCTCTTCTTGAATTCACTTCTTGAAATGGTGTGCATCGCATTAATAGTGTGCGCCATTAAAGGCAACAGCTTTGTTTACTAGGTGAGAAGCTCTTTAAAGAAATATGGCAGTCTTTGCTCAGTTCTGAAATGAATTTCAACAGAATTTCAAGTTCTAAAATGAATTTCAAGAGAACAGAATCTCCCCATTTTTGCAAGTATGTTCAGTCAATTATTCTCTGCCTTCATTAATGGTATCTGTTTTTCTCAGGGGAGATAACTGTTCTTCAGCTTCTGTTCGCAATTCCAATGCTTCAGGTTCAAAAAAATGCAGTTTTTAATGTTCAATTTTATTATAATCTTCCACTCTACATTTCTGTTAATTTGCTTCACTGACCTTAAACTTAACTTCTGAAGATTCCTAAATCTTACCTTTTTTCTGAATACCATATTTACTACCAGTAACAGCAGTGCCATTACTCAGTGAGAGTGACAAGTTGTTCTGTGTATTCTAACAGCTAAAACACATACATTACCATCATCTAGAACTCAACCTTAACTGAGAGACTTACCAAATATTGCAAAGAAGGTCTGAGAGTTTGTTAAGGTCCTCTAATATTTGAAAAGAGAACAATCATTCAGATATGTTGATTCATTTTGCCAGATTTGTTCTACTACTGGAGTGAAGAAGGGAAATATTTATCATCTAATTTCCAGTGTGAACATGAGAAGATGAAAATTTGCTTTCTCTTAAGAATTTCAAACAATTCCAATTTTGTACATCAAGTATTTGCATTAATCTGAGAAGAAGACTAATGTGTGTTTGTGAATATTCTCAAAATAATTGGAATGTGCTTGACTATTACATACTGGCAGAGTATAAAAACCTCTTTAAATAGACCTAAATAAACAATTTAAAGTAACAATTAACATATAATTTGCAGAAAATTTTAAAGGGAAAAAGGTAAAATAAATTTTGTTTTCAGAACCCTGGTCTTCATTGCGAGGCCAACTGTTTGCAGGCTCCAATAAGGTGTTTACAAAGTGACCTGAGTACGATCCTGAGTGCACTTTAGCAAGTAATTCCTCATTTAATTTCATGTTCTTCAGTGTATAGTCCATTGTTTGAAATGGCACTGAGACAAATCCCTCACCAGAAAGATTTATTTATAAGTAACGTACACATCTGTAATTCTTAAAACACTCTATCAGTTTGACTAAGAGAGATCATTATCAGGTCAAGATGAAGGAATAGCCTTGACAAGATAGGAGGGAAAATGTCCGTATCAAGACAAGAATAATAGCCCTATCAAGAAAAGTGGTAGGAAAAGGATAGATCCAGGCATGTAAGGAATATCTCTGCCAGCTGTATCTCTCAATCCTTTACTTTGATGTCAAGAAAAAGTAGTTCTAATTCAGGAACAATAACCAAATACCTAACCATGAAGGAACTCCTTCAATATTATTCACAGGAGTGAAGTTACTCGTTTGTTTGAGCATTTTCAGAATCAGAGCTTTTATGACAAATGCATCTAAACCCAGTATTTTCCCCCTGAAGACTGACAACATTAGCAGTTTGTCAGGAAAGTACATTTAAAAATAAAAGTAACCTTTCTTAATCGTTCTGCTGTTTAGACCTCACACACGCAATGATACTTGTCTGTAATGGGATTGAAGTCCTGCTCTTAACAGTTGCTGGTCCCAGAACTGCTAAACACATGGTCACCTTTTGTTCTCCTATTTTAGCAGAATGAAAATCCAAGGAAAATGAACATATAAAAGCTACCTAGCCAGGACCTGATCCAGCAGCCACAAGATCAGAGTCATACATTCCACAGACTCAGGCAAATCCAATCAGTAAGGTCAAGCCTGTATAGGCAGATGAGTAAAGTATGGAGCTATCCCTGAAGCATATGAAAGAGCAAAACACCAAATGATGTCAGCTATTGCAGACAAGTAAGTAAACTTGCCTTCAAGTTCTGTTTCAGTGCTAGATTTATAAGAATGTAGAGGAAAGAGTACTGATAGGAGAGTCACACAGACATACAGAAGGGAGGCAAAGAAAAAAAATGTCTATCCTATTGATCCCACAAAAGTTACATGTAATTGGCTCCTCTACACTTTTATTTTTTGTGTATGAAACTGCATTTTAAAATTTTGAATAGTATCATATTTTCCCTGACAGCTCCACTCTAAAGAAGATCTTTTTCTGAAGGTTCCTTGCATTAAAAAAATGTGTATCTCTTTCCGTATTTGCTCAGAACCTCTAGATTCCAACAGAAACTTTTGATGAAATTCCTGTTTGATTCTCTTTTTTTAATGTATCCGGAAGACTGGAAAACTAGCAAACACATCCCAAGGGACAGTGAAGTCCTCTGCCAAGAGATATTTAACAAGCTTTTTTATTTTGCCTTGCTTTTACTTAAGTAAATTGAAATAATTTAATATGATCTGTTTTAATCACATTGTATATATATCTAAGCACATATTGACCTTTCCATATACCTTTATAAATGACTGAGAAGGCTTGGCCAAAGAGACTACATGTCTGGCATCCTTTAAAATAAGCTGGAGCCTACTTACCTCCATAAGGTTCACAATAATTTGCTGCCAGCCAACCATGTCCAGCTGGATTGTGGCAGCACGTTATAAATGACACGACTTGTGTCATCAATAAGTAAGTACATCTGTCAGTTTGTGACTATGCTTAGAGAAGTTGGAGATTCCTTCTCTTTTTTTCCTCCGAAATCTGCAAACTTTCTCTCCCCTGTTTTGCCTCCCTTTTTGAAACAGAACTATCATAATCTGAGCAATACAGTTGTTTGCTGCAGATGTTCAAATTTAGGCTGACATGCAGTATTAGATTCTCACATGTAAGGAGGTGATGATTCAGGCAGTTTCTACTGATACTTATAATAATCTTAATTATGTGTGCTATTTCACAAGTTAGCTCCAGACTGCATCATTTGCCCTCTTAAGCGCTTTCTTTCATGATTGAAAATGGCAGAGCAAGAGATGTCAAAACAGAGACTGCTTTTCTACCTGCAGGTCAGATGGTTGAGAAAAGAAAGCATTCAATAGCATTTCCTATTCTTCTAAGGATTATTTCTCACAGTTGCAACTTGGCCCAAAGTGGTCAGTGGTTGACAGGCTCTCCAGGCTAGCATAAAACGCCTGGAGGCGGAACTATTTTCCAGGCACCAGCCTAGTTCTTGGAGAGCAGAGCACTACTTCTGCATTCAGGTTAGCTCTTCTTGCAATGATGTTCAAATGCTAAAGAAGCTTCCTGTGCTTACCTCCCCCTCCAACCATACCCACACAGGACTGCTGTGGACTAAGCTCTTCTTCTTGTGCAGTAGAACAACAGGAAGGGATCTTTTCCAGGTGTCACACTGACTGGGTCTTCAGGTATTGGCACTCACAGGGTAGACTGTAGGTAGTGCCTCATTGCTGCAATAAGATAAAAACCAAAAAGAATGATCAATTCTTTTCTCAGAACATCGGGGGAAGACATCTGTATTATGTTAGATACTTGGTTTTGCTGGGCGCTTTATAGTCTTGACATAGATTCAATACAGGCACATGAATTTCTTGTTTCTGTAAAGAGTCCTACAGCAAGAAACTGCAGATTATTATTTGAATATAATGGTCAGAAAGTAACAGCAGTACTTGGTGGTTTTTTTTTTTCTTAATCCAGATTCTATTTGTCATTCTCTTTCCTTTTTATTTCTGTGAAAGATGCACCGTATGTATTTCTTTAGACCACCTGTGGAAGCCCTGATGACTCAGAAGCTTCAGCTGCTATGGCTGTTTTAAAACCTGAAATCTTTTGAGTCTTACTTTCTTGTGTTTCATTATTCACAGACTGGTTCAAAGCCTGCTAAAGTTAAAGATTCCTTTTCAGCTCTCAATTGGCTAGTATTTTGGTCATAATTTTCATTTTAAGGGAAGAAGAAATTTAATTCTGAATAACCATTCTGTCCTCTTTAGAGCATCTCCAAGAAGTATGGAAAAGTGTTAGGTGCTGGATCTGCCATTTCCTGAGCTCCAAAGACACAGAGAGGACCACTTTTATTCTTTAACTTTATAGCTCCCATCCAGCTTTCAGCACATGAACGCAGTCTCCTGCCAGAGTAGCTTGTGGCCAAGGTGACTACATCCTTAACAACGGGCCTCCTCAGCAGGAGTAACTTAGTGTCTGGGACCACAGCACTCTACGGGATAGTGCTTAGTCATTGACTGTCAGGCACCCTGCATGAATTTTAATCCAGCAGGAAAGACATGAGGCCACAGGAAGGTGCATCCCAGCCTTAAAACCAAAATGGAGCTTGCAGTCTGACAAAGATACAGATGGAGTTCACAACCTCCAGCAGCATCCATAAACTGTACGTTGCCAAACTCCATGCATTGTCCCAGGAGGGCACGCTCTGAGATGTATTTTTGTTATCTGCAAGGTAGACAGGACTTACAGTGTCTACTCTCTATCTAAACATGAATCTTGGGAAGAACACACATTTTGAAAAACTACTTTTTTCCTCTATTTATTCTGAATATATGTATGTCTCAAGTACTTAGAAAAAATCAATAATGAAAAGTTTATAAATCTGAACAGGTTCAGTAATGGGAATAGCAATAAATTTCCTTCTGTGTGATGAAGAGATAAAACTACTACCGCTTTGTGTCTATGGATGGAGGAGATAATTTGTATTTCTGGTTCTATTTTTGGCTGTTCCAAGCAGCCCTGCCATACAGGGAAGGTGGCCCTAATCAGTGCTGATGTGACTCCATCAAGGTCACTCCATCTCTAGGCCAGACCTTAGGCCGCTTTGACTTAGCAGTATAGGCACAGCTTCTGGATATAATGTCAGCTCTGACTCAAAGTTGCTGCTAGAATCAGTAATGACATTAGTCTTAATTATACAGATACAAAAAAGTCTGATGCAAACCCTAGCGTAAAGAACAGCTTAAAATGATTCTATTATTGAAATACTGAATCAGCAATAGCAACAGAGATAAACATATGGAGGCAAAGCGTATGGTAGACAAATGACAAAGACACATTACATAGTCTAAAAGCACTTGCCAACTAAAAATAGGCCCAGACACTGCACTTGGATCTCTTTGGGCTGACTCTGGCATCCATGTGGAATAAAACTATCTTCAGATGCCTCCACATTACAACCATACAAGTTCTCTTTCTTTCTGTTTGTAAATTCAATGGGGGTTACTTGACCACATAAATTATGGCAGAGCTGGAATATAATACTGCAGAAAAGAATGCTCCCCAAAATGCCTTGCAGTGCTCAATGATAGCCGTAAGCTGTGGAAAACTCCCCCAACCAACGACCCTCAGACTGTGAAGAAAAGACAAAACAGATGCACGGCTGTGATCCAAAGTACAGTGAAGAACTGGGTAACATCTTCCTTCATGGAGAAGGAAAGCTGTAGGAAGGAACAAAACAGGGGGCACTGCTTTACAAGCAAAGATCTCTGGCTATTTTTGATTTATCTTTACCAACTCTGTGCTCAATCCAAAGCCAAAGCACTTAACTATAAAACGAAATATGATACCTCTGTATTTGGTGTTGTCATGTAAATTTGTTTTAATTTTATATTTGATAAATACTGTTGGAATAAAAAATCTCTCTCACAGCAGAATTGGTTGACAGCCCCCTAAGTGCTGTGCCTTTTATAGTGTATCATAATTGACAACCCTTAGGTAGCTAGAGTATGCAGTCTATGAAATGGAGCGTGCTTGCTCTACGTTTGAAGAAAAGTAGGTGCAATGAAATGGTTCTTATTACTAGCTTTTTAAAACAAAATTTATGTGTGTGCTTTTACGAAAGCATGACTTCTGGATATATCAGCCTCAAGCCTTTCAATAGTGATGAAAAAGATCAATGCAGAACAATTTCTATGTCAAAAAGCACACACAAGCCATAAAGTATATATAAATTACTTAACTGGAACAGAGTTAAAATACTGCTGAATTCTCCACATTTTTAACATGCATTTTGTTTTTCCCAAACACATACTGATCAGCTTCTGAAACACAAAGCTTTTTGTCAAGCCACCCTTCTCCAGTGCTCTCCCTAGCCAAGAACTCGTTTGTTGTTGAACACTGGACTCAGGTGTTCCTAAATTTTTCTGGGTCTAACGAGAATCCGGACAATGCCCCTGGCTAGGCTTTGAGTAATGTTCTCAGCATGTGGATGCTCTGCCTAGCATCCTCAGGCTCTGCCACCCAACCACGCAGTCCCTGGACAAGCACTGGTGATTGCTGTCCCTTTTTTTGGCACAGGTGCCCCAGAACGTCAGCCAAAATACTTACAGCCTGAGGAAGAAAGGCACAGGGGAAACAGAACAGAGAATAGTTTATAAGAATAAGTTTAGTTCAGAATTCAAAACCAAATGTACTCTTTTATTTCTGTTTAGGGAAAACCCTGAAAAACGTAGGCATCTCTTCAGAAGTGGATTTAATTATGGCATCCTGAGAAGTTTTAACTTTCCTACAACTATGTGCTTTGTCTTCTGGTTCACGGAGTCCCACCCTCTCGGCTGCTGGTTAGCTTGTTCTGTCGCATGGCAGCAGATCCTGCTAGATTCTCCATGAAGTCCTTGCCCTCTTCTCCTGTGCCAGTTTTTTGTATGTGGAAGCCTAAGATACTGCCTTCAGCTCACTGCAGGTCAGAAGACTTTATCAGGGAAACACCTCTGTACATTTGCCCTGCCTTTCCACTCTTCTGTAAGCACCTATCATTAGCCACTGGTAGAATGAAGCCATCACACTCAATGGACCTTTGGTCTGACCCAGTACTGCCATCCTTGCCACCTTCTTGTCTGCATCTATGGGGCAGTGAGCTGGAGATACATCTCCATCAGTGCCACTGGGATACCTGTTCCTCAGGCAACTGGTTTTCACATTACCCATACCAGTAACCTGAACTCATGCTATCTACAAATCTACATTACGAAAGGATACCCAAAATCTCGCTGCAGGACTGTCCGCATGTAGGCTGGTAATGTAAGCAATCAGCAAATTTGGACTGAAGCTCAGCCTTAGGTTTGTGTTCAAGAATTTGCATATACTACAGATGTGCCCCTCAGGCTGTCCCCTGACCGATGCACATGGCAGGCTCAGCCTAGTTTCCTTATTTCACATTCAGTGACTTTTCATTTCAGAAACCTCAGGGCCCACACAAAAGCACCATTTTCTTAATGTCAGGCCATCCCTCAAAGACAGCACTCCAAAACTTTTATCATCCCAAATTATATGCTCACCCTCATTACCTAAGTCTTAAAACAAAAGCAGGTAATGTGCTGCAGGCAACAGTCCCCAGTATGTGATTGCATAGAGCACAACGAACAAGTTGCATGACTATATGGATAATTAGGTTCACAATTTGAGCAGATCCCCAGAGCTGAATGTTGCCCAGCTGGGCTCAAAAAGAACATTCCTGCCACACAAGAGACTAAAGATCCACAGAGGGCTTAGCAAAGCACTGGGGTAGTTTGCATGGATTAGGTAAGCATCTACTGTCTGTCAACTAAATGCAGAGATAGAAAACGTCCTTTGGAGTTAATCTTGGGGTAAGTAGATCAAACACGGTTTTCTTGCATTTCCCTCCACCTCTGTCTCAAACTTCTGACAGAGATACGGGATGCAGGTGGTTGAGCATGTAAATAACTTCCGTTCATTTTTATCTTACCTTGGCTTGTGCTAAAACCTGATTTTGAACTGGCAAACCCAGATTCCTGCCACTTGAGCAGAAGTGGCAATCTTTCCACTAGAAGGAATCTTTTTGGGACACATTAGCCATGCCCACTGTGGAAGTACATTTTCTTCAAAGCATCCCAAGTAATAACTACAAGCACTAGTTCTTGGCTGTACAATCAGTCTAGAAACCAGTCACTGAGGCATCTCTGCACAAGTGTCTTCCAGCGACAAGCAAGCCCAACTAAATTTGGCAGCAGCAGGATGGCTGGGAAATACACCTGGTATTTGTGCAAAAATCTTCCATCTCGAAGGGGCAGCCATTAATTTCTAAGGGCTGACGACTCTAAAGATCCAAGACACACAACATGGCCCTTGTCGTTAAATGGCTGGACTCCACATATACTAAGGTCTCCATTCAGCAATTCAAGAGAATAATTTGTAACTTTAGACTGAAACCATGGACTATATGAACTGTCACATCACTGAAAACGTGCTGCAGACTGAAAAAGCATTTAGGATTTTTTCACAGTAGGCATAAGAATAGATAGATTTAGGGGGTCAAGGGAGTTGGATTTACATCAACCAGTTTCCAAGTGTAAGTGGAGGATATTTTATAGGTGGCCCTGCTCCTCAAGTTCAATTGACAATTAATTACATGTGGGAAATGAAAACTGCTCACTCTAGCGGTGCTTTGTTTCTGTAGTGCTGGCAGGGGTGAGAGGTAACAATTGTTCAGCATGGTGAGGATGGTGCTCTGCTGCTGAACAAAGCCAAGTCATGGGGTGACAGATGGCAGATGAGATTCACCACAGGCCTTGAGGAGGCTGTACCATCTCTGGTGTTCTCCATCTCTTTCAGCTCTGCTGGCTGCTCCTGGAAGTAGGTCAGCGGGACTGTGACCTTAACCCAACCCCCTTTTTTGCTTTCAGAGAAACAGCTGAGAACCAAATGCCATCCCTATGCACCCTGTGAGTGAAAGTGCAGCTGCGGTTCCCAGCTCTTGTCCAGGTGTGCACAGGAGAGACACTCCACTGCTCTCCTTTGGTGTAGTGTTCATTGCATTCCCTTGCACGCATCCATGTCAATAAAGCTACTGACGTTTTCATTTCCACAGTTGGTAACCGCAAGAATAAACGCGCCTTTCCAGGTGGCTTCTACTCAACCTCCCCACGTGGATGACTTCCCTTGCCCATGGCCAATTTTCTTATACTCTCTTTCACATCCCAGGGAGGAAATCATACTCACGTCTGCATGGGGGGAGGCGAGAGCCACTTGTGAAAAAGTGAAAAGAAAAACCAACCAGGAAAAGCAGAGATTCACTTCTAGAACTTCCTCTCAAATAATAACTGTTCCTAAAGAGAAGGTCCCAATACATCTAAGGTAGAACTTTTAAAATTAAGTTTTTAATTAATTTCCACATTTTCTGTGCTAGAAAACACTACTGCCAAAATCCAGTCACCTCTAAGGGTATATACTATGCAACTCAGGGAAACGATGAAAACTGTCAAGCTCTCAGGGTTCAGCATCTAGATTTTATTATCACCGTGGCAGGTGACAGCACTGATACCAGCCCCCCCTCAGCAAGTGACAACTGCTGCATCTCTAAAAAAATACCATTTTTTCCCTGCCCCCCCCCGCCCCGCCCCCAGTGCTAGGGTGAAATATGCTTTCTGCTACAACTCTCCAGACATGCTGCAATTTCCAACCCTACCTGCTGGAACAGGAGCCTTGGTTTTTAGTCTTTTCTTTCAGAGGGGGGTTCACCAGAGCAGAGTCCACCTCAGGTGACTGGCACACGCCCGGCGCCTACCACTGACCTCGTCCACAGTACGACCATAATGCCAATTGTGAACCACCATTTCAGAGATCAGGCCGAACGCTAACAGTGCTGATGTGTTTTACCTTTTAAATACATTCCGATACCGCGGCCGCGGCCCCCTCCCCCGCGGCCGCGGCCCGGCCACAGCGCCGAGCGGCTGCAGCGCCAGGCGGGCCGGGCGGCGCGGGGCAGGGCGGGGGGGGCAGTGCGCAGGCGCGGCTCTCGGCCCCGCCCCTCTGGCCCCGCCCGCCAATCGGTGGCGCCGGGCCCTGCCGCGCCGTGCCCTCCGCTGGCGGCCGGGGCGGCGTGTCGGGGCCATGGCGGCCGCCGTGGGGCGCGTGCTGCGGCTGGGCGGCCGGTGGAGCGTGGCGGCGCCGGGCGGGCCGCGCGCCCAGGTGAGAGCCGGGCCGGGCCGGGCCCCTTCCCCGCCGCCCAGCGAGCGAGCGGGTGCCGCCTGCTTTGTGCCCTGCGGCTCCTCCCGCGGCCACCGCAGGCGGGCGGGAAGGGGGAAGGTGGGGTGGGGGAGGGCGGGGAGTTGTCTGTGTCCCTGCCGGGGTGACCCCGCGCTCGGCTCGGAGGCGCCGGTTGGGCCGGGATGTGGCGGCGGCCCGGTCCCCGAGGCAGCGGCCTGTGCGCGGGGCCGGCGCGGCGGCGCTGGCGGGCGGGTCAGCCTCCCGGGCGCCGCCGTTACTTCGCGCGGAAGCGTGGTTAAGCCCTGACGTGTTTATAGCGCTAGAATTAACAGTCATCTCGAGACCGCAGCCAACGCAGAAATCAGGTACCTTGACATGGTAGTTTTTGAGGTTGATGATCTCGACTGGTGTTTGGTCAGCAGGTGAGTAGGGAATGAAGCCTCCCAGTTCCCGCATGGAGAGAGAAACGAGCACCGGGAGTGCAGTGACTTCTGACCGACCGGCGTTGCCTGTCTGCGTTGGGAGGTACCGGTGTTCGGCCGGTCACCGCTCAGTTAAAAAGCGTAGCTGCTGCCAGTGTTGTGGGCAGCCACTGTGTCCGTGCGGTGGTATTTCATACACATGTATATTTATTTAATCAGTGACCAGCAAGTGGATAAAAAGGCATGCTGGTGACACTTTATAGTTACAAAGTAATTCAGGAGAGTAAGGGCCGAAGACCTGTTGGGTGGCTGAACTCAACCAAACCGTGGGGTCACAGAAGGTAGATGCAGTGAGGAAATGAGAGGTAATGCTGGAAGGAACAATCTGAGCTGTTTATATTGGTTACTTCTAGGTTAACTTTACCCGTTTAGGGATACAGACCTGGTGCTTGTGCGGGTAGTACTCTGTGCATCGCTCAGAAGTACACACGGCTAAGTTGTGCAGAATGAGAAAGAGAATAGGGCTGAAAATGTGCAAATGCTTGATTTTGTTCTCGGTTGGAATAGTTTATGTTGCTTTGGTTGTCCTGCATCGAAGGTATGGTTATGATTGTAGCTTCATTTTCCTGGCTAGGCATCTGCTTGAGTTTGAGCTGAAAATTATTTGTGTTCTAAGTAAGGAAATGATCTCGGAGGAGGAGTCACTGTAGAAGGTAGGGCTGGAAGGGGCTTTGAGAGATCATCTATCTACTCCTCCTGCCCCCAGGTACCTAAGCCTATAGCTATATACAAATCATCTAACTGTGAACTAAGGGATATGAAGGGAACAAATGGGAGGCAAGGGCTCAGGAAACTTAAGAGACTGTTCTTTCCATTAGGTGTGGTTAACCTGTGGAAGTATTCAATGAGGATATTCAGTATACCAAGCAGTTGTGTGAATACAAAAAGCAACGTAAGGAACTTGGAAGAAAATTCCAATGAGGACTGTTAAAAACAAGATATCAGCATGTCTTTGAATCACAGATTGCTGGAAACTGGGGAAGTGTCCTGGGAAAATTACTACTACTTCTTTCTCCTCTCCTTGTGCCCATGCCTGGCTGCTGTTGAGGACAGGGCAATAAGTTGATGTACCCTTGTTCTGACCTGCTGTAGCTGTTTCTTATATTAAGCATTTACCTGTCCTTACTGTTAAGGAACTTCTTATGATGCCTATCTTAAAAATCTCTTGTTTAGGTCATTACTTCTTGGCTATCTTAGTGGGGGAAACAGTTTAATTTCTTGCCTTTTTTTTTTTTTTTTGCATTTGAAAGTGTCTGGTGTTGAGAGAGGAAATGGGAGAGAAGCTTCGTAATTCCTGTTCCCTTAGCTTTGACTGAGCAACAGGTTTAGTTTCTTATTATTCTAATAAGCAAACTGCAGAGATTTAGCACAATTTATAAAGAAAAAAAAAAAGATCTGGCTTAGTTACTGTCAGTCACTTCCAATGTGTTTGAATAGCTGTTCTCAACAGAGAAGTACAGAGTGCCATACACGCTGTTTAATTTGATTGGGTCGGGTATTTTCTCTAAATCACTGTGGATGGTATATGTACTGATATCAAAAGAAGATGATAGAACTTTGGTGATGGTCTTTCAGGACTACATACTTGGAATAGAGTAGCTTTTTCCTGCAGTTGTTACTAAGCTAAAGTCGAAGAGCCTGTTAATATTTGATTCCTTGTGCTTCAGAACAACTGGATCTAAATTATGTTCCCTGTTACGCACCTCTGACACTTGCCATGTATCTATACATTTACTATCTTTTATTTCCATAGTACACAGTGTAAGCAAAACTTAATACATAGATTTGGTCAAATATGCACAGAAAGTAGAATTTTTCTGGGTGGGGAAATGCCGTTTTACAGTTAACCTCTCAGGAGACTTCATTTTGAGAGGTTTTTTCTGATGAAGTACTTTTTGAAATTAAGTATAAAGATAATATAAAATCAGTTAAGCATATTTGCTGACACCTTGTCATACTTTCTGATGTGTTTTACAAAATGCTTCTTAAAACATAAACCTGATACTGGCTTACCTAATTAGTTTGTAGGCTGAATGGAATCTGAGATTCCGTAAATACTGGTCTAAACACCGGAAAGCCACAACTTGTCCACTGAACAAAAAGTAATTCTTTAGAAACTGGAGATGGGTCCACGCATTTACATTCTGTATGATTGCTACATAATAGATGTTTTTTCTTGTGCAACAAGTGACTAGAGGGCCAGTGTTTGTATCTTCAATGTCTACTGGGTTAAGTAGCACTAGCTGTGCCAGTAATCAGAGCAGTGGACACAGGGCAGCTGTAGTCCTGCATGCTTTTGTGGTTAAACACCTCCAGCTCTGTGTCTCCTAGGGAAGCTTTATTCCAAAGATAACTTTTTAGTACAGATTTTTTGGTGTGCTGCATGGCTTTGGAAGAGGAGATGGTTGAAGCCTGCCAGCTTAGAGCATGGAAGCAGCATGAAAATGGTGAAACTGCATGCCTGCCACATCGTTTGGTGTTGTCCTCAATCTGTGTAACTATGTCATGTTGTGAAAGAGGCAACGTTTATTCTTAAATTCAACCCTCCTGTCTCCAATTCTTCTTTCCTCCCATTCCAAAAGTACAGACATCTTGATTCTTCTGTTAGTGATACGTGTTGATTTTATATGCATATGACTCCAAAATGGCAAAATGAACAGGAGGAGTAAACAGACAAGTCCTAGTTCTTTCTCTTCTTGGAAAAAATAGGCCACAGAAGTTGAAGTTGTCTGAAAATGCTTGCTTTTTTTTTTCCTATGGCAACTTTTACATAAGCTGATTTTCTATAAATTTACGGTCTCCCTGGAAAATCAGGATTTGCCAAGCTAGGTTGCTCAGGAAGAAGTCAGGAGGTGAGACAATACCAAGGAGTTGGGTGCAGAAGTAAAGGCTTTCCTTTCCCCTCTATTCTGGTGGAAGAGGCTGTTATTTCAGGAGTACTGTTAATAAACATTATTATTTAAGTAATGATGAGGCTTCTGTCTGCAGTAATGCTTTAGGAAATATGTAGAAGTGAATGCAAACCTTTATGGTTTCCTCTAGAAAGTAGAGGAGCGTGCTTTCCTGTTTGACTGAAATGCCAGAAGCATCTAGCTGTGCTTTGCAGTTCTTGCCTGTACCACCCATGAAATAGTACTCTTATCCCAGAAGAGGTACCCAATACAATAGATATTAATTTGCATAAGAGGCTGTTTTCTAATTATGAACAGTTTGTGTGTCCAGGGACTTTTGATTAGTGACGAATTGAAACTAGGGAAGAATATGAATAGCTTGAGGGAAGGAGGACAAAAATGAGAAAATTACAATAGAAATTGACAGGAATAAAAGAAAGCAATCTTTAACTTTAAAGTATTCTGTTTAAAGCATAGCAGAGAGAAAGCAATTTTGGACCAAGTAATAAGGAATCATATGTTCATTAACATGAATTACAAATAATTAGTTACTATTAAGACAAGTAAGACAGAAGATGAATTGAATTCTTTCCTGAGGAGTGACTAGGAGAGAAGAATAGGGAATATGCAGATACCTCTGCTTTCCTTACTGCTTTCTAAGGAAATCATCAGAGCCTTGCCTGTGGAAAATGTGTAAATTTAAATTTTTGATTATTTTTCTTTTAATTCTGTATATGTCAATGTAACTTCACAGAAAACATGAATATAAAAAAAAGAAGGGGCAAACCAGGACTAGCATTGCATGTGATACATATAAACTTTGGAGAAAACAAAGCAACAACAGGCTCTTCAGCAACAAATTCTGTCTTGGAGATGTTTTTAAATCTTTTCTGGCAGAAGTATTGGTTACTTTTCTGAGGTATGTGCCTTGGGGGGCATATCTTTATATCAGGGTGTAAAAGCATAGAGGGTCAGTTCTTTCCATCTCGTGTGACCTTGTTATTCAGGGATTACCTTACCTGCTATATCAAACCTTACTGAATTCACAGAACCTATCCTGCAGCACAGGTATGTGGTGTGCATAGGTTTAAGGCAGGCTATTGTCGTTTTTATTCCAAATCGAAATTTTAGGTGGGGTTGTCAGATTTTGTATATTAAGCCTGAGACAATCGTGGACGGGTAAATGGATCCTGAATAGCTTTACACTTACTTATGTGCAGCCAATTAGATGCATTGGACCAGCCAGCCTATCCTGGGCTGTCAGATGTCCAAAATACCACCTAGGCTCTGCAAAAGTATAAGAAAAGCCGTGTTTTATTTCCTGTTCATGTAGGAGTTGAAAGTGTAATACAGAATACCCAAAGCTTCTAGTCACAGGAGAAGTTCATGTAAGCTAACTCATGTTGCTAACAGAAGGTGGAAGTTTGATCTGCTGTAGTGTTTACCTTGCAAATATATCCGTGTAATCTTGTTTTGATGAGTTGTGTGTTTGTATCACTGCGGTTATAAATGGGTTTGAAGATTACTGTTGTATTAGTTACAGGAAGACAGCAAGTTTTTTATGCTATTCATACTAGCTTAACTTAGAATGGTAAAATCCATCAAAATGGTGAGCACGTCTAAATTGTGGTCTGGAGAAGACACTTTGCATGACATGGGCATTTAATAATTTCAAATACTAGCTTTATTCTGTTCCTTTATAATAAGAACCCTAACTAGTTCACTTTGTTGCGTGTGTTTGGGTTTTAATGTTTGGCTAAAGGTAGACTGAGGCTGCAGCTCCAGGAGCAGCAAAGGCAGTTTAATAATTTGCTGAAAGAAAGGAAAGAGAGGACTCTCCCTCTGCTTCCTTGCTCAGGGTTGTGTGGTTCAGCCGTCTTCTCGTGTCAGCTTTGGCTCTCCTCAGAGCCTTCTCTGAACTGCTCAGACTTACCCGCTCAGCTGAGAACTGGCCACTTGTTGGAAGTCAGTGTTCTGCCGCATGTAGGGAGCTGAGCTGGCTTGCAGAAGAGTCCAAGTGCCAGAGCTGGCACAGGGTGAGTGAAGGGAGTGGAGCAAGGAGTGCTAGTAGGTGTGGGCTGTGAGATGGGCTCGCTCTGCCTTGTGAAACTGCACTGGCTGCCTACAAAGCCAAGCTGTGGCACGTTGGAGGGGCTGGAGAGAGGTGTTTTGAGGTACTATCTGGCAAATAGAACTGGGCATTTTTCTGATTCAGAATTGATTATTTTTCTGTCTCTGCTTTTGTCCCACACATACTTTCTTTTCTTGTGATTCCCGCTCTGCCCCTGCCCACAGAAGACCACACAAATAATCAGCTCTCATTCAGTTTGTCAAATAATTAAGCTGCAGAGGACTTTAATACTGATGTTGGAGAGACAAAATAGTGCATAATTTTGGCACTAGGCCAGCCTTGGGACATTACAGCTCTGTCAGTGAAGCTCCTGTTTGTCTGGCAGAGGGTTTGGTTGAAATTCGTGACCTTAACTACTGATTGTCTTGAGAGAAATAAAACCAAACCTGTATCCCACAAAGATCAAAAGGTAACTGTCCCCTGAGATATGATTTCTGAGCTGGAACAATGCTCAGTAGTATTTGCTGGTGAGAACTACCGTCCTATTTTTCTAATTGTTCTGCCTGAGATGGTGAAATAGCTTAAGGAACCATTCTGGCATTGTGAACTCCCTCGCCTTTCCAGAGCCTTTAGCAGTATTTGTGCGGCCATATGCTCCTGAAAGCCATTAGAGAGCTACCCCACAGATTCTGTTCGTACTTTGTATGGGATGCTTTTAGATGAAGGCAAAATCTGCTTATGTGCTGCTAGATTTTGATTTTCTTTCAAGACTGCATTTGTTGATCAGTGCTGTTTTACTGGGTGTTCCCAAAATGAAACTACGTTTCTTTCCATCAGAAAAATCTTCTGAATTAATTGTAATGTGTGAAAATGTTCAACTTTTAGAATGTATTTATCTCTATGGGCATTAATCAATTGGAAGTAAACGGTTTCATGAGTAATACTGCCTTTTCTAACTTACTACAATAATGTGTTGAATCTTCTTACAGGTATGAGTGGCTTGTGTACTATTCATTTTATTTAGAGCTCACTGTGCCAAAAATATAAAATAAATCTCTCGCTTTTCTTTTTTCTTTTTTGTTAGACATTAAGGCTAATCTATACCACTACAGCAGTGCAGAGGAAAAATGTAGGAGCCTCAGGACCTGAAAAGTACACGGAGGCATTTATTAAAAAACAGATTGAAGAGTTCAACCTAGGAAAGAGACATTTAGCCAACATGATGGGAGAAGATCCAGAAACTTTTACCCAAGAGGATATTGATGTAAGTACAGTTGCTCTGTTGGAGAAGTAATTTACTATAGAGTTTCAGATATTGAAAGCACTTTACTTCAGCATGAGCTCCTCAGCTCTTTGTGAATTTTAATCAAATTGTCAGAATAAGAAAGAATACTACTATACATTGAAAACATTGCAACTGTGACTCTGAATAGAGATTCTACCCCTGCTACCATGTAAGGTCAGACATCACAGTATAGAGCTGTATACCGTATCTTGCTAAAGCACAGTAGGTTCTTTTAAAAAGTACTAATGGATAATCCTGTTGATCTGAGGTTATAAGAGGCACTGTAAAGGCTTTTGTAGCACTTCAAAATGTTTACCCACAGTTTGACCTGCTGTGTATATTTAGGTCAGGTTTTCTTGTATGATACTGTGGTTGCTAGTAATGCAAATTAAACTTTATAGGATGTTTTACAACTCCCACTCTGGTTTAGGTTAGAGATTTTAATATAGACATGAATTTAAGCTCATATCGGTAGCTTCAAATGTAGTATTTTATTGCAGTTTCCTGACAACTGACAGATGGGTGGCTTCCTCTTTCTCTGTGTCATTTAGGCTCATGTATAGAAACGTTCCCTTTCACTCAGAAAAATGTTTTGTTGCATGGATTTTTTTAATGTCCCACATGGTCTTCACTTCTGTCATTTCTATCTTATTTTATCACACGGCAGAGGTAGGGAGGAGAAATGTCATTTGGTGACATTCATTCTTAGGTGAAGCTGTGTGAAGTCTCATGGCTGAAGCTTTTCCTGTGCAGCAGCTATGCTATTACTATAGCCATGGCAGCACAGTGTATCAGCAGAGCCCTTAGGGTAGACATAGTAATGGTATGTGCGAAAAGAGGAGTGCATGGTTTAGTTTTTTGAGGGTGAGGAGATTGTTGCCTCTCAGTGGCAAAATTCTGTCAGCATAGCCGAGTCCACATAAGAGGTCTTGACAGCGTGCTTATGCCAAGACAGACCTACATCTGTAGGTGGTGATACAGGCTGATTTCAAACATATTTGACAGGCTTCAAAACTTAAGTTCTGAAAACTTCTCTGAAAATAGACAGCAAAGTAGAGAAGAGACACACAGTTAATGGGCTGCTGAGAAAAACTCTGAAATGAGACTTGAGTTTTATCAGGTATCAGAAAATCCGTAAGGGAAGCTTCACTGCAAGTCACAAATCCGTAGGAAGCCAAGCTTTGTGAGTACAAAGCTATGCACTGATATTTCGACTGCTTCTGTTCAGAGTCATAGATAGCACTTTGCTCTTCTACAGACAGGTGCCAATGCAGGAACCCTTCCAGCTCTCAGGGTAGGGTGGATAAAGTCCTCTCAACAGCAGAAGTATTCACTGAGGCATCTGAGCCAGCTGTATTAGCAGCCTGTTTCTGTATATTGGCTTTCTTATTTCTGTGGAGACTACAGAATTTCCTTTTCCTGTATTTTTCAGATGTGCTTTTCTGAACTTTAATGACCTTTATCTTTTTGAGTTACTTTCTTGTAAAGTATTCGTGCAGAGACCTGCCACCAGAATACCTCCCATATTAGTACAGGATGATGATGATGCTAATAGTTCAGTTTGTTTGCCTGAAAGGTTACTGGTAGGTGAATGTGTTAATCTTTAGTCTGGCATCCTTCTGTGACAGGGTCTAGTGGGAAGGCTTATAGCAAGACTGCAAGAAATGGTAAATGACTGTATCAAAGCAGTGGTTTCTTCCTTATGAATCCACAGCACTATGATTGTTTGCACAAAATTAACTGAGCTCCATCATTAGTAAAAGCAGATTCATTCTGGAAGTCAGTTCTTACAAATGCAGTGCAGGTGACAGATATGGGACTGCTTTGCAGACTCTTGTTTCTGAAAAGGTGGAGAAGTGGAGCCAAAAGAGTAGTGTTTTGTTTGGTGGTACCAAATATCTGTGGTACATGTTTGATTTCTTCATATTCCATCAGGTGTTGGAAAATAATTAGTGTGTAATGGTGTCTGCTATGCATAATTAAATTTCTGTTATAAAAATATAAAAGCTGCTTAAGCACTGGCAGGGGAATTATCAAGCTTTACATTTCGAACAGTAATAATTCTTTCTGATGAGTGCTTATATACCTCCATGTCTTACACTGTTAATCAGTCTGTGCAGTCTGTTTCAGAAGCAGACATCAGAATTCTGTCCTTCAGTGGAATTTTAGGAATAGTTTATAAAAGCTAAACCTTGTGGAGTTTTAAACAGGAAAGTAAGTTGACTTACTTGCTAATCCTTCTGGATGTTGTGGAAGCAGAATTGCATCTTACTGATGCTTTTATTTAGGAATGAAAAGTTAAGCTGTGCATTACAACTGTGTTTCTGGGGGAGAAAAAACAATCCAGCAAATTGATATATAACTCTGCAGAAGTCTTCCAATTGCTTTTTAATTGATATTACAAACCTCGCTCTGAAGCTAGGATGTTTTATTCTCCTATGTGTGAATATGTGCTATGAAGTTTTTCTAATTGATTTGGTTTGCCCATTACATTTGATGTATCATTTTTCACAATATTTCATAATTTGTGCTCATTTCTAATGAACAGAGTCGTTAGGACAGGCATGTCTAAGTACAACTGACAGCTAACATTAGGTGCCAGATGCAGTTTATAAAGCTATGTAGAACTGTAGAGAACAGTTTAAATAAATTAGCACCTGTACATTAGTCTCACTTGCTGGTAATTTATAAGCGAATCAGTAGAGATGACATTTAGGTAAGTCATTGATCAAGTTAACAGCTGCATTCCCACTGCCCAGCTGGGATACCTAATTAATAGAGATTGCTGTCCTGACCTAGTGCTTCTCCCGGTTGAGTCTGTAATCCTTTTATTTTGTGATTTAAGTTTTAACTTACGGTTGTAGTAAACAGCCCACCTTAATTTTCCACTGTCAGTTCTGTGATATTCTACTTTAAACCCCAGAAATCTAAGTAAGATTAATACAAGCGTCTTAATCTTCATGACCTATTTATATGCCAGTATTTTTATTATTCATTTTTATGCAGTCACTAAATGCTCTCCCAGATATGAGCTCATCATAAAGCAATACTCTTAGGGGGGGGAAAAAAAGTTAGTAAAACTCAAAAGCTAGAGGTCTCTGCTAATTTTCTCTTGTCTGCCTTGGGACCTACTAGATTGTTGTCAAGAAGATGTAGGAATTTGAATCTAAAATATATGTTTATCTTCCATAGTATATATATTGTTGCAAAAGTAGCAGTAAGGTGGTTAACTATGAAAACGTTAAATGCGCAAAAACTTCATTCCTCATAGGGTATGGTTTCTTTCAGTGAATTAAGACTAATGAAAAATAGGTTGTATTCAGTTACTTTTAAAAGTGGCTCAGCACATCTGATTTCTAAATAACATTCAGATTTTAGCAACACAAAGTGTTAGAAATGAGTGAATATGGAAACGTCAGAAATGTTATTCAGAACAAAATATGTTTCTGAACTTGATTTCTGCAAGAAGAGTGCATTGTCCAGCATTGTCCTTACAAGAAATATTGGATTTTGTATTGTTTTTTAAATAGCTGACTAGAATGCTTTTTTCAATTCCACTCCCCCCGCCCCCCCCCCCCCCCCCGGTGTAGCCAAACTGCATCAATATTTTCTTACTTCTGCATCAAAATCCATCTGAACTGATGACTGCTGTATTTCTTTTTTTCCTTGTATAATACCGTTCAGTGTTTTGAAAAGTTGAAATGAAGACAGAAATAATAACTGCTACTTTCAAAAGGTTTTTTGCTTTTTTTTTTCCTGTGCAGGCTCTGGAAAAATACATTAATTTTTGTTTTGAAAATTATTAGTATAAAAATAATGCAATATTAAAAAGTGGTTATTTTTTTTCATATGATGCTAGTGGTTGGTCTTTTTTCTTTTTAAGTGATGAGGTTAAAATGATCCATTATTGTGAACTTGAAACTTTTTTCTGTCCAAGCTAGTATTCAACAGGGATGAATGATTGGGGTGGTTTCAATAAATTTTAGTTAGTTGTTAGAGGAGGATTTTGTTTTACAAGGTAATCTTAGGTGTGTCGCTGTTTTGTGGGTTGTTTTTTTTTTTTTGTGTGTGTGTGCTTGTTAACCTTTTCTGTCTTGTAAAGTCTGAAATAGTTGGTTGGTTTTTTTATTTTTATTATTCAACACTTCACTTCCCATTTTTGTCTCATTCATTCCTGGTTCTTCCCCAAATACTCTGAATTTTGGATGCTGGAAACTTAAAGAATACTGCTAGTGTGGTTAGAAGGAAAAAGAGCTGTTCCAGCAGACATCTCAGTCAGAAATGCTGAAGTGCAGTGGCTGAATAACATGATTCAAGAGGCAAGGTTTAAGAAGGCTTTTGCGTGATGAAGTTGAGCAGAAGCTGAAATGGCTATTGCTCAGATGTGTGATATCTGAGCAGCAGTGACACAGAATCATCAACAATGTTTTGATGTAATAAAAGGACATTTTGATGTAATTATGTACTGACAGCATCTCTGCCTATAGAAATGGTCACTCTCCCAGCAGTTATGGCAAGCTTAGAAACTAAACTGTTATGGCATTAAGTGTCACTTCCACCTCAGTGTTTTCATGGTTGAAGTTTTGTGTATATCTAAAAAGGAATAAGCAGGATTCTTGAGCCCTCTGCCAGAAGGGATCTGTTGCAAGGGAACCCCAGGGTGGAGGTGTTTTCATCCCCCTCCCCGCCTCCGCCTTTCATTCTTTTCTACACAATACCTTTCCTCACAGGACATTACTTAGATACGTATCTTTGCACGTGATTTCAGCAATGAAAATTAGTGGAATGTTTTTGTGTTTGAGCTGTAGATCCAACAAAAGTGTGGGAAGACACTTGGGCAAGATCAGTTTGCCCTGCCAAACTTTTCCCACTTACGGCGGGTTACTGAAGGACTGAACTGGCGCAGTCTCCTTCCCCTATCCCAGTACGACTTGGTCAACTCTATATTTGAATTAAGATACTGAATTCTTAATTTCTCAAGACCTTAGAGAGAAAAAAAAAAAAAAAAGGTAACCCTTACTGACCCAGCTGAATTTGTTTGATTCAGAGTTAGTCTCTGACGTTTGAGAAAGTGAGCAAATAAAACCTAGGCAGGGAAGGAGGATCAGAAGTCAGTGTGTGCAACATGCACAGCGAAGAGGGAAAATAAAGGCGTGGCAGGTTTGCTGAATTTGCATGACATGCCACATGCAGTGCTGGACAGATTATTTAATGAATTGGTTTGCATGTTTGAAGGACTGCCAGATAGGATTTATTTTTTTTTTTTTAATAGGGATGGAAGCTTGTTCTGTTCTTATTATTCCAACTGGCTTGAATTTAAACTTAGAGCTGCAAGTGAAAGACATTGTAGTCCTGTGCGCAGTATATTGAATCATCTGGTCCCTGAACTAGTGATGATATAACAGGATTTCTTTTAGTTTGCTATAGTAATGTTAAGTTTACGAATGCAGTTTAAGAAATGTCTGATGTCAATTATCATGTTACTAACATATATTCATTATGATCTGCTATTTTGAAAGGTGTGACTACTGGGTATTTTTTTTCCTGCATGGATCAACAGTGGAGTTTAAAAACAAACATTCTTTTCAAATCCTGAAAGGAAATAGCTCAGATTTTTTTTTTTTTTTTATAGTAACTCTTAGCAGAAGCAGGCTGTACCTATTCCACCTTTTTTCAGTAGCTTATGTAATTATTTTTGGAAACACTAGTGTGTTACTAGGTACCAGGATTTTTAATTGTGTTTCTGCTGAAAATAATGATGGATATTTGTTTTTTAGAAAGTTGTGTTTTATTTCAAAAGACAGTGGCAACAGTGTGATTTAACAAATAGAATTATGAAATAGCATCCCAGACCCTGTGGAGGCTAGTGGGATGAATGAATCTTGTATAGCTGAAATGATGGCCTGAAGACAGAGGTTCTTGGTCATATTAAGCACAGTATTCCTTCTCTCATCTAGACTTCAAGTCAAATTAAGCACTAGAAGAAGGATATGGGCCATAACCCTTAAGCTGAAAGCCACTCCTGGAATGGAAAACTGCAGTTAAATCTAAAAGGTTTCTTGGGAACTTTACTGCTAGCATTTAAACCTTGATTATAAAGTTTTAAGAGGACATTCACCTGCTTTTCCTGTGTTCAGGAAAACGCAGAATGTGCAGTTAAATCTCTACGGAATTTTGACTTGAGACATGGAGATTCCTGAAAGGAAACCTGTGTTCCAAATCTGAAGACATTGTCAGATTTCAGGAAAATATTTAATGGTTATTTGTCCTCCAATTGCAGTTTGGAGAGATGAATTCTGATGTCATTTCCTAAGTTTGATCCACCATCTTATTTTATTGCTACTACATGTGGGTGTTGAGAATTACAGTTTCTCTGAAATACCCCTTTTCTACAAGATTGAAACATTTGCATAGACAAAAGCAGGTTCTAAAATAAAGTTTCCAAGAGGCAGACTGACTTGCTGTGTAGTTGCTTAAAAGTACAGTCTGAGGACACGGCTATTTAAAATTATTAAGAAACTTCTGAATAAAGTTGAACTGGAGTCTGTTGCATCCCAGGATAGCTCCTAATGGGGTGTAAAGACAAATACCTCATCCTTTGTTATATCTCCATAAAAAGGTAGAAGGCAGGAAGACTCTTGTTTCTTTCCATTTTGGAACAATGAAAAAGTGAACTTACACAGTGAACTGTTTGGCTAGTTGTCATGTGGAGAGCTGAAAGTAGACGGTAGGGTTTGTTTGTGCTTTAGTGTGAAAGACATGATATACACTCAACAATATAAAATAAACTTTATAGAAGTAGAAGGTCTCAGATGGCAGCCATTCTCTTCATTAGAAATGTTAAATTGTTATATTTAGCTTTTATTAAGGTGTCATAGTTACTGTAACTATTTTGACTGAGATTCTGGAAATGCTTGTATAAAGACTACGTCTTAAGTACACACACAGTCAGTCTCAGTATCCTGTAATAAATTCTTTTAATATATTATATAAGGTGTTTGTTTAACATCATTTGGTTCACAGCAGATTTCTCTATTGTCATCATAATTAATCCCCATTTGTTCGTAAATAGGTGTTCACCTACTGTGTGTATGCATAAAATGCCCATTGACTAACAAATGGGAATATAGTAGTCACTAAGAGAAACAAAATTACCATTTCATAAAATCAAGTTAAGCCTTTTGTTTGCTTCAGAATTCTCAAAATTTCTCTTCAGGATGCCAGTGGGGGATTAATGAAAGTAATAGGTTAGGTCTTTTTACACGCCATGCATATTAAATCAGTTGAAGCACTGACAAACCACTCCATGTCCATGGAAAAAATTATCAGCAAGTAATAGCCCTGAGGTAGCCTAACCAACAAAGAACTGTTCTTCTTAAAGAGAAGATTTTTAAACTCTGATTTTATTTTAATTCTACTTTTCTGTACTGTCTAATGGAAATATAAATGAGACCACTGCCAGAGGGGTTTATTCAGTTAGTCCATGTTACTGTACAAGAACAAGATTTCGATCTTGAGCTCTACTACCCAGTGTCTGAAGTTGGCTATGCTTGCCAGACTCTTACATCTGGGGATTTTTGATGGCTAGCATTTTCTGTTTTGTTCTTAAAACCAAATGGAAACAAAGGCATATTTGTGCTTTATTAAATTATGTTTTGGTTATGTTGAAGAGGGAGAGTATGTTGATGTTGAACAAAAATGCATGTCATTGGGCTTAACCTTTTACGGTGCTTTGCCTTGCACTTTGCCAGAATGATTTGGAATTTTGGTATACCTGCTTTATTTGTTGGAGGCAAATAATACTAACTATGCATCGTAGTGGTAGCTATTGGTTAAATAAAAGAAAATTATGTACCTTAAACGTAGTGAAGCCAGTGGTAAACAATGAGCGTGTAATGAATGTGATGTGCTTTGCTAAATTGTTTTAGCAAACCCTTGGGCATCTAAGCAGAAGAAAGATGGCATTTAAGAGTCTCTTTCCTGAGCAGTTAGTTCAAGTTCAGCAAAGACTGTAGTGATTCACAGTTGTTTTCAAATGCACTGATCAATGAAATGCTTATTTAGGCTATGTAAAATATCTTCTACTGCCACAACAAACGTTGCTTTTAGACTTGAGGAAACTGCATCTGTATAAATTGGGATTCTAAATGTAAAACTCTGCTTTGTCCAGATGCTTTAAATAAAATTTCCATGCTTGGTCTCTCAGTAAGTACTGTTAACAAGCACTGGTATTTTCAGAAAGATAAATGTTGTGATTTCCTCCAAAAGTTGGAGCACTTGAAATTTCAGGGGAAAAACACTGTGTATAAAGGTGGTCTTTGCAACTGAGTAGTTTTGGTAAGTTATGATAAATGCATACCATAAAAACTTAACTTTGCAGAAGAAAGTTCACTCATTCTCATATAGAGTATAGCCTTCAGAATGAGGTTTTTACTTTAGGTGAGGATTTCTGAGAAAATCATCTGCTTTTCTTTTCAGGACAGCACATATGCGGCACTCTTCCTTACTGATTTAGTTACCTACTGTACCAAAGTTATACTGGTTTTCTCTACAAGAAAGTACCTAATAAATATTTTGGTGATGATTTTGTTGGAAAAAATTACATATATGGTCTCTCATTTTGTTTTCAGAAAGCTATTGCCTATCTCTTTCCTTCTGGCTTATTTGACAAGCGAGCCAGGCCCATGATGAAGGTAGGATTTTTTTTGGTTGCATTTCTGAATAGTTGTAGCATGATATTTTAAGTAACTTTTTCCTTTTGTTGATGTTTGTTTATTTATTTGCAGCATCCCTCTGAAATTTTTCCAGAGCAGAGAAGTAAGTGTTCATAGATTGTTCTTTTTTATTATAATTTCTAAGTATTAGAACTTCTGCATATGTAGAGTTCCTTATTTTCACAGATTTACTTTTTCCCCCCATGTTCCTAATAACTGCTAAGACATGAGCCATAGAGCCTGATCTGATATTCTGGTTTTTAGGCTAAAGGACACTGCTGGATTCTGGAATAGCAGTGGTCTTTTCAGACATCTTGTTAACTGACTATAAATAAATGTTTTTCATTGTTTTAAAAAAAAAACATAATAGGTAGGGTGATGTGCAGAATCTGTTGAAGTCATGGGAAAACCTTTTGTTGAATTCAGTAGCTTTTTGTCAGAGCTGTCTATCACAGCCATAAAATATTCATTAATACTATTTTAAACCAAAAGTTTTCCTGGTAACTTCATTGTTCTGAAAGCTTAAAAATTACAGTTTTGAAATTGCCAGTTGAGGATGTAAGTAAGGTGAGTTGAAACTCTCCCGATCATGTCTCAGTTTTGACCTGAAAATCCTAACTCTCCACTGATGTCCACACTGTCTTTGATCTTGCTCCTGAGACACCATATTAAGCCCCAGTTGTCACTGATATGCCACTGTGTTGGTCAGTGAGAACTTCACTGAAATTGCCAAATTAATTTTACACAGAATACTTAAAAGATACATTAAAACCTGTTGTCCACTTTTGAGTCACGTTTAATATGAACTAGTGGCGTGGGTGTGAAATTCTGCATTCGCTGAGCTATCAAGTTCAAGATGGGCATTTTTGATTTATCAGCAAAATCTTACAGTTTTCTGTCCTTCCTTTTCATGTTCCTGGAATTAATTGATACTTAATATTTTTGGTGCTTTGTGTATCTTTTAGAAAGTTGTCTAAATTATCTAAAATTTTGGAATTCCAGCTTTCAAATGGTATCATGCATTATTTTCTAACTTCAAAGTATTGTGAAGTACAAAGTAGAAAATGAAATGGTGGGAGAGCATTAGTCGTTATGCAGTTTTAAAATCCAAGGGCTGTTTTATGGCAGATTTGGGCTACTATTCTATATGCTTTCAGGACTAAAAAATTCTTTGAAATACTAGTTGTGTCCTGAGGAGTGTAAGAGCTAATTAGTATAAATATGTATCTTTGCATTTACATCTAAAAATAACACTTTCAGTAAGTATCACTTTTAAGGCAGTTTTGTCTTGTCTATGCGTTATGTCTTTGATAACTGTGAAGTACAAAACCCATAAATTTATCCTTCAGAATGTTCTCTGAACAGCAATTTCAACAAAATATGCTTTCACAGCTGCATTACATGGAAATTCACACATTCCACTAGTAGTATGTGTGGGTAAAATCTCTCTGTATTCCTTCTGTTCTAGTAAGTTTTGCATCTTTACATTCAACTTCTGTTGTATTATGTCTTAACATTCCAATGCAATACATACTGTGCTTATCAGGCAGGTTATTGGAGTCTTTTGTCTTTGTAGCTTACAGATGGCTTCATTTGAGCTTCACTGGATAAAATGGCTGGGAGTTTCTCTATAGTTCACTTTGTAAAAAGCTCTCAGATTTTTATTTTTGTCACTTAATTTGTAAAAAAATCTTTGTTGTGTTATACTTGTTGGATTTTTTTCCCCCCAAAGTTGAAATTTATTTGTCCTTAAATAACACTTTTTAATGAATAAAATAAATGGGATGTGCTGAATTATATGGAATGTATGTTTTCTTGCTGAACTAATTATGTAAACTACAGCGTAGATCTTTGTATTTAAATATCCCAAACGTATCGACATGAACAAGTCCTAAAATTACCCAAGTACTGAAAGCGTTATGTTACCTGCAAAAGACAATTGTACAAATACTTAGTTTAGTTTAGATACATTATACTACTGAAAAATTTGCTGCGGGCTAAAAGCACTGTTTTCCAGAGCTATTGACCTTTCATCTTCCACAATCATCGTATAGATTTCAGTTGTCTCTTAATTTGTATGTCATGTTCTAAAATGGATGCTTCTATCTCTAATATCAACTATACAGTGTTTGAAAGTTTAAGATGTACATGAGGGATTCCCTCATGCTAAATTATATTTAGAAATATTATATTAAATATTTGGTTATAATTGCACATGGAGATTGGTTTTTAACAAGGTAGTCTAAATCATTAGATTTCCAGACAGGCTGAATACCTGCAAAATGCCTTTGTTCTCTGATATTTAAAGAGGTAATCAGTATTATGAAAGAGGTTTATAACTGCAATTAAATACAAGGGATTTTTTTTAATGAGTGTATATTGCTTTCTTGTCTAATCTTGCTTTTCATTAGAAATCCAGTGGGGAGAAGATGGCCGACCATTTCACTTTCTCTTTTATACTGGCAAGCAATCATATTACTCGTTAATGCATGTAAGTATGTTATAAATCTGTAATAAATAATGCTAGCTCCCAGTCAAGTACATATTATTCTAGAGATGCATATCAGGAGTTCGTGAGTTTACTCATGTTTTCTCAGTAGGCCATAGTATCACCACTGAAGCTACATGAAACGTATTTTTATGTCACAATATCCATTATTAGGGGCATTTTTATGTCACGTGTAAGAGAATGTATTCTCTTACATAACAGCAACAGTTCTTGCTTTATTTGTTGCTTTGCTTTACAGTTTTGGCTATGGACTGGGTTTGAATAGTCCGCACACTTACTTGTAGGCTGTATATGGTTAGTAGCGGAGAACATGTATGCAACTAAAATGACTAGTTCTAGAAGAATTTGTTTTAGAATAAAAAATAGGAGTCTCTTTTCCCTTGAAGGGCAAAGCTATATGAAATGTTATTTGTGCTGACATTTAGTGTGAAGAAAATTTGCATTTAAACTGCTTAATTGATTTTTCTTAGACTGTTTCATTCATGCAAACTTAAGGCTTTTTCTGAAATGTACGGTTCCAGGGAGTAAAGGATCCACATCTGTTTACCTTTATGAAGAAACACTGTATCTAACAGAACATCACTAGACCTGGTCTTAACATGGATTATGAACAGGCGTTTCATATCTATGCCCATCAATGGTGCAAGCGTTATCTACCTCTTTGGAGGAGTTTATGGAAAGATGTGCATGTTTGTTATGTGTACTTACAGAAGACAAAAGCATTAATAATGTATGTAGAAATATTTAATTGGACAGTCATGTCAGATTTTGTTTCCTCGTTAGGTAGTCTTTACTTAGTTCTATGGTTAGTCTGTTGTCAAAAAAAATAGTAATTTTATATTACCAAATTCAGTGCACAGCTTTACTGAGTGTAGTGTTTTTATTTGAATCATCTGATACTTATTTTGTTCTGTGTACCCAAAGGACAAAATCCCCACTTGTCAGGTACATTTATTTCTTTAGTAGAATAAAAAACAATGCCCCCCCCCTCCTTTTTTTTTGTTGTTTTTTTTTTGTTGACCTTGGGCAAATGAGCTTCTTGCCCTGGCAGAAATGAAATGAATGATAAATGTAGAGTGTGTCTTTGCTGAGTAATGGAGCTGCAGCATAGGCTTTCCACAGAGGTTTTCTCCTGCACAGCCTGAGGCAGCCCGAGGACCCCTGCTGTTCATTTAAATAGGTATGTCAAATCTGCCTCGAAACGCCGCTGGTTTGATCTGTGGTAATATTTGTGAAGGTTCCATATGGACTTGAGCCCCCTGCAGTGCTAAGAAATAATGTACAACGCTTCATGGTGCAGACGCAAATTTTCTCTGAAAAAGGATGCAATGCTGCGTTTTAGCTGTCGGAGAGGATGATGGAGCTGACGCGCTAGGCCTGTCAACTTGTTACACGGATGGGTTGCACGCAGCAAGGCTGTGGAAAATCTGTGCCTTTTAACTTTTCTACTTAATCACGGTTGTAGCATTGCCTTTAGACTGTATGCTACATTAATTCTCTTCCTGCCTTCTGCCTTTCATCCCAAGTTTCACGGAAAAAAGTAAAGCATGCAGGTCTTGTAGAGGAGCCTTATCAAACAGCTGTCATCTGACAAGCCATTTGCATTTGTTTTGGCTGAAACAGAGCAACCCAAGGGCAAGATGTTTTGTTGCATTCCATCATAATGAAGAAATTACAAATTTTACAAGGAGCACAAGTTTATTTTTAGCTCTTACTAGCAGTTAGAGCGTGCAAGCTTGCCTCAGAAATCTGTAAAAGAATAGTGTGCGTCTTGTTTCTAATAGTGTGGCAACCACCTTCAGACAAATGGGTTTGACAAATGCATTTTTCATTAGTACAGGATACTTGAGCATTCTTTGACTGTTTCTGAATATTTTTGTTAAATAGGCTTCTATAAACCTAAATCCGCTAAGTGAGGTTTAACAGGGGTTTTTTTAGTCAGCCAAATAAAAGCAGAAATCTGCATGAAATTCCCAACATTGTTTTAACCTCTTATTAGACTAATGTGTATTTAACAAAATGTATTTTGAAGTCTCAAAGCTAATTAATTTGGCTAGGGAAATAAAAGGGTTGTGTGTTAATACAGTCTAGTGTAAGTAATCGATCCCATTTGAGGATGTCCTTTAAATTGCTGCATTAAGTCTAATAAATCGGATAAACGTAATATTTAGCTTAAACTTGTATGCCATTAATTACTACATAGACTCATGTGGAACTTGAATTTTACTAGCAATTAATAATATAACTGGTCACAGCATTATTTGTTTAGTTATGCTAATAATCCACATACTAAAAATTGTATATTTGTATGTATTATAACTGCCCAATATATATTTTGTTATGCCTTGACTATTAAATTAACTTTCATAAAGGATATTTGCTTTATACTCCATTGTGGTCTTTGTTCTGCCTGTTGAATAAAGTTTAGCTGTAGAGAAAAAGACAATTTATTTTTCATCTGATACACAGAAGAATGTTTATTGCATGAAACACCATTTCAAAAATGTTTGACTATCATTAACTTAAAAGTTTTTCAGAGTAATATATTTTTGTAATGTGCAGAACAAGACGAAACAGTCTCTTCATAACGTTGTGTCTAGCAAAATAGTAATGTTTTGTAACTGTGCTTCTTGCACGGTTTTAGAAATACCAGGTTGTAGATCAGAGGTAAATGCTCTAACAATAGAGCATTTTAACTCTTAAAAAAGCAAAACCTAAAAACGCCCAAAGTATATGCTGAAGTCAAAACCACATAAAAAGCAAAGAAAAATGCAAACTGTTACATAAAATGTGGGCTCTGCAGCATATTTTAACTAAAACGTTGGGGTTTTTTTCCCTGTAAGAATTTCTTCTTCTAGGCTTCCATTTGCTAATTTCTTCCCTACATTTTTAATGCAGGGTAAAATGAGAATACTATGTTTTTAATTTTAAGAGAGCATCCTTGCAGAGATCTGAAATTTGATCTCTCTATTAGAAATGGAAGCATTTCAGTACGTAGCCAATCTTGTAAAATCAGCTATTTTGACTGTGTAATAGCTGAGTTTACAAGACACACAGATGTGTACATTCATGAATTGGACTATTGAATCCTGAAGTGATTAGTAAAATCTTCACCTGCCAGCTTTGAAAGAGCGAGTGTGTCTTCAGAAGCTTTCTCTAGCTGTTAGGGAGTGAAGATTTGTCAGATAAATTAGTGGGCATTACATGCGATTCCTGATTTTGCAAAGGCTTATCCACATACTTTTCTTCATACGTGAGTGGTTCTTTTAGTCTGTTGACTTCATCGCTATACAGAGATTAAATACATGCATTAATTTTTTTTAATACTTCAGACCAAAATTTTATTTCATAGAGATGCAAGTCCACTTTCATTGCCAGAAATATGCAAGAAATTATATTTAGTGTTTCTCTTAAACTTGGGATGTATTTTAGAATACTACTTTTTAATGTCACTTGTCTTCATCTGTGTAAAGAGTTCTTTGTGTGAATGGACATCATTACTGAAATTTAGCCAGAACAGTATAAAGAGATTGTTTTAATTCTAAGAAGTGCACATTCTTAGAACTTCAACAGGCTATGGAGCGTTGATGTTCTTTGAGAATACCTAGGGAAGGTCTTCAGGAAAATCTTACTGTTCCAGCTGTTGTAAAGCTTTCTTTGCTGTTGTAACAGTGAGTTTCTGAGGCTAAAAACCAGTGGGTGGCAACGCAAGTTTCATTTGTCCGTGTTTATCATATGTTTCTGAATATGATGACAAAATCCTTAGGTCTTCCTTTGATTTGCGTCGTGTTACCTGAAAATACTTCACTTTCTCTTTAGAAGCAATTCAAACTATAGTCAGTCCGTCTGGAGGTACCAGCTGTGATTCAGTCCCCCTGCCCTTTTTTAAAGAACTGCGATATAGTTGTGTTTTTGCTGAGCTCCTGGTTCACGTGGTTTTTGCTGACTGTTCCAGTACATAAATGTATATGCCAGAGTGTTGTGAAGATGATGGGTATTTGTGAGAAAGCAAACGAGACTGCTTTTGCCAGGTGGGAAGGTGACGCTGTGCCTTAGGAAGGCAAGAGGTAAGCTGAGAGGCTAGCAGTGAAGTGAAAAAGCTCCTTAGACATTTGTAAGACCTAGTAACGCAGTGCCTCTTCTCATCATCTTAACACCAAAATACCGTCATTGTGCCTGGTTTCACTTCCAAATGCAGAAACTCATGGATCTCGTGGTAATCTGTAAGCCTAAAATTTGCTTGGTGTAAGGCACACCTCATGGCTGGTGCTTTTAATATATAGTTAATAATTTCTGCAGCCTGATAGCTCTGAATGGAGCCATTTAGTGATGTGACATGAACCTTGTCCAAAGTAGTGCTACCATATCTTGTTATCTTAGAGACCTACAGATATATTTGTGAGGCCTGGAAATATTTGAAAATATGTTTTGTTGTGCTCTTTTCGATGATGTTTTCCATGCTTGAAGGTAATTTTTCCTAGCTTCAATCTGATGCAGATGTGTCTGTCAAAAAATGAAGGATTTCTGAAAAGCATACTACTATAATACACGAAGAGTTCTGCTGTCTCAAAAATGGATGATTTTGTACTTCAGGATTTTATACTGTAGAGTTGTTCCAAAAATACTTCTGTTTCATTGTGCTGTTAAAAACATAACCAGTGACCTGCATGAAAGACTTTAGTAAATTGTCCCCATTTAAATGCTTTGAGTGCAGCTCAGATAATGATCTGTTCTTAGTTCATACACTTTAAATACAAATATTTTTAGTAATGTGTGGGTGTATTTTTGTGTTAGTGGATAAATCAGCCTGAACAGTAGGTGTTTATAAATAAGCAAGGGGCTTTTGTTCATTTGTTTTTTTAAATGTAAACTATTGCAGAAATTTCGTTGCATCCTGTTGCAAATCCCAGTATTACGTTAAGAACTGGTATTTCATTGGTTAATTTCTGACAATACAGAGCTGTCTCACATTTCTTCTTTTACTGTCTTTTGTAAGTAATACAAAGAAAAAAACCCCAACCATTGTTTCTTGTCCCTACCAATTCTTATACTAGTTTCTAGTATTTGGTAAAACTCATTATATTAATAAGGTATATGAAAGTTATTACAAGCTTGCTATTTTCACCTGTTAATGGAAGTAAATTATTTGGTATATAAGTACTTTGCTGTAGTATAACAATCCTGTTTTGTTTCAGTATAATTTATAATTATTTCTCTAAATGCTGCTATTTAACTTGTGATTTGAATCACTGTTGTAATTCAGAACATTAGATGTTATATTTTAGAACCAAATAGTTCAGAAAGTGTCTGAACTGAAAACCTGAAAATAAAAGTGGGTTTCTTCTGTAATACTTCGTGTGACTTTTTTGGAATATTTTTTCCTTTAGGTTTTCTGAAGTGGTAAATCGGTATCACAGCATTGTTTGAAAATAATAGCATAGCTAAGAATTTTGAGAAAATTGTTTTACTCTGAATTTTCAGTATTTTTTTAATATATTTATAATGTTTGAAAGAACAAAAAATCTGATTATGGTAAACGTACAACTATGTGTGGCGCTATAGACATGCCTGGGCAAGAGGGAGTTCTGACTGATAGAGACCACTAATAAAGTTGATACTCTAACTAAATGAAATTATTTATAGTCTTTAAACCTTGTCAGTATTTTGAAGAAGGCAAGCTAAAATGAGAATGGACTGATGAAATTATTGTACAGTATGTTTTAGAGTTACATCAGTTATAAAAATGTAGTTGCTCTTCTCTATACAGTTGAGAATTTTTTATTTACAAGCGCATGTAAGAAGGCAACAAACACTGTTGAAGAAAAATACCAGAATTCAAAATTATTTACTTTGCATATGAAAATATTATATACACTGTCTAAAGGTTGTTTGGTTTAGATTTAACTTGTGATTTTTTTTTATCATCAGAGTTCTGCTTGTTTTCTGACTTCTGCATCTTAAGTGTTGGAGAGCAAAACCACATAAACGTGCATTTTAAATAACCAAATTTTAAATGCATTTTCCCATTTAATATTTAATACTTTATACGTTTTAGGAAACATATGAAAAATTGCTGAATGTTCAGAAATATGAAGACCAACTGATTGCTCAAGACCTTCCTCCTCAGAAGGAAAAAAGGTAAACTTCCAGTTAAAATTAATACTCATACAAGTTTTCTTAAAATGCTTCAGTATGTTGTTTTGTCACTTCTTGTGGTTCCTTGCCTTGCCTGGCTTTTATTCCACAAGCACATTTTCAGACGCTCCTTATTCCTTGTCTAATACTTGCATGATAATTCCAGGTTGAAAAGTCTCACCTTTAGTATGTACGTGTGGAGTCCTTGCTTCTCCCTGCTAGAACAGGGAAACCCCACCTATTTATCTTGTTCTTTAATCTCTCCCTGCTCTTTTCAATATTCTGTCTTATATAAAAATTCTTAAGAATGATTTGAAAATAAGTAGAGAATATCCAGAATTCTACGTTGCTGTATATGAAGTTTTCTAATTATTTCTTTATTAAAGGCTTTTAAAAAAGGAGGTAAACTCTCTATAAGAAAACGAGGCCTTTAAATTGCCAAATAAGTTGTTGGAAAATTCCTAAGGCCTAAAGCTGAGCTCTCTTAATAGTCTTTCATTAATTAGTTCTTGAATATTTTTACTTACCAATATTTAACTTGAAGAGTATCAAAATACTTAATTTCACTATTTTTCTTCTAATGCCTTTGAACAGCTAAATTGAAAACTGTAGTAATCTTAGAAAAGTTTATTTGGTTGGATTTGTTTAAATATCACCATTATTAGTATTTGAATTTAGTTTCTCCTTTTTGTCCTCTTATACTTCTCTGGTATGCACAGCAAGCTCTGTAGCTACTTAGCTGCTGAACAGAAAAGAGATGTGTCAACCAGAAGCAGCTATGGGAGATGCTACACTACTTTCTTAGTGCATACAGTCGGGATTGTCTTTGAAATGGGTATATGCTTTAAGAAGGGTTTGCTTCTCTTAGACTGTATCTTTGATTTTTCTATTTTGAGATATTTTACAAGGATTTTAATGATAGGTTAGCATATTAAATTAAGCAAGTCTTTAAAAGAAACGGTTACAGCTAGGAAGTTTTGATTTTGGCTTTTACTGCTTTTCCGTGTAGTTACTTTTTCACTGTCCAAGTTGTTTTTATCTTTGTTCTTGCTGTGTATTTTCTAGCCAGATTTATGTGCTGTTACAGTTGCACATCATGTTGGTTTGTCATTTCTTAATTTCAGCCATTTGTTATTTGTGTTAGGAAGAGAAAGGATTAATTTACTGAGATTATTTCAATTTCTTAAATAACAGAAGTTCATGTTTCTTCATGATATAAAGTGTCCTATGACCCACAGAATGTTTTATTGTAGATTCATGTTAGCTTCTGAGCAGACGAGAAAAAATAAATTTAGTTGCTTGGTGTATGCTGCTAAAAAACAACCTGACTCCTTACAGAGCTCAGCCAGTGGATTTACTGATGTGAAAAACGACCTAAAGCTAGTCAGAGACGAAAGGTTTTTTCCTGTTAGCTTTGTAAAAGCTCAGAGAATTTAAAGGATTTTTGAGACTTATTTTCCACGCTGGATATGGTACTTCCTCTCAGATTAGCCTGGATAATTTCTCTCCGAAGTGTATGTAGTGGGTGGGTAGGGCTGGTCGCCAACCACCTCAGGCTCCCCAAATTATCTATTTTGGATACATTTTGTAGTATTAGCTAGGGTGAGGACCTGATCTTGAACTACTTTGTTTAGAGCTTTTCACATGTGAAAAAATTTGTTGACTTCACTGGAAGTAGCAATATGTAAATGTAAGTATATACTTGAGTCTGTCAGGTTTAGAAGCTTTTTAAAATTACTGTTAAAACCAGCATTGTTTCTAAATAAATGTTTCTTGTGCCCTGACTCAGGAAAGCATTAAAATACATACTTAAGAAGAAGTACTACTTAAAATCACCTTCAGAAGGAGTGCTTTTCTGAATCACAGCTTCCTTAATGCTGCTGAAAACCTTCATTAAGATAGTTTCTAAATAACCTGAAGAAGTAAGAAACTAGTTACAGCTTTGCCTTAAATTTACCTGATAATGTTGACATATATATTTATGGTGGCATTCTGTTTAGTTGATCACTCCGTATCATACATATTTCACAAAGATTTTCAAGCATTGGTTTTCCTTTGTGTATAGCATCTCTGTATGAGGCTGTTTTCTTAGGCATTTCTGCTTTTGTTATCATCAGTGCAGATTCTGTGCTAAACAGGTGAAGGTTACAAATAGACAGAATACAGTATGTCATTCCTGCATTAGTTCTTTGACTGTGCTTACTGCTAGTACTACCTGCTGCTAGTGGAGTTTTTTGTATTGATCGGAAAAGTAAAGACGAGGCAAAATTGTGCTACTTGAGAATCTGATTTTAAGGTTCTGCCTTTCATTTTGTTCTTTGCTGCTTGTAAACCAATTTTTTTCCTAGCCTTTTAAAACTAAGTCCGAAGTTGTGGGGAAGGTTGCTTACTATTATGGTATTACTTTAGTTTTATGATATTACTTTAGTTCAATCTGGGACTTCAGTAATATGAATAATGCATAACTGATACTTGTAACTTTCATGTGGTTAACTCAATACATGGTTACTGTCCCTTTCAAAAGACAGATCTTTTAAAATCAACATAGGCCTTCTCATGTTTACTATAGGGATGTGCTCTGTATTCATTTGTAATGGAAAACTTATTTCTGAATGAAGACTGACTGCATGTGTGGTCCTTTGTGATGTAATTCTAATTGCATGGTTAATTAAAGGGAGAATATATGTGGTATTTTAAACAGAAACCTGGCTGGCAGCAGATGGCTGACTAAGATTGAATTGGAAGAAATGTTGTTAGAAAAACTGTCAGATGATGATGTAAGTAATTGATCTTTCTAACCTTAAGGAGGCTTGTGTCTTTAAAAATACGGACTCTGGATGCATTTTTAGGTACTGAAAAGGTACTTTGTAGAAGCAGGTGCTCCTCAAAAGAATTGTCATCCTTCTCATAAAGTCTGTATATGCTCACAGCACTGTCACATTCATCATGTCTTGAAAAGTGACCGGTGTCACTTTTTTTAATCTGGCACAGTACAGAACTATTAAGGGGTTTACATTGTTACTAAGATTAGTTTTTCTTCTGGTGATGTTGTGCGACCTAGATCACTTGTTCCTTGCCGTCTATTTATGTAGTCAGGAATGGAGTATAGTAACACTTTAATAGAAATAAATATTTATTTATTCTAGTTACAGATGAAAACCAGACAGAGCTAGAAACTCTGTTGCTTATTGTAGATATGGGGTATATGTTCAAGTTGGGAAACACAATGGATCTGTGTAATGCTAAACCTGCACGCAGTTTCTAATTATTTAATCTGAAGAAGGACATGATAATGATGGAAAAGTCACATAGAAGGCTTATCAGAAATAAGGAGTCCTTTTTCTTAATGATTTTAGAATCAAATACCAGAAACAAGATGCAAAGCTACATAGATCTGTGGTCTGACACAGGTATCTGTTGTTATATTCTCCTTGAATGTTAATATGGTGGGAGAGAGGATGGTTTTGCAGTTTCCCTGGTAGCTGCAAACTCTATCACTGTCTAAGTTTGGAGTCCTTCTTTACATGTATCTTTGGGAATAAAATTATTTATCCTGATAGTTGTATGCTTTTTTCTCAGTCAGAGCTTTCTCCTACAGTCCCCCAAATAGCATCAGATTTTGTAACAGCAGGTTCAGTCTGTGTGGCCAGCTTCAGTTTTCTTTTGAAAGTTTAAGCTTGAATATGATAGTACCAGAGAACATAACACTATTTGAGCATCCCAAGTATTTCCTCACCTAGAAACAGTGTTCTTCAATCTCTTCTGTCCTGTGGACAGCATCATTGCAAAAATAGCATAGCAGCAGCAAGCGTGCCCTTTGCTCAGTTGACATTCAGAACAGTAACACGTGATGGCTTCCTTGTCTATGGGCGATGTGAAAAGGTCTTGAGCAGATTGTGGCCTGTAAGTGTAAGTTAGAAATCACTGTTGTAAATTCTCCATCCTGGTATACCCAGGAGACTTCCTTTATCTTCCTTGTGGGGAAGCAGTTAGGACTTCAGTGTTTTCGGTAGCTCCTGCATTTGGAATGGCTGTTCTTCCTTTCAGAGTGCCAGGAACTGGTCTAGTTGTATGACCAAACAGCTTGGAGTTCTTCACTGCTTGATTTTTGTACACTCTACATCTGTAAAAGTAGACTGCAGTGCACTTTAAAAAAAACCCCTAACAAACAAAAAACCTCAAACCAACCCAAAAAGCCACAAACCCCCCCCATACCCTTGTACGTACTGGCCTCGCATGTAAAACCACAAAGCCTTGGTCTATAGAAACAAATGTTTAAATCTGTTTGAAATGTCTTGATATAAGCTACCAGTCTCACCTGCTCAAATTCTTGTATTTTGCCATTGCAACAATTTTCTGATTTTCTGTGGTGTTTGCATTATTAAACAAAATCAGAGCTATTGATATTTTTTCTTCTTTGCACTCTGCAAGTGAAGACTGTTGGAAGCTTTCTTCATCTATAGCCTCTAAAGTTTTTAAATTTTTGTGTTTTTCAGTTTGTGCTCTTCAAAGGCTTTACCACGCATATGTGTCTTGTCACTAGACAAAAGTAGCTTTCCACATGATGTCAGAGTTCCAGGGGCTATTGCTAGGTTACAAGAAAAGTATTAATTTTGTGCAGAAGACTCTGGTCAGAGAGAGAAGAAAAAGTAGTTTTAATAACTTGTAAGTAAAGAAAACTTCAAAAATAAGGTTATGATAGCTATGTGAAAAATCCATTTTAGATGATTGCATACCTTTATATCCAGTGGCCAGCTGCCTAGTGCTCCTGCCAGTAACACTTCATAACAGGACATCCCAGCTTTTACTACAAATGGGTTAACACAGTGGTGTTTACTTTTTAATCACATGTTGAAGAACTTTGGAGGGGGGTGCAAGGGGGAAGGAGAACCACACAGTAGCAAAGGATAATTTATTTCAAGAGGTTGCCCTTTAAGTCAAGTATCTCTTGAATTTTTAAATAGCTTGATTGTTCAGTTTTAAAGGAAATCATAAACATTAAAGTAACTCAGCTTGAACAGCCAAAGATAGATAGATAGGTATTTCCTGTATATATTATGAAATATAATCATTTAAGAGGTTCAGTTTAGTGAAATAAAATTATTTCCAAGTCAATGAACATGCTGACTTATTGAAAATGAGGTGAAAAATCTTTTCCTTTTGCCATTTTATTAAAACAAAAGAGTGAAGACTCTCCTCAATATTTTCTTTTCAAAAGCGAAATGAACTTCATTCTAATGTAATAATACTGTATTACAGAGGGGTTGGTTATGCTTTGAATTAAAGTTTCATTGTTGCCTGAAGACAGAACTAGGTATCTTTAGTCACACAGAAAATGGTGCATCTGCATGCTGTTCTTAAATCAGCATGTAGGTGCAAAAGTGTCATCTTGTCAGAAATCATAAAAAAAATGAAATAAGAAAGATAAATTATACAGAAATAGAAAGTTTAAGCAAATGCAATTACACTTGCATCCTTTAATGAAGTCTTGTTGTCTACAGTATTCAAGATTTATTCAGCTCCTACAAAAATTGGTGATGTTGCCATGTAGTGACATCGAGGAGAGTTATTTGCAAAAGTTTACCAGAGAAGTTCCTATTCAGTTACAAAAGGTAGTTATTGAGCCCTTGAAGTATGACGAGCGAGGAGTGGCCTTCAGCACTGGTGAAGGTAATAATTTTTAGTTGTTTGGTAATAATGCAGAATTTTTCGTCTTCATGCTACTTTCTAATAGTATACACAACATTGCTGAATCTGTCAGTACTTCATTTTATATGCTTATGTGTATGTTGTATGTATAACTTAATTATGTTATGGCGTACTAAGTTATGACATGGCCTGGTAACAAAGTGGAAGTTTTTGGCACAGTCTATCAACTGTTAGTTTTTATCTGTATTTCTATACAGCAGTACCTCTGTAAAGCGGACCCTGTTGTGCTGTGTATTGTAGGATACCAAAAGACTTTCATTGCTGGCAAGAGTTGAGTGTTGAACATAAGGGTTGGAGGACTAGGGGAGCATGAACACATATGGAGAATTCCGGGGATGTAACAGTGTCATTGCTTAATATTAAAGTGGCATGCTGAGGCCACTAAGTAACCGTTATCATAACTTTTGTAGGGAGTCCTGCAAAGGAGAATTTCGAAGATGCAAAGAACAAATACCAAGGCATTTGGATATTTACAGACAGTATAGGATAACGCAAAGAGGGAATTCATAGGTTATTATTTTTTTTTAACAAGTGGACAGAGCATTTGAGACAGAGACAAGAATTGGTCATTGGTATTGAGGTGGAGAAGATGCTAGAGAAAAGCCATGAAGGTCTCTGTACTTTCTAAACACAGTCTGCTTACGTTTTCAGTGGAGGATCACACAGTGGAAGAATATGATCTACGATATGAGTGATTGCCTAGAAAAAGTAACACAGCAACACACTTACAGGAAAGTCTGACTTTGTGGATGAAGCATATGTGCACACATACACTTTATGCTGCACATTTAAGAGGAATCTTAGAGATGACATGTATTCTTAAGCAGCAGGCAGCAGCTGAGGATAAGAACAAAAGTCGCAGAGAATTTGAGGACAAGGTGGCTAGAGAGCTCTGTTCTAGCTGGGTTGGCTTCAAGATGCTGTGACAAGGAGATGTGAGAGCACCTAACTGGGACTTAATCCACACTGGGTTTCAGTAGAGTCTTCGGAACAGTAGTTATTGAGGTTTGCTAAACATGCACCCCATGTTATGTAAGAAAAGCCACCAGATTTTATAAGTTCAAGAACAGTCTTGTGTCCCATCACCCCCCTAAATTAAGAAAACTATCCAATTTGATTCATAATTTATCAGAACGATTGCTTCCTTTGTGCTACAGAAGATTGGTCTTAGGCTTTAGCACAGTTTAACTTGAAGCTAATGCACTTAGGTAACTGTAAGTAGTAATTTCTGAGGAAACTATGCTAAATGATGCATAGGCATTACTTATGCCAGTATAATTAAAGTGTTAACCTTTTCCATGTGAATATTCTTAAACTTCTGGACCTTTGTATGATTTTATAAAGTATTTTAATGTTTTTGGAAATTGTACTTAGGATAAACATAGGAATTCAGCAAACTGTTTATTTTCATATACAGTGACGTCACCAGGTCAATAGAGAGTTCTGATCTACTGAAGTTTTGGGAGGTAGAGTGTTACCTCTCATCTTCTCCCAACACACATTTTCCCCCTGCTTAATAGACTTCTGTTGTTGTTGTTGTTACCTCAGCCTCCAAAAAGAAGCAGCTGGTACTCTATGAAAGTGTTGAGATTTGCTTAAATTCTTGGGCACTTGAAGTTCTGTAGAATATGGAAACCTCATAACAGATTGGTTTTAATTCCTTTAAGGTGTAAGAAAAACAGCAAGAGCTACTGCAGTAGTTTATGACAACGGGACTGGAAAAATTACAGTGAATGGAATAGACATTTTACATTACTTCCCAGTGTTGCAGGACAGGTGAGAGCACCATGAAATGCTGTATTCTTCTCTGTACTTAAATTATTCCAGCAAAAGTCATGTCGTGCAATTATATTTTGGTGCTGTGTTCCACAGAGTTGATGCTATATTCTAGTTTCTGTATAACATACTGTTATATGAAAATTGGTCTTGCTTTTTAATTTTTTAAATTTTATATTTTTTGTTTTTTAGAGAACAGTTGTTGTTCCCTTTCCAGTTTCTTGATAGAGTTGGAAAACATGATACGGTTTGCACAGTCTCTGGTGGAGGAAGATCCGCACAAGCTGGAGCAATACGTTTAGCCTCTGCAAAAGCATTAAGGAGTTTTGTGACTGAAAAGGAGGTGGAATTCATGAGGCAAGGTAGGAATTGAAATTATTTCAGTGTTTCTTAATGTGTTTCTGATAATTAACAGAATTAATAGAAGGATCATTAAGGATCAGATAGTGCAAATTTGAGTAAATAATCCCAGTGAAACCTTGTATAATGCATGGAAGGGTTCTGCATTTATTTATAAATTGTTTTCACTTGTTTCCTAGCATCCTTTGTGTACATTTTGGATGACTTCTTGAGCATTTTTCCATCTGTTCACGACCTCTCTTGGCTGTATTAACCATATTGCCTCAACATAGAATCACAAAACATGAATGTTTATTCTCTAACAAATAAATGTGGATCAGGTATTAGTGAGCTGTAAGATCCTAACATTGTATTTTGTTTTACTTGGTTAGTTGCATCTTGTTCATGTTTAAAGAAGTTTTATTCTTGAACATAAACTAGATGCTAGAGAGTTAGCATTGAAGGGGTTAGTAATGAGCAGAAACATTATGTACAGTTAGCCAGACCGAAGGAGCTTCTTTCCTCTCTTGCTTTATTTAGGGTTTCCAAGTTACCTATGATAAGATAGAACTTACTTGGGTAACTGCAGCGTTTGCTGCTTCTCTGTGATTAGATGCCATACTTCTTTCACCAAATAGAGAATTATGAACAGTGAGCTTTTAACTGTGCTCTTCCTGGACTAGTAGGGAGCATACCTGCATGTATTACTGGCAGAACAGCTATGTGTTTTGTTTTTTTTTTTTTACTCTATTGCCATCCATGGAAGTAAAGCTATCTTCGTGCTAGTATCTTTGAAACAAGTTTCTTTGATTTTTCAGTACTGACAAGTATGACTTGCTAGGAATACCCCTGTAAACTGACATTGTAATGAGTTGGCTATCTGTGATGAGAACAGTGTAATTCTGAATGTGTTTTGGACACTGCCAAATATATTTCGGAAACACTTAAGTCCACTTCAGAGCAGTGGTCTCCAAAGTGGGATGTGTGCACCCCAGTGTTGCACAAGATGATCCATTGGAGTGCAGGAAGAAAATGTTACAATTGCACTACTGTATGAGATTTATAAATAAATAAATACACATACGTTGTGGGTGCGTGCTTAAAATTTTCACTGGTAGGGGCTACTGACCAAAAATGTTTGGAGTCTGCTGCTGTAAAGGCTTAAGCGGTATAGATATAAAACAATGTGGGATTTTCTTAGTGGTTTGTGAAGTAAAATGTGAAGAAAGTTCATTTACTGAAGAAAAGTTAAAATATTAGAGCATCTGATAAAATTCCTTTTGTGTTTTGTACTGAACCCTTATGCTTCTAGATGTTACCGTTCCTATGCAGAGTTATTGGCTGCCTTGAATCCCACACATGTAGTATGTCTGTAATACCAACTAAAACCGGTAAACAAATGGGTGCTTTTCTGTGTTTTGTAGCTGGACTGCTAACGCTTGACCCACGTGTGAAGGAACGAAAAAAGCCTGGTCAAGAGGGAGCCAGACGGAAATTCACTTGGAAAAAGCGTTAAGTTTGAGTATTCAAAGAATGTCAGAATGCTACCAGAATTTCAAACATACTGGTTTATGATTTAAAACTGTCGTATAAATATATTTAGTAATAAAGACTTTTTCCATTATAACTACTGTGCTTTCTCTGTTTAAAAAGCAACAACTTTCTTTAAATTTATTTAAAATTGTGGAAAATTATGGTGTGATTTGCCAAATGCTGAATCTAGAAGAGCAGCTCGAATGCCGATGTTGCATCTTAGCTCCACTGAAGTCAATAATAATTTATGAAACTGTTGGTATATTATAACTTCTAAAAATCAGTCTATTTGTTTAGTGACTTGACTGTCTAAATCCTGGAATTAGACAGCTCCTAACCAGGTATTTGGACAACTTTGACATGCCTCCCTTTCTGCCTCACAGGTATCTGAGGATAAGTGACAACTTCCCACCTAAGCCGTGGAGGAGTTGAGAAACTAGTGAGAACGGTACTGACAATTGAGGGGATGTTGAGAGAGGAACAGTCACAGAGGATAACCTTTGCCTGTGGAATCTCTTGTCTCCAGGATGCCTCCCTAGGTTAAGTGGGGAGTGATTCAGAGCGAGTATTTAAATTTAGGTGCTCTGAATCACCCTCTGGAGGAGTTGGTTTTTCTCCGCTTCTTCCAAATGCAGAAAGAGCTGAAGGGATTAGGCTGAAGTTAATCTTTTAGAATACGCTTCTCCACCCCTTAAATCTCAAGGGGCCTGATCAAGGAGGCGTGTTCTGAATATGGCTAATGCACAAAGATAGCATTGGATTCTTTGCCAAATACAGTCATAACTTGTCTTTTTTAAAATCAGAAGCAGGAGGTGATGACAGTGCTGCCCACCTCCTGTCTATAATTGTAGCCTTCCAAAATAGATTAGTGGTTACAGCACTCGCCCAAAAGCACAAGGTTTTGGTTTATTGCCAACTTCCTTCCTGGGACAGAGGTCAGATACATAGAGGTTCCAAGGAAGAGCGTATCCTTCATCTTCCCCGTAGGAGCTGGGCTACAGCAAAAAAGAGTATAAGGTTCATCTTGCCAGGAGAAAGCAAGAAAAAGAATTCAACTCTAGTTTTAACAACAGGACACATTCCAACTTTCTGTTAATTTGGAAGACTTCTGTACTTGGAATTCTTCTTCCCCAGCCACATTTTCTAAGTGCTAGAGTACCTGCCCTGCTGCTTATTTGCTGTAGGTTATACCAAAAGTATTAATGCCTCAGAGGTAACAAAAGGTGCTAGTAGATCACCGCAGGTGATATCTATGGGTGAATTGCATGGTGGTCATTTTGCCAGGCATCATTGAAGAGCAGGCAGCGAGTAAATGGACCTCTTGAACTGAGTAGAACAGCAAAGGTCAGAAACTGGGTATGCATCCTTGACTGATGTGTTGCTGATTCCTTACTCCCCAGTGCCACTCTGTGCTTCTTTTTACCTCGTTTCATGAGAATACTCAGTAAATTCAGTATTCAGTACTCGGTAAACTTGAGCAAGATTTCTCATTGCTGAGGTAGCTTGTCTTAGTCAAAATACATGAGACTACAACTACCTGAAAGGAGGTTGTAGCGAGGGGGATGTCGGTTCTCTTTTTCCCAAGGAAAAAGTGATTAGAGGAAACTGCCTCAAGTTGTGCCGGGGAGATTCAGATTGGACATTAGGCAAAACTTCTTTACTGAAAGGGTGGTCAAGCATTGGAACAGGCAGCTCAGGGAAGTGGTGGAGTCACCATCCCTGGAGGTATTTAAAAGATTTGTAATTTAGTGCTTGGGGACATGGTTTAGTGATGAACTTGGCAGTGCTGGGTTGACGGTTGGACTCAATAATAAGGGGCGTTTTCAACCTAAATGATTCTATGATTCTGTTGTGCTCGCAACGGACCAAGTCTTGTATCATGTTTTAAAAGATTTCTTGTAACGTTTTACCTTCCAAAAAAGTATGGGCACAGCCTCTGGTGTTTACAGCCAGCAAAAACTTTAGGTAGGGTAAAGTTTTAGAATTTATCCCTGATTTTTAGGGAAGTCCCTAGAAATACTAGTTAATGCTGTGGAACTAGGTCACTTGCTTCATAGCTACTCGCTCAGCCTTCCAAGTAACTCTGAAACTGATCCAAAAGAAGCATTTTGAAAATAAAAAAACCAGAATTGTACATATTTTTTGCATTTTTCACTTGTATGACATTCTTCTTCATCTGCAGTACATGTCAACATTTAGGAGTTGAAATAGTTGTGTTAAGAAAGACTGTTTCCGTCGTGTTAAAGCTCATCAGAAGGTGAGACTGCCATTTTTTTCCCACTCATTTGGATGGACCCTTCAGAACTGAAGTATCTTATGGGAGAACCAAATAAGGAAATTTCATTGGGGTTGTTAATTTTGGGTTGTGACAGCGGCACACAGTAGAACTGGCTTACCGGTTTGAATATTCTGTTTTAACTCTTCTGTTCCTCTTATGCCCTTGCATTCCCAGGGTTATTGAAAGCAGCCCTGAACACTACCTACTAACTGTGTCCAAGTCAGGTTTCTCAGATCTCAATTTTCAACCACTTGTGGTGTGGACCACCTTATCTTGCCAACAAGATTTCAGAAAAGCATCCTGGATGTGACAGGTGCTTAAACTTTAAATATTTAAAATACTTTCTGAATGTGGGCAAAAAGACATAAGCCTTCTGTGCTTTCTGATGGCTGTATGTGGTGATTCATCCAGGCTTTTTTTTTTTTCTTCATCCACCATGTTAATGTTTTGCTTTGCGTTAAGGTACCAAAATTGTCTCTTAAGTCAAATGGAATATCTCTATGCTGTTGATTTCTGGTGATTGTCACATTTCTTCAGTGTGAGGAAACCAGTCAGTCAGAAGGTAAAGCTGTAAGGATGTTTCTGTTTTGAATTAATGCTGCTGTGTTACCACGAGATGGAGCAGTTTGCAATCGAATGAAACGAGCTATTTCCAGAAGTGATATATATATACTTGGGAGAGAAATGATGATGAATCTTCCTTATAAATAGTGATTTTTATAACAGCAGATTAATATGGAAATAAGTGAAAAGGTAGATTCAGATTGTCTTTTCAGGATTTTTTTTCTCCTGATTAAGAGAAACAAATTTTAGTGAGAAATAATAAATGTCAGTTAATGCTAGTTTTCTAGTAGCTAGTAATCTAATACCAGTGTATAGGTAATACTTACAATGTTATTCTAAGAAATGCCAGCTGATGTGTGAAGCTTGGAAATGGTATGGTAGCATTTTACGAGTCGTCACAAAGGTAAAGTCACAGAATCACAGAATGGTTTGGGTTGGAAGGGGCCTTCAAAGATATCTAGTCTATCCTCCCTGCCATGGGCAGGGACACCTTCCACTAGACCGGGTTGCTCAGAGCCCCATCCAGCCTGGCCTTGAACACTGCCAGGGATGGGATGTCCACAATTTCTCTGGGTAGCTTGCTCCAGTGTCTCGCCACCCTCATTGTTAAGAATTTGTCTTATGTCTAACCTAAACCTACCCTTAATGTTCTCATATTAATCATATATTTAACTAATAAATATAATTATTTAGATAAAATGCCAGAAAGTGGTTTTGGCTAAGGGGAGGGGGATTTGTTACTGAAACTGCATTTTCATCTGTACAGTTTCATAAAATCCTTGTGCATATAGAAATTAATTTTCACAGTATTCTGTGATATTGTATATAGATAAGAATTCATGGGCTGGGATGAGAAGCAAATGTATGTTTTTATGCTCTGCCAGCACCCAGTGGGTATTGGTTTGTAGTACCTTACTAAATGTCCTGCAAAACTTGTGGACACAAATCGCTGCTCACATACTGTGTACCTGCCCACATAGACAAAGCAGTGTGGGAGAGGAATAAAAGATGGAAACAAATGGGCAGTAATGAGTTTAGACCTTATATTGCTTAGCATCCACCCTCGGCCATTGTGTCAGTAATCACTTTCACTGTTTGCAGTATTGAATAACTGAATATTGAAGTCTTTTGGGTGGGCAATTCCAATCCCACCTGCCGTTTCTCTTCTAGTTGCCAGCCATGTCAGCAGTAGTGGTTGTTCCTCTGCTTGGCTGGCAACTTGCTCATTTTGAGGGGAAGAAAGCCTTGGGTGCTCCACAGGGGAGGTTTGTGTTTCAACACACTAAATCTTTAAGGCATTCAAGATCGTTTCAGTAAATGTCATATTCAGATGCTGACAATACTGACATAAATCACATAAACAGAGTGGTGTGTGCTTGCCACAGTACATTATGGAAGCAATTTCAGGCTAACGTGATTAGCAGGAGATACAAGATGATACCCTAATACATTCTTCTGAAAGTACCAGTTTTTGTCTGAGACCAAAAAATGTAAATTCTCCTCAGTTCCAAGACTGGGTGCCGATACCTTCCTGCTTGTCTGATTACACTTTCCCTTAGTAACTGCTGTTTCTTGTAAGACACAATGATGCCAAGACAAAGGTGATTGCACCAGCAGTACCAGGGCAGAAGTGATTAAAAAAACCCTGCAGCTGATCTTGGTACAGTCCTTATTTCAAATCCCAGAGCAGCCCTGCAGGATCCGGGTTGGTGGCACCTCTAAAACTTTGACCTTGTATACCTTATGCCGTGGGTGCTGAGTTGCATATAGGAGTGGCAGCTGTAATGCTTTTTAGCTAGTGGAGATACCAACAGGATTTTTTTTTTTTGGGGGGTTAAATTTGTGCTTGTATAATGTAACAGAGGTGTTAGAGGAAAATATGGTGCAGAGCAAGAGCAGCCTAGATTATTCATTGGCGACAATAAGAATATTGTTATACACTGCATAACAGAGGAAGAAGTCATTGCTTTGTAAAGGCCCTTGTGACTTATATACTGCTTTCCACGCTTGGGCTGAGCCCCATGTACCTGTCACCGCAAGTATAAGGTTAGCCAGCAAAATCCCCACAGAGAGCTTTTATGCGGGAGCACCAATGCCTGAGAATGCATACTGATAATGCCACGTGAGGCAAAACATCTGCTTCATTCAGCTTCACCTCAAAAAAACTGCAAGCACATGGTTACACAATAGCCTCCCTGCTCAGCTCACCTAGAAAACCATAGGGCAGCTGGGTTGTCGGGATCTTCCAACTTTCTGCTGCATGCCACCTTTCATGCTCAGCCCAAGCTGGGCATCCCCATCTCAGTCAGCAGCTTCGGGGACAGCTAAGGAAACACCACCAGCAACTGCTGCAGTGGTGCATTGCAGAGCCAGGCTTGGTGCTGGTGTGTTTGTGGTCTGCGTGTAGTGCAAGAGAGAAGCAAGACTCTGAAAGATCTTGGTGAGGCTGCTGAGTTCTGCTTGGCTAAAGCGAGGGCTGCCCCTGCTCGTATAGATCCGATAGACATCTAGGATCTGTTATTTAGTAAAAGTTCGCCTGCAGATTGCACCCACCTGCAAGGCAGACAGCAATTTGGTTTTCTCTTCACTCAGTTAATTCCTAGGAATTAAAAGCTTGTTCTTTAGCAAGACCTTGATGTGAGCACTGACATCTCTTGGATGCTTTTGAGTGAAGGCCACAGGCGTCTCTCCTGTATCTTTCACCTTGGAGAGCTCTCTGGTAGCTGTTGCTTCTGCTAGGAGAACTGATAAGACATACAGGTTTAACAGTCAGCTTCCCTCATAGAGTTTCTTTCCCTGTGAAAAAAGTCACTTTGAGACCTATTCTAAATCCTCCCCCTGCAACATTACTTCCAAACTCTGTTTAATTTCAGAGGTTAAGCAAACAGGCAGATTATTTTCTTCTCTGAAGTGCATGCTTCTAAGGCTGAAGGACTCCTTTCTACTCAAGTTGCGAAGAACACTTAATGATTTTATTTGACTAAGGCAAAATGAGAAAGGAAAATGATATTTAGAAAATTTCATTAGAAAAACGTTTGCTGCTTTGTTTCTGTAACAGCAAGGTTACTGGGTAATCTCTGCCTTAACTCATTGGGGATAGCTGATTGCATCAGGTGTGCTGATGGAGCCGATATTGATGGGCTTGAGCGTGCAAAGCATACACATTGCCCTCTGGAAGCCACAAGATGGTTCAGACCAGGAATGTGCAAAAACAGCTGCCCCAACAAGTGTATCCCAAGGTACAAAACAAAAACTAGGCAGGAGGCAGAACTGCTCAGAGCAGCAGCAGAGAGTCAAGGGCAACTAACCCTGCTAGAGCACCAATCCAACCCTGACAGCTGCTGAAGGCTGGGGAGCTCCTAGGAGAGGAGCCAGCTTAAGCAGTTGATCACTGCTCTGTGCGGAAGCTGTGGCACCGACCGATGCTGTGATGGTGTCCAGCACTTCAGCCCTTCGGGATGTCACCCTTTGTTGAGAAGGGATGGGGGTCCTGGATCTCCCCCAGAAGCTGGGTGGGAGGCAGGCAGCTGGTCTGCCCTCAGGTGGGGGAGGGCTTCACTGAGGGAAGGAGGAACTGCTGGCCGGAGCTCTCACACCTTGCATGGGCAGAGGATGTGCCCCTTCCCTACAGCAATGTGGCCGATTCAGATTCTGTCATGTGCCAATAAAAAAGGGGACACCGCCAATGTTTCATTAATGCACTGTGAGTTTGGTTTTACCTTAAGGAGTTTATAATTTATAAATATAAAGCTTTACTTTAGCATAAAGTTTATCAGATGTTTAACATCAAAAGTCAAGACTTCATTCGCTGCCTGAATTTGGCATAAATCTGATTGGTTTCTTTTGTAGAAAGCCAATTTAGGAATCAATTATATATTGTAATGGGCGTGAAAACAGCTCCTCTTTGGTCATTGTAGTAGATTACAGCTTGTAGTCTGACATCACTTAACTGTGTAGCAAATTGTCTGAAAATGAAAACTCCTATTAGGACACTTAAAAAAAACTCTTTCAAAATGACTACTTAACAGCCATTAAAGCATCTTCATAGAAATGTCACTACCCTCGTTACATCTGTACCTTTGGTTAGTTTCTTTCCCCCTTTCCAATTTTCTCCCAGCATCTTGCAGCTTGCCTATTATTTGGATGTATAATTAGAAATCCATTATTATGTTTTATGGAGATGTAAAGAGCAGGAAGAAAGCTGCGTAACTACTTTTTACATGCAGCATGCAAATTATCCACCTTGTGTATTTTGGCTCTGAATGTTCCGCAGATGTAGTTTCATTTCCCTTGGATCTCTGTTTACCCATTTTTATTGCTAGTCATCAAGTATAGCAGCAGAAAAAAATCAAAATAGGAGGGGGAAGGGACCTTCCCATAGAAGCAGCTTAACATGCCCCCATTACAGAGTGGTATCGACATTAATGTGCTTCACCTACACAGTTCTGTGCGTGGCCATTATTTATAATAGACAACCGTGGAAATGGTAGGGGTAATCAACATTGCATGAGAAAATGGTCACTGCCAAAGCTGAGTAGTTGGGAAAAATACTTTGAAGGAATTAAATGTTTTATTCAGATACTATGTGGACTGAGAAAGGATGCAAGATGGGGCTTTGATCGTACCTCACGGCTCAGAAAGAGCAAATTCCTCTTTCCTCGGCCTGACTCTTCCAGCTGACATTTGTTCTGGTCTTGCCTAAGGATAATATCCCACTGTGTGATCCACTCGGGACCTGATCCAAAGGCAGTGTAAATCTTATGGACTTCATGGCCCTTTACATCTGGCCCGTATGTTTTTATGGATTAAAGATCTGACCTTTTATATGCTGTGAAACCCCATGGATGCATATAGCACAGTGCAGTTTATGGGTTGCACTCGTGCCGTGGCTTCTTCAGAATTGTCAGTCTACCAGAGAGAAAACAGGGTGGAGGTTAATCCCTTTTCCCTCTCACTCCCACCAGACAGAAACGTCCCAAGTCAAAAGGTTCCTCCAGTTTGTGACGAGAAAGGTCCAGTGAGGCTCCTAAAGCTGGCAAAACCCCTGGAGCTATGACCACCCCTTTCAGTGCGGCATTAAATGCTGAATGCCTTGAGAGAGCTGCAAGCTTTGCCATGCCTTTTGGAGGTCCTTGTTGGATCCCTGCTGGCGTTTCCCCAGGTGACAGGATGCCTCTTGCGTGGAGATAAGTCTCAGTGCAATGGCCTTAAAGCAAAGATTACTTACAGCTAGTGTTGGACATTGAGTCTGATGTAAGTTAAGTGTATGGAAATGGCTCTTGGACAGAGTATAAAAGCACTTTTTTTTTTTGGGGGGTGTGGGGTGTATGTGTGTATGAGGAGGGTGCCAGTGTCTGAGAAGGAGCTGGCTTCACAGGAGAGAAAGAGCCTCTTTAATGGACATCTGGCAGAGCTGTGATATGGGAGTTATGAATGCACATAGTACATGGTGGTGTTTTGTGGTTTAGTGGCTCAGTGTAAATTTCTGAATATTAAATTTTAATTTACCTAGTAGGTACGCATTTTAAAAAATACTGTTTTTCCTGAATACTATTTTATCTAATTCCTTTAGTGACTGACTGGACAAAACCAGATACAACATCTCTACAGTATATAGATTTTCTCCCATTCTGAATTGCTGCTGGTTTTACTTAGCTTTTAATTTCATGTAACTGGCAAAATAATACATTGCCTAAGAGTGTCAGTCTCTTTTAGTCATGGTAAAAGTAAGAAAAAGATTCTGGTCAACCAGAGATCACCACTTGATAATAAAGTAGTATTTGATCAGTGTATTATATGCATATATATATACACCCACACATATGCATCCAGGTATTACACACATATATTGTATGTATTAGAACAAGGGAAGATAGTTTATTCTTCCTGATAAAAAAGCCAAAAAACTTTAATTTCTTCAGCTAATTTGATAACTATGCTATAGTTATGACTTAGGGAAGTCATAAAGCTATAAAGACTGGAACAAGTCAGATAAATATTGCAATTAAGAAGTTCTTATGGTGCTGGGATAGGACATGGGAAATAGCTCCTCTTCCTTTGCAGAGCTCATAATGTGACTACAGAGAAACAGCTTACTGCCTCACCACGAGCTGCAGTCATCTGGTAACACCTAGAGAGTGGGAATGCCACTGGGTGTCTATTTAGCTCTTGGTCTTTCTGACCATGTCCAAGTTTTCACTCGAGAATCCAAATAAGAGAACACTAATGCCTGGCACCCTGAGCTTGTCTGTCCATCCTTATGGCTGCTGCCCTCATGCTGTGTCCTGAGCCAAGTCCTTCTGTCCAGTAGCACCGGAGATGCTGCTCTCAGAGAAGAACAGCACTGCCTCCTTATCTGCCCTGAGGTGGCCACCAGCTCTCCAAGGGCTCCCTCCGTTCAACAGGCTTTTGGGACTTCCTGAACCTAATACGGCTACGCAACTTTTAGCTGGTGGTCAAAACTGGCCTATGGCTTTCTGGAATTGTAGATGAAACAGAAAGGAGAAAAGGTGGGGCGGGAGAGCAGGTCAGACCTCCTGTCTCTGCTGCTGTTAGCAATGCTGGAGAGGTATGATGAGTGACCGCTGCTTTGGGGTGGCAGCAGTCCTTCCTCAAAAATGAGTGATCCTTTATATCTTCACCTCCTCCTTGATGGCAGCGCGCTGGCTCTCCAGCAGCCTCATGTGCGTGAAAGAGGTGGTAATGCTATGGCTGGTTTGTTGCACCGAGAAGTTTCCTCACACAGGTGATGCGCTCACTGTGCCTAAGCCCAAGGTGTCCTGCTCACCAGGTGGAAGAGGGAGGCTTGGTCCCAGCTGGAGGTCTGCCACAGTTATTCCCAGGGATGACCAAAGAGCAACTAGGCTGTGTTTTTGCAAAGCTACATACATTTTCCATCTTAGACAAAGAGGTTTGCTATGATGTTTTAGCCTTGCTTGAAGGAGAGGCTGAGATCTGAAGGCATTGAGGTTGTTGCGTGCCTATCACCATGGCTGACAACAGCTGTATCTAAACCTGTGGCTGGGGACTTAGGTCAGCATTGGTGCAGTTCGGCCAGGTATGGACCAGAATGTCTCCAGCTCAATCCTGTCTCATTTATGGGTTGTGTCTTGCAGGTCCAACAGCTGTAGAAACTTTTTTTAATCGCTAGTTTAAGAAGATATATCTCTGGATACATCCAGGGGGTAGGTCTGCTGAGGAAGCAGGTGCCAGTTTTCCATAGTTACTTTTAAGAGCCAAATTGCACTTTAGTGCTGATTTTTAGTTTTAAGGCAATATTGAGAATTTTAAAACCCTTCTTTTTTTTATTTTTTTTTAATTTTTTTTATTTGATCCAGCTGGAGCTTGTACTTCCTCTTTAACTTTTTCTTTTATTATTTAAAATCCTTAATTATCTGAGACAAAATTGGTAAGGAAATCTGCAGAATCTAGGGATTCCACAGAGCTCTCTCTATAAACACTCAGGCTATTCACTGTTGCCAAATAGACATGTGCCAACTCTGAAACACCCACCCACTCCCTCCTTCTGCTGCAGCAAACTAATAAGTGCATTGATTACATTCATTTAAAGAAAAACACTGCTCTTTTAATCTTTACATTCCGCGTGCTTTAGATTTGTGATTACGAGAGATATCCTGTTTATCACACATCATGTGGTGAAAAAGCTACTTGACACACCTCAACGCATTAGATATTTTAAAAGAATATTTTATAGGGTACCAGCAAGTGGTAGTAGAAGATAATTAGCATTTCCTGCAAGCTGTTGTTGTACTATTCGCAAGATGAATGAGAGGTCTCTTAAATGTGATTTTTGTAAAGGTCCCTTAAATGCCTTCAATCCCCCCAAACAAAAATGTTCATATGCATCTCTTCCTTCTCGCTCCTCTCCCCGCTTTCCCCCCTCAACCCCCCCACCCCCCTTGCAAATATGGAAGAACTTTGTTATAAAGATATGAGACAACCACATGATGCCTATTCTGTTGCTCTATAGAAATTAATCGTTAATAATGACAATTATATATTTATATATCGGTGCATGTATATAGACATATATAAAGGCAAATACGAAATCGTATGTTTGCGTGAATGTGCATTGATAAAATACTTAATACATACTTAAGCCAAGCCTGAAACCCACCTTTTTAAAGAGTTGAACAACTTTTTTGATTTCAAGACTGGCAGGAATATCCCAAGTTAGATGCAAAATCCTTTCCGAATGCCCCATGCAGGTCTATGTATGCATGTACATAGACAAGTTTGCTCCCTCCCAGCGGACCATTGTGGAAGTGACCCACCATAGCCCATGGCTATAGAGCAGGCCACCGGTGCTCCCCAGGGTCTGCCCCCAGCCAAGTGTCCCAGAGATGCTGGTGCAGGGAGGAGAGGTGGGCAAGCCCCCATGGGGCAGCTGGTGCTGGTTACCACCTCCGAGCAGCTAAGAAATGAGCAACAAACTCATGCCAAACCTGTGGAATACGTGGCTCAAAATCCGTCTCTGGGCCTGTCTGAATTTACAGCAGTGAATTTTGGATCACAGTGTTCATTGTGGGGAAGCTGCAGTGATGTTTTGGCCACGGTACTGCCCGTACCCCTCACGGCAGCTGGCAGTGCCAGTCCCGGTTTCCAAAGCTGCCGGGGCTCCCAATCGTGCAGAGAGGCTTCTACAGCCTCTTGAAATATGCCTCAAATCTAGTATCTGGGACCAGGTTCTTGAGGTATTTACTATTGAGTGAGTTCAGGTATCCAAGCAGGACCCCTGCCTGGGATATAACATTTTACTTGTCCTTGTTTAGGGCCGCTTTCCCACTCATGCCCCGTGGGAGCAGTCCCCCGCTCCCGCAGCAGCCCAGCCAGTCCCCGGCTGAGACCACGCTGAGGAACACAAGAGCCACAGGAGGTAAAATCGGCTGATGATGAATCCACAGCCTGTATTTACTTCTGAAGAGAAAGGCTGGCTTCACCCTCCCAGCCCAGCTCTCCCGGTTTCTTTGCAATGCAATGGTGATGCCATTATAGCATTGACATTTAAAGCATCAGTTGGTAATAGCTGCCGTAATCCAAAGCCAGCCGCGAGTTTTTAACGGGAATTTCAGAGAGGAGCCAGGAAGTGCTGGACAGAGCGGCTCTGTGGAAACACAGCTTGCTGCCCAAACTTGTTCTCAGGAACGACATGTAGTGCAGTCTGCATGCCAAATCCAGTGGGACTGGGGAAACAGCACAGGGCTGTGGGCTGAGTAAGAGGAGATAAGAGGGAGGCCCTTCTGCAAGTGTTATACATGAATACAAATTAACAACAGAAAAGATGCTCTGCAAATCAGTGAGAAAAGTAACTATGCAGCTGCCAGTGGGCCTTAAATACTTGATTCTGGAGGCTCTGAGGGAGGCTCCGGGGGAGGGTGCTGCAGGTAAGGCAGAGTGTGAAGGGAGGCACCCCGGAGGTACTGTCTGCTGCTTGCTCTGGCATTAAACTGACAGATTTGGGGTGGGGGATGGGAAGGGTGTTGATTTGTTAAATGAGGGAAAATACCCAGAACCTAAGTAGTGAACCAGCATCCTGACTCAGTCCCCTCTCTTGAAATTACACACTTCTGAAGAGGTTCGATGGCAGGACGCCAGGCACGTTTGCTAACCAGCAGCGTCCCACAGCAGTGCTGGTAACAGTGTTTGGCATGATAAGGCCGTGCTTATTTTCCCAGTCTCAGTATTTCACATCCCTGAAGCTCCCAACCAGACCTTCAGCCTGGTAGTGCCCCCTGAGAGGTCACCAAGGGATTAAATCATTGGGAACAATACAGAGGGACGTTGGCTGTAGGTTCCCTGGCACCCATCTCTGCAGCACGTCTGCACCCAAGCACCATCTTGTTCTGGCTCTGACAGTACAGCTTGGCTTTTCTTCACAAAAAGGAGAGAGTACCTGCAGATAGCGGAGAAATCTATTGGGTTCTGACTTGTCTTTGCTACTGAACTTCAGAACTTGGGATTCTGAACTCAATACTGTGTGCTATGGTGACAGTATAGAGGCTTGTGCATCTGTAAAACCAGTCACCATAACCCAAATAACTTGCGGGTGTGAGGTGGTGTGAGTTCTTACAACTCAGCCTGCTCATTCCTGGCCTGGAGCGCAACCTGTAGGATTAAAATTTGTTTGAGGTCGGAAGTCCTGTTTCCATACCATACAACTGCTATGGCTGAAGTCAGATTGATGTTTCCTCGGTTTCTCATTGATTGTGCCAGTGCCTGCTCGTATTTCTCACTATAACCATAGATCCTCAGTCACGGATTCCTTTTGGTAGTTACCTTTAATGCAAGTATTTATTATAGGCCAAAGCCACAAATACTTCTAAAAAAATGTATCTTTTTCCCCTTTGTTCTGTTGGCCTATACATTACTAATGTAGACTGAATCTTTCAGTTAAACCCAGCTAAAGATAGTTATTAGAATAAAAGTGTTTGGTTTGGTTTTTTTTTTCATTCCGTGTATGTGCAGTCTCTATAGCTTTTCTAGTAGACTTTTAAAGGCGGCATTGACTAAGAATTCTTCCTAATATTTTGACTGCTAACTAGGTTTTTTCCCCTTAGAATAGCTTTTCTAATGGAACAATTCAGAAAAAGCACTATCATCATATCATAATGTACTGTGACAAGAGCTGTTCAGCTTTACATTTTGGCATTTAATGTATTCTCAGCTCTTCACTGTGTCTGGCAAGGGTAACTTCAAGCAGCTGATGTTACAAAGCAGTTGAAAAAAATTTTTGTAGTAAGAGATTTAGGACAAATTGTAGCCAGTCTTCTCCTGCTGTTTTTCAAATGTTTTTAACGTGTGTGTTTCTGTCTGGCATCTTCCAGCAGAAGCAGAAGACACCAGCTGAAGACTCCTATGATTCACATCTGCAAAGTTTCCACAGACTTTCCAAGATGTAGTAGAGATTGCCTCTGGCCTTGGAAAGAAGGGAGCGACTAGCTCACACAGAAACCCAAAATATACAGAAATCAAGGCTCACAGTAGAGGGATTTTGGTTGTAAAACTTAGTTTGCTTCCAGAAACTTAATTGTGTTTCTGTCCAAATATGAACTACTTTGTTATGGGCTCGGATATATGTCACAAATAAAGAACTTGTAAAGCTAAAGAATCCCCTGAATTTTCAACTGCTGATGAGATGCTCTCTGTAGGGCTCAGTAGAAATTGTAAAAGCATTTATCTGAGTCTGAAGACCTTGGAAATAATTGAAAATATAAATTTGTGCTGTAGAAGCTTGTTCCTTTTGCCACATTTTTGTTGCCGTTCCTGTTGAGACTTTCTGCTGCAGTGATCCTTACAGGGAGGACTCCCAGAAGGCCTGAAACCTTTCAGATCATATTGCTTATACTTTTTCTTTACTTGACAGAACAATGTGCAATAGCTGACCTTGCCCAGGGCAATATCATTAAAGCTAAACAAGATGACACTCGTACTGTGTCTTGGTCAGGAGCTGTCTAAAGCACTTTCTGAGTTCTTGTGGAACAAGAGGAAAAATTCTGGGCAATTGAAATACATGTGGTGATCACCAAATAACGTTTCTTATTTTAACATGAATTTATGCATCTATTAATACGCATGTTTGAAATGAAAAGAATTTGAGTGTTTCACAGCTCAGAAACTCATCTTCAAATTTTTATTTAGCTTACAGGAGATGACGTTCAGACTTGGATATTTTGAAGAACCTTTGTTCAAGGATCTACTAACATGCTCTGGTCTAACATCTGTGCTTGTCAGGTGCTCAGCGGAGGTCCGTCAGGATGTTTTATCCCTCATGTCAGATATTGGAGAATAGACGGAGCCTCACTGGTGTTAGCTACCAACTAGCAACTGCACTTCAGTCAAGGTGAATGGGGAGCCGGTTAAGGGCTGGCAAAGGCCAGTGGGGAAGGGGAGTGCATAACAATCTTTTGGATTGAACATGAGAAGACAAAGATGAATTTTTGACAGACAGTAAACCTGGTCTTCCTTTTTTCCCTTTACTCAGGAAGGAACTCGGCACGCTTTATGTACAGGTGCCATTCACACAGCTTTTGTGTCCACATGCCTAGCTGGGGAAATATTTTAAAGCCATCTTCTTTTCACCTTCTTCTCCCCAGCGCCCCTGAGTCCCTGCTTCAGGGGCTTATGCAAGTACCGCCTCTGTCATGGTGCTTGTGCCATCCAGTGATCTAGTGAATTGTAACTGTCGATTTAAGGAGTGAGATGGTGCAACACGTGAATGAAACCATGCAGACAGCATGGGCAGTACCCCATTCTGGGCAGGGTTTTCCTTGGTGGAGCTCTTTTACTTTGGTTCTCCTTCGTGCTTGCACAGGATGGATAGCACTGAGGAGGACGAATCACCTCATGAGCAGGATTATTCTCCTTTCTGGATCACCTTTTCTCATGATGTAGTGTCTGTTGTGTATTTTTTCCCATACACGAGAGCATTACTAGGCTGGAGTGCCATTGACAGCACACCTCCCGCCCTGGAGATTGTAGTCAACACAGATGGCTCTTTGTTGCTAAGTGTACGTGAGTGCTAAATTGAATGTGCACTCTTGTCTAATATTTAACAAAGCACATTGAGTTAATGACTAATGTTTCATTATTGCAGGAAGCTTTTAGTACCGAAAGGTTAAGTGGTTCATTTGAATATTGCCCGAGTATCTTTGCCCTGTCAGCGTTTTTTTTCTTCCCCTAAAGTTAATTTGCTATTGTTGTGATCATGTCTGACAAGTGGTGGGTAAAAGCAAAGACAAGTTATGGGGGTCTGTTTCCATGACATAATTTTGCTGTTATTTAGCAAGTTGGATTTTACTTAGCTGAGCATCTAACCTGCGTGGACCTTTATTCAGGGATAAAAAGCCAGTTTTGAGCATACGCCATCTTCTGCTGGGAATTATTTGCATCAGAGGCAAAGGACTTGCAGGGGAAGTGATAGATAAGTGGACAAAGTTAATGGAGCTAGAAGAGGCTACCAGAAGAGACTTGCTATGCATTCACACAGGTAGAGGAGTGGGCTTAGGAATTACTGTTCAATATAAAATTTCAGTGGCTAAGTACCAGTAAAGCACCATGGAAACAAGTTTCTGCTACAGTGACATTAATGATATAAAGTGCTTGTGATGTGGTCATAAAATTGGAAAAAAGACAAAAAAGCTTCTACATTATTTTGGTTATGCTGAACCCTCAATGAGTTTTTTCAACAAAAAGCAGATTTCTAGTTCACCACGTCTTTTCTCTGTTTAGTTTGTTGAGAAGGGGAACACGCATGCACATTCCAGTATGGGAGCAGTTTGTGAAGTTGGCTTCTGAACCTTGCAGGAACAGCATGGCTGTTGCAAATAATTAGCCTTTTTTTTTCCCCTCTAGTCACTGTAGTGACTTTGCCACCCTATGGCAGTGTGTAATGCTAGACGTTCACCTGTGCCTTTGTAGCACTGGCGTTTTTGGCTTAACTGCTTCTCAGGTCTCTGTGTGCTCCAGTTGTCTTTTGAATAGATTTGGATACTTTTTATTCTGAATCTTCAATTCAAAACATTTTTTGCGTTTGATTAATGAGAACCCCTTATAGCTTCACCTCTCTGGAAAAGAGATTTAGCTTAGTACAGCAATGCTATTGCTGAGAAAAAAGCAATTGAGAGGCTTTGCATTCAAGGTAGAGGGCGTGGGATTTTTTTTTTTTTTAACTAGTTCATTATTACAGTTTCTATATAAAATCTTTAAATTGGTCAAGGGGCAAGCTTCTTTTTTCTAAATCATCTAAATGATTTTTTCTAAGTTTTTCTAAAGCCATCTAAATTAAGGTGATTGTTTAAGTAAGACTTGCTTGCAACTGAATCTGAAATGTTGATATATTCAGGTACCTGCTGGTTATATGTTATTGTTTAATATGTAAGATAGAAATGAAGCTTCTTTGCAGCTTTCAATTTCAACAAATCTGATCTTCCTTACACATTGGTAGGGAGAATATCCAGGAGCTAGACGGAGAACAACTATGTCTGTGCACTAGTATGGGGGATCTACATTAACCGTCATCAATTAATTTGACATACTTAGTCTTAGCACCAGCATGTTTAAAGTTCTTCTAAAGATACTTCTGTGGGCCTTCGGGTAGCCCATTAGGTGTCCTTGCGATGAAGTGATGCTACTGTCCAGAAACGTGTTTCTGCAGTGTTAGAGTTAATGGAGAACTATTTACTAAACTCCTTCTTCCCCCAGAAACAAATACGATTTTCTATTTGTTTAATTTATAGTCTGAAGCTGGAAATGTTCCCTCAAATGGTTCTCAATAGCTCCCTACGTATCTTTTAAGCACAGTAAGTGGCTTCAAAATCCGCTTCGCATTTTTCATGTTTCAGGAGCCCAGGGAATTTTGCGGTGAAAAATGTTCTCTTCAATTGCTCAAAGTATTTGAAAGGATTACTCTCTACAGGGAAAATCAGACTGCTCTTATGCCAAAGACCTTCCCTTCTCAGGTCCAGATCTTTCTTTCCCTTAAGGCAATGTCTCCATGACCATTGTCAAAGTACTGTAATAACATACTGCTTTGCTGTGTAAGTGCTTTGCTAAATCAGAGTTCTCTATGCATCTCAGCGCTGAGATCCTGTAAAAGAATCAGCCTCTTATTATGAGTTTAGACCAAAAATAGGCATGAGGAAGTGTCTTTGTAAATGTGCTGTAATTAATCCAAAGGCATTATTCTCTAAGACCTATTGAACAAGATCTTATGGGATTGACTTCATCTCACTCCTTGTTCAGTATCATCTGGGGTTTTTTGGTAATAATTTTTCCTGCCTTGTTACATCAGTAGATCCCTGATTCTGGTGGCATCTTGTCACCTCTGACATCAAGAAGCAAAGCAATGATTTAGCAAACCTCCTCAGAGTGGGGTATTTTGCGGTGGGCTAGGCTGCCAGGCAAAGCACGTGAACACAAATCGAACTGAGCACCATGGCGAGTGCATACCTTGAACCAAGACACTGTGTGCTATTTAAACAACTAGGAGCTAACGTTCCTTCACACCCTCAGGACAGCTTCAGGAGAGACACCAAGGAAGGGGTGACCAAAAGGTACACCCACAGTGGAGTACACGCCTCTGCCCCAGTGATGTAAAACCAAATGCTCATTTCAACAGACACCTCACATTTCAATAGACTGCCACAACAGACAGATAACTCTGGAGATTGTGGCTCAGGGATGCAGCGGCACTTGCACCAGGGCAGCAGGTGTTCCTGGATGCAGGCAATGAGGGGTGAGAAAGTTTATTTTATCGTGCCGGTTGCTCCCTGTACTATGTGGGGCCAGATGATGCTGCGCTGAAGCAGCGCTGGAGTCTGTTTACACCACGGATCTGAAAACATTCACCCATTGGCACTTTTCCGTACAAGTTGACAGGGGAGGAATTGCTAAATTTGTGTCAAAAGCCAACACTTTCATGCCTCTGCAGGTTTTTGCAATGCTCAACTCCACGTACCCTGCAGAAAAAAAGTGTCTGTGTTGTGTCTCATCCTCTGAAACAGGTTTCCTCAGGCTTTTTAGTCTTTTCATGTCTTTTAAACTGTGAAGAGCCCAAAAGATTGAAGGACACCTCAGAAGCCACTAAGGCTTCTCTTGCGTGAAAGGAGACTCTCTGAGCCTTGCAATGTGATCCACGCCTTCACCTTGCACTCACAAAACAGGGAATTTTGCAGTGCTAAGTAGCTATGTATAGTTACCTACTATAGTGGGTTTCCATAAGTTTACCTCTCTGGGATCTGAATCAATGTAATGCTCTTCCCAGAGCCTTTCTGGTTTGAAAGTGCCCTGCTTATGGCTTGTTGTAGATGTTTTCTGCCATCCTGGGGTGTATCTGAAGTTTGCTAGACAGCTTTTAATTTTGGCTGTTTCCACACCTAGGAGGTTGATATACTAAACTCAAAATTTTGAAAAGAAAATTAAAAGGACTAATGAGCCAGTGCATTTTTTGGCCGAATAACTATGACAGCGGAGGTTTCTAATGAAGAGTGTGAAAGGTGAGAACACCCGGGACAGACACAGTTTGTTTAAGCCAGGGTAGAGACAGGTATCATAGAATCACAGAATGGTTTGGGTTGGAAGTGACCTTAAAGATCATCTAGGCCCAACCCCCCTGCCATGGGCAGGGACACCTTCTAGACCAGGTTGCTCAAAGCCCCGTCCAGCCTGGCCTTGGACACTGCCAGGGATGGGGCATCCGCAGCTTCTCCCGGCAACCTGTGCCAGTGTCTAGTCACTCCAAGACAGACAAAATGTGCTCATCAGGAGACCCTTCAGCTTATATGTAACCAACAAAGAAAATCAGGGAAAATGTCCTAATGTGAGTTGTTACTGGGGAAAAAGAGGTCTAAAGACAATATGGGAAACATACCTTCCATGGTAGCCTGGGGTGGATTTTGGCTTCTCCAGTGCTAAAATTGTGTGGCCTCAACAGCTCCAGGTTCACTCATGTTTTCTTTCTTGGCTTCAGTTACTGCAGAGATGCAATAGCCATTATATGTGGTGGGCACTGTGCATTTTCAAGGTATTAAAACTGTCCTGTAAGAATGGCTGCCCCACTTTGGTTTTGCTCTGGCATGTGTTGGGTACATAAGGTTTTAATGCTGTGACTACAGAAGTCTTGTCCTTACTTATGCAGAAGCTCATAGGAGCTGCCAGCATCTCCACCACGCTCTCTAAAACAAACACAGCACTAGCTGCCTGGCAGCATCTCACAAAGCCAAGGGGCTTGCACGTCGTGGACCCCCATCTCCCAGAGAGTCAGGATGACACATTGGCTGGCTAAAACTACGCGCTTACAGCAGGTCAAGCCTCAGCCATATTCTGAAGAACTAGAAGCATTTTGGTCATTGATTGGCTGTACAGACCTAACCCCCAAACTTATCCGAAGTAAATACAGCAAGCTGCCTTAAACTGCTAACCTGAAAGTAAAGACAGCATCCTTCCCTTTTATGCGCATCAGGGCGCTACCAATTGTTTTTGCAAGAAAGGAACTGGAAAAGGTCAGTGGCGCAGTGAAGCTGCCGTGTCAGTTGTTGCAAGGCTGGCTAACACTCCTTTGCCTGCTGCTTTCACCATTGCAGTCATGCTTGATTTTCCACAGGCATATGTCTAGCAGTACCCTGCTGAGTTTTGTCTCTTACCATATGCTTCTCCCCTTCAAGCACAGCGTTTCCTATAGGAGCTGTATCTCGTGCCTATTTCTAATTACGCTGTTTCAGTGGCTTTTTCTGGTAGCAGGTGATGGCCCGGGCTGCTGTGGGCAAAGGTGCTGCCCGGCGCACATGCGGCAGGGCTGGTGGTGCTGGCTGCTGCTGGCTATCGCCATCGCTGCTCTGCAGCCAGGCGAGCATCCTGCTCACTCGGTCGCTTCAGCAGATGTGCATGATTAATGGATTATTTACCTTGTGCTGCCTGATTATTATTTTTTCTGCCTCTAACCTTTTCACTTTTACAAATTTATTTTGACTTTGAAATTCTGGGGATTCCACTTATAACCTTTATGTTTATTGGTGAAGTAGCTATTATTAGACTGTTTTCTCCCCTCTTTCTAATTCTGGAGTTTAATTATATTTTTCCTTCTGCCTTTTGGTACAGGTGCAGTAATTAAATGGCATTAAGTCTGTTTCACGATCATTAAGGAGGCTCATTATTGTCCTTTCTGTATGCCTTTGAAGTTGTAAATAAGTCACCTTTCTAATGAATCTGCCTGGTGAAACTTTGACATATCACTGAGGTAGTGCCGCCAGGGTTGTATGAAGAAAGGTCCTGGGTTAGGTATCGCCCCCGGCCCTTTCCAGCAACCAGCACAGAGGGGTTGGAGTGAAAAGAGGGCTGCGGCATTTTGAGAGTGCCGCAGAGGGCTTGCAGGCGGGATGAGCCAAGGGGAGGGGGGAAGGCAAGGAGGGGAGCAGCAGGACAAAGATTGCATTTGGCTCTGAGGAGCATCACTCTCCAAGCCCCAGGGGCCTGTGTGGGTGTCTCCAGCCAGAAAGGCAGTCCTAAGAGCTGAGTGGGCACTGGGGGGTAGGTGCGTAATCTTATTTTTCTTCTGCCTTTGCTTTTCTTTCACCCAGGCTTTTGTTCCTTTCCCCATTCTGCCAGGCCCCTCCAGCCTTATCTCTGCATTTTTTGTGCCATTTTTATAATGTATCTGCTAAGGCACATTGTACTGATTCCTTCCTTAGTTCTTTGGAGCGTTTCTCCCTCTCCCTGCCTTTTTGATTGCTCGCGCAGGCTGACCAGGCACAGGCATTCCTGGCTCTCTTGCTCTGTTGTAGCCGTTCTCCTGCATTCTCCCTGTAAAAGCCAATCTGAATTGTGCTGAACCTTAAATAATAAATATTAACTACGTCAAACACTGAAATTATTCAGGTACAAGTTTGTTTTTAAACTCAGGCTTGTGATCTCAGGCCACTTGGATGAGACCCCTGACGTTTTCTGTGGGTGTGGGTTTATTTCAGTGTTTCTAAAGTACTGTTAATCGGAGGATGTAATGTGACCTTTTTAAAAACCGTTTAAGGGGTGAAACACTAGATGTTATGTTGATGCAGTGTGCATAATTTCAGAAAGGGTGAATTAATCAGCTTTATGTGATGGGTGTGCGGGAATGGAGCTTGCATGTATACAGCTCATACACTTTAAAATAACGTGATGTGAGATAGCAAACACAATAGAAGTGTCCCAGAGGCAAACCAGGGTAAGGAACAGGGAGGAAGAAGGGCTTCTTGGCAGCATAACTCTGCAGTGTTAGTGCTCTTTCCAGGGCTAGCTAAGTGTGGAAATTTATTCTCCATGATTACACTAGAAGAAAAATATACCCATCTTTTAGAAGGCATATACACAGGTTTTAAAATTTTCCTGTAAAGAAGCACATCGAGCAACAGGTGCAGACCTGAATAAAAGTTGCCTCCGTGTGGTACACACTCTTTATGCCCGGAGAGGTAAAGCTGCCAGTCTTTTTTCAGACTGTGTGGATTTGTTCGGTGACCTTCACTGGTACCATCAGAACAAGAAGAAACGTGTTGCTGCCAAGGCCAGGATGGGTAATTCAATGGAGCAAACGGGTTAAGTGCAAGAACAGTTGTCTGGGGGCATCACCAAATAGGCTGAATGCTGCAAGCTAACCTTTGGGTTTTTTATACTGTTGTTATTGTTCTGCTGTAGGGCACATGGGACTCTGAAGTCTGTACCAGTCTGTGGTGCATCTCTGTCGTATGCTCTAAGGGCAGCATATGTATTGTATGGGTCTCCCCTTGGGTGCCCTGCCTCCCACCTGCTGTTGGACTTGGATGAAAGAACTCCACTGGAAAAGGCCGAGCGAAGGACTGCCTTGTGAACAGCACATTTTGCTGCCCAGCTGATGACATGGTACAGTTGCCTCTGACTTACATGCCCACCACAGTGCTGGAGCTGGCTCTGCAGCACCAGGGACCCACAGTGGGCGAAGTTACACTGCCCGGGTGTCGGGGCTTAACCCCGGCCGGCAACCCAGCCCCACGCAGCCGCTCACCCACCGCCCCTCACCCAGAGGGATGGGGAGGAGAATTGGAAAGGAACGTAAGACTCGGGGGTTGAGATAAGAACAATTTAACAGGTAAAGCAAAAGCCCCGCACGCAAGCAAAGCAAAACAAGAATGAATGAGACTCACTCACCGCTTCCCACGGGCAGGCAGGTGTTCGGCCATCCCCAGGGAAGCCGGGCTCCATCACACGTAACAGTTACTCGGGCAGACAAACACCGTAATGCCGAATGTCCCCGTCTTCCTTCTTCTTCCCCCAGCTTATATACTCTGCATGGCGTCCCATGGTATGGAATATCCCTTTGGCTAGTTCGGGTCACCTGTCCTGGCTGTGTCCCCTCCCAATGTCCTGTGCCCCCCAGCAGGGGGGAAACTAAAAAGTCCCTGACTTAGGATAAACATCACTCAGCAACAACTGAAAACATCAGTGTGCTATCAGCATTGCTCTCACACCAAATCCAAACCACAGCACTGCACCAACTTCTAAGAAGAAAATTAACTCCATCCCAGCTGAAACCAGGACACCAGGACTGACACGTTTATGGGCACTGCCTGCTTTTGTGACAGAGCAGTTATTCAGCAAGAGCACGGTTTTAGCACTGCCACCATCACTTCACTGGTAGAGCATGACAGCATTCAAAGAGAAATGAGGTCCTCTTACTTCAGGTAGTTTTCTTCCCCTTAAATGTTACAAAGAACAGGAAAAAAAGCTCTTTGCATGCCAGAGCATTCCCAGTGCTCTGACAGCAGGAGGGCAGTTGTACAAAGCAACAACAGGTAATGATGCATAAAATGAGCATATCAAAGTTGCTGTTTTTTTAAATGATTTCCATTGCTGGGACTACCTGAACAAGACATTTTATAAGTTTTCTGTGATGGATCTGACTCTACACTGCAGGGAACACAAAACACTTAGGTGTCGTGTTGTACCAGAACTGAAGTATTTAGATAAGACATGATGAAAAACCAGGGATAGCATGTATATTTACTTCTGCCTCCCTCAGCTTACCTCCACTGGAGATGGAGATCAGCCTGAATGGGCTGAGAACCCTACAGCCCACAAAATTTGTTGCCCAAAACTGGCAAAAACTTCACCCTCAAAATATTAGGCTAAAGAGAAAAAAAATAAAAAAGGTTGCTTTCTTTTGGAAAATGTATGAAACAAACTACCCAAACAGACTGGGTAGCTTTAGCATTCTAATGTTATGTTGCTGGCATGAAAGAAATGAGAAATTTCAGATGAAGTTGTCACCTCTGTTACCAAATGTTACTGGCTATTCTGTCACCCTGCTGCCAGGGTCTCAGGCTGATTTCAGAGGGTCTTGGACATAAGAAACGAGGAGCCCAGCTCCTTCTGCATGTTTGCCAAATATCCATTGTGCTCTGGTGGGGAGGGTCCTTGGTTTAAGGTTTTGGAGATGAGGAAGAATGAAAATGAATTTGAAGGTACCTCACAAATATTATCTCTGTGAAAAGAGTTCAGCAATTAAGCACTGTCAGTCTTCACCCCATTCCTCTCAGCCCAAATCTCGCTACCAGAGAATAAAATAAAGCAAAACTTACAGCAGGTTCAGCTCCATTTCCTTCAGCTCAGAAGACAAGGATGTTTCCAGGATTCACAATTTTTGATTCAAGAGATCTTGTCTAAAAGTTTTATTATGCACGAAATCAGTACCTGCTACTTATTGTATGTCCACATGCAGCAGGGCTGCCCCTTGGCTCCCTCAGACTTCTGCAGATAGAACTGGACGGAATTTGGCAGGACTGCTTACGAATCCTTTCAGACTCAGTATTAAAACAGTAAGTTGACTTTATAGCCATTGTTCCCTAGTAAAAGCATTAAAGGCAACATTTCACCATAGAGACTTCATTAAGATAGTGGGTGTATGAAAAAGTTTCAACACAAAAAGCTGTCAAGCTAAGAGACCTTGAATTCTTGTGTTAGAGCACAGCTTTGCTCTTTATTTAACGTGACATTGTTTAATAAAGTCAAGAACTGTAGAGGAACGAAGCTGGGTTAATTATCATTGATAATATACAGCTGTGGGCTGGCTTCAGGGGCGGGGTTGGCCGATGTAGATAAGGTGCAGCTGTGGCTGGCTCTGTTAAGGGGTTGGGAGCCAGTGAAGGGAGGGCAGCTGGGGAAGAAGCAAGAGAAGAAAGAGAGGGCCCTGGATGAGGTGAGATGAGGAGAAGGCAGCAGAGGGACTGTATGAAGAGTATGCTGGTATGAGATGGTAAAAAGATCTTGTTGCAGCTTGATAGTTTGGAGAGTGCTGCAACAAGGAACCTCTGTTTATTTCTGGTTTGTCGTGTCCCATTCCCCACACCCCCCACCCCACCCCCACCCCCACCCCCGTGCTGCAGCAATTCAGCCAGGGAAGACACCTGGAGAACAAGGTGCAGCCAAGCAAGGAAGCAAGCGAGCAAGCTGGCCAGGGACAGTGGGAGCAGGTGGGTACAGCACAGACTGGCAGCCTGAGAGCAGGAGCAGCGGGGCTTACCCCAGTGGAGCAAGAGGGGGCTGGGTGGAGGGGGCTTTGCAGTTAAGGAAGCCACTGGAGTCTGTTCTGAAGCCTAACTTGAAGTGAAAACCTGACCTAATAAGATGCAAGGTGAGGGATTTGCTTGCAAACTTTTGAAACTTTCTCTCTACCAAACTCATGAGCTGCTTCTATTTTAAAATTGTTCTAGCTCGTGATTTCCTGAACCTCAGCTTTTGCATTCAGAGCCCTTTTGGTGCTTTTCAGGGTATTCGCTTTGAAAAAAAGCTCTGGCAGACCTTCTTTTTGGCTGCTTTTGAATCCTGGCATGGCATGGCTTCAGTCAAGAAAGTCTCTCCATTTTTTCCTTCTGCAGAGGAAAGTTACCAGCACAAGTGATGATTTGTACAAAACATTGCACACACTTGTAAGTGACCTGATATCAGGCAAACAGGGAAACCGAAGTGCAGAGTATCAAAGTATCAATAATTAATAGCAGCTTAACAAAAGACTTCCTCTGTCCTCGGGATTGAGATTTCTTTAGTTTGTAGTTTTTTGGTTTGACCATCGCGTTTCTGTGGCCATTCAGCACTACAGAATGAGCAACTGCTGTCAGAAATACTCCTGGCACACTGACTGGAGTATCTAAGGGGCATGTACTGAGTGGCTGCTATCCAGAACAAGAGCTTTCAGGAAGCTTTTGAAGGAGGATCACTAAACCTGCTTGACAAATCAGCATGTCACAATAGGCCACAGAGATGCTTTGAAATATGATGAGTTAAAACCTAAAGATGGATCAAACAAGTACAGACACAAAACCCTTCTTTCCACTTTACAAATATAAATCCCCAGTGCATAACATTTTTTAAGAAAGCGGACAGAAATCCACCCTGTGCTCCTCCCTGCTCATCTTCTACTGCTTGTGGTTCAAGTAGAAAAAAACGTACTTTTGTCAAACTCTGGCAGCTTTCTGGCATGACACCGCAGAGTAACCTTGTATGTTACAGGGACTAAAGGGATTGAACTGTCTTTGCATGCAGCCTGTGACTTTCAACCAGGTACAAAGAACTCACATTTTATTTGAATATACTGCTCCAGGTCAAAGAAGTACCAAGCAGACACTCATGAAGCTGTTATCAGTAGCTTGTTATTTTCTAGATTTCCCTGTTTAGTCAGTCCTCCTGTAATATCTGGAAAAAAAACCCAAACAATTCCTTCAAGTTAGATGCACCTTTTAGCCATTTATGCACCACAGACTCTTGTGGATGCTTATGCAATACATTCCTGTGGCAAAGAGCTGACAAGAAGATATCTGGACCCTTCCCAATCTGGTTTCAAGCTTGTCAGCATTGGTCTAAAATAAGACAACTAACCTGACACAGGCTGAAACCTGCTTTGAGTTGGGCTTGGACAACACTGCCTCTGGAGAACACAGCGAGCCTAAATTTTTCCAGGATTTTAAGATTTTGCGATGGTCAGGTCCCACTCAGTGCGAGTACCATGTCGACAAGGCAGTATCTTCAGGGGGTTATTGGCAATTACAGGCAACGGTAATGTTGTTCATGACTGTTATTGGATTTTTAGGTGCTATTATTATCAGCCTCGTTACCTACTGAAAACCTGCTGTGTGTTCAGCCATCAGCTTTCTGTTGGCAACCTCGGCCTCTTTGACCCTATGTTGTCTTGCAGCTACGGTTGTTGCAGTGAACTGGACCTCTGGGGCACATTTCTGCCAAAACTCAGCTATGCTCTATTGATTATTTGTCTTGGAAGGAGTGCCATCTGGATGATTAGTGTGGACCATTTTCTAAACACTGTCTAGAGGCAACACTAGCTGAAATCCCACCGTGCCAAAGTCACAGCTGCTTTCTCTTTTAATGCTTTCTGCATTGCCTTTCCTCCGCCGACTGGATGGATGGTTGGGGAAATGTAAACCAGGGTTCTCCAGGGTGTATTTCCTGCTGGCTGAGCTAACAAAGTGGTGCTTGTTGCAAATTTTTCATTCCTTTCAGCATCATGCTGCACTCCAACCTTTGCATCCCAAACACCCTCTGGAAGAGCATTCTGAGCACCCACCATGTCCACTGCCTTTGCTTCAGCCAAAGGAACAAACTTGACCTGATGGGGCTGTAGAAACCTTGCCAAGTTAATGTAGACCAGAACTTCAAGAGCTCTTCACTATAGTTCCCACTTTGCTTGTTGGATTTTTACCCTACCAGCTCCCCAGCTACGCAGCACACAACCTTTGGCATCCAGTAGATCCCTGGACCATTGTTAGCGCCTGTGCTGCCTGGATGAAGGCTTACCCTGTCGTCTACTATCAGAGCACCAAGATGCTTTAAATGGCTGAGCTTAGGCATAAGACAGCCAGGATTCTCCCCAAAGTGCCTGAACGAGGAAAAATAATACAACCTATGCTTCTGATGAGAGCCACTCAGCCATCCAAGCAGCGGTTTCAGAGAAGTAGCTGAAAATCAGGGCAGAACCAGCCAAACTGCACAAACGCTTCTGCATCTTTCCTTCTGATCACCCCCTGAGTTTTTAATGCACAAACCAAACTGGAAAATGAACACGTTCCCATTTGTTATTTGGTTTTGAGACATCAAATGAAACAACAGTGCAATACTGTCACAACCACACTCACAATTAAACCCAGGCTGACTGAATGGCACATGCCTACTGCTCAGTAGCCTTTATAGTATTATTTCTTTATATAAACATACTTTCAGCTAAAGAATGCAGCAACAAAACAACAGGTGAAAATATTGTTTGCACAAACTTCAAACAAGCAGCAAGTCCTGATGATTAAACAGCATATGCAAAGAACCAAGTTATTTTTAGCACAAGAGCAGTAAAATACTGAGGTGACAGATTAGTTCATACTAAAATTAAACTACACTTTCAGTGAGGTCTGCCCATTTCATAAGTTTGCCAGGATAAGCATCACATCCACAAGCTACGTGTGAGAGAAAAAAAATAATAGAGGGATGTAGCAGGCAAAGGACATACCACCCCTTCATGATGCACAGGCCCATGCCAATACATAAACCTAGCAGTGACCACTTCTCCCCTGCCCAATTGCTGCCACATTCTCCTTGAATTCCTTCCAGTGATGGTTTTCCAGGGCCGAAAGACATTAAATCTCATTACCCAAAGGCAACTGCTTGCCTGCGCTTTCTAGCCAGCATCCTCAGTACGTTTTGGTCATGTACAGCATTTCCCCTATATCATGAGCAGGGAAGATTCAGGGAGAAGAGATCCAAAGACATGTAGAGGGGGGCTGGAGACCAGCTGAATTAGGTCACACTTGCATGTCCTAAACACACATTCCTCCCTTTTCCGCACTGGTCCTTTGCATTCCTCCCTTGCTGCCTGCCCCTGGAGATAACAGGTTTCCTTGGTTTATCGCAGCCTCCTTACCGCCCTCCCTTTCCTGGTGTTTTCTCATCAGCGGGTCCTATAGTGCCACTGTGGTAGCCCTGGCCTTTGCTGCTGGAAGTGGGAAGAGGAGGACACCTAGCCCTGTGGCCCTGCAGCTTGCTCCGAGCCAGGGCCATGACTCCTGAGCAAGGAGGATGATGAGGAACGCTGGCTCCCTGCTGTAGAGTATATAAGCCCCACGCTTATTTTTACATTGCAGGGATATAACAATCCTCCTTTCCTGGGGACACGGGCTAGGCTCTGGCAGTAACTTTGCTTTTGTCCTCCTAAGGTTGAATTAGGGATCTCTAGTAATAAAAATAAACACCATCCAACCTTGGTAACACTCGCATCTTTTCTCTAAATTTTTGGTTTTACTAGAGTGCCCCAGTGGAGAAGCTGCAGATTAAGCTCACTTTCTACATGGTCCCTGAGGCCTCTGCAAACAGCATCCACTTTCACTGCTCTCAACTACCAGCCTACGCTCCCAGCTCAAGCCTGGTCCCGCTTCCAGGTCTTCTCCTTGAAACGTTTTAGTACTTCTGTTCGCATTGCTCCAGGATGTCCACACACCTGTCACTGCCCAGACCTGCCATGTAACTTCCAGCTTTCATCAGGAAAGGGATTGCTTTAGCTGCAGAGGCAGATCACAATCTTCCAAATCTGTAATGGCAGTAGCTGCTTTGACCCAAATCTGTAAAAAACATGATTCAATCAAGGAAGAGGTAAAAACAAAGCAAAAACTTCTTCCCCAAAGTAAAATTCACTGGTTTAAGAACTCCTGTTTATCTCCATTAACACTGCACTTTCTTATTTCAGTCTTTTCATCTGATCAGCTCTGTCAGTCACCCAGATGAATCCTCTATTTACTGCTGAAGACTTTTTCTCCTTCACTTGCCCATTCACATCCCAGTTTATATATCTAGGAATGAACGACAAACATAATTAAAAGGTTTTTTTATTAAAAATCAACATATTTATACATTTGTACATTCCACATACTGCTGTATATGTTCACCAATATAACCATTAAGTCAGAAAGCATTAACGGTACAGATTTCCATCTGAACAGATTTACTCCAGGGGAACTCCAGTTTTATAATCAATCAGACATTACAGAATGCCATTAACTTCTTTTCCCTTTAAAAGTAGCAGCATAATTAATTATCAGTGTTCACAAGGCATAAGCCCTAAAGTGTTGTACAGCAAAAGAAAAATTAATTAGTAAATATAGGCAATAGGAGGAGAGCTCACAATGAAAACGTTATTAGTTGCTGCCTATCATAAACAGTAGGATGTTAATAAAACAGCTGTGCTGAATGGAGACTGCAGCAAATTGGGAAGACTAATAAAATAAAGAAGTTATTTCTTGATACAACTGTATTTTTTTTAATGCCATTCAGGATAGGAGTCCTACAACAAACAGACCTCGTTATAAAGATTCAGCAGAGTGAGGATAATGCTTCTGTGTTCAAACATGTGATCAAGGTCTTGGAAAACACCACATACTCCACTGTTATCACCACATTTCCGCAGCTGACATTATCAGGGGTTTCATGTGGTGACATTTCACAAAGTGACATTTTATTGAACAGATGCACTTGAGTCCACCTAGAACTCGAAAGATTTACATACATGTTAATTAAGTGGTATAAGAGTGACGTTAATCAGGCAACAAAGGTTGGAAATGTTTTGGAGATGGGAACCGAGAGAGAAGCTCTCATTGTAACCTGGCCTCCCACGCACACCTGAGCCACCCCAGTACGGGCTGCCTGAAGAAGTCAGTCTGCAAGCACTGCGCTGTGCTCTGTGTAACAAAAACCAAGGGCTTGTTTTCTCCAGGCTTTGACAATAGTGTTTTTGTAATGCTATCAGTGTGATAACTTATCCTTTTAAATCACAGAAATGAAGATCTAACTGAATTCATTCTCATAAATGTACAGTCGTTAATCTTATTTTGAGCAGAGTTCCAGTCCGGGCAATTTTTTCTCATTAGTATTTTTCTTCTTTTTGACTTAGAGAGGGGTAAAACTGCATATGATGACATACATATGTCACAGGAAATCTTCATGTGAGGAAGTGTGGAGATATAAAAGAGCAGAAAAGGGTTTAACAGGTGCTTTTTATATGTATCAGCAACTGTAATGGAGTCAGAGTTGCAATATTTTTGTAATTAGAAGATACGTGTTAAGCAAATATGCCTCTCTCTGCAAAAGTATTTGTGTGAAACTAATCTCATTTATTATGTCCTGAGTCACAGTCACACTCTCACATTAAAAAACCCCAACAATCTGCACTGCTGTTTTGGTTTTCACACATACAAAGTTGGAGAAGACTCACTGGAAAAATAAAAAGAGACAAACAAATAATTTAGCAGGGTTGAATAAAAGAATTATTCTGACAGAATCTCCTCTCTCCAAGGGCAGGTCTAAGAAACCACATTCCCTAACTGGAGAGAAAAAGATTGCATCAAGCTTAAACTCCCAGAACCTGTTCAGTTTCTGAACTACTAGTATGGTCAAAAAAATATTCCTCTTTCCTGCCCCTCTCCCTTCCTGTATCCAGTCAGCAATTAATAATCAGATTAACATTAATTCCCTCCTTGCTGCTGCAGCCATACCAGAAGAACTTACCACAGCAACAATGCTGTCCTGGGACTTCAGGTACGTAAAACAAGAATTAGCAAACTGACAGTGCCAAAATAAGAGGAAGGAACTCAGGTTCTCCAGTGCGCAGTTCTCTTACCCAGGGGGTGCTGCAGTTGTCCTGCCTAAGGGAATTTGAATGCAGACCTTTCATAAATTTCCTGGTGATGAAGTACAGGATACCACGCACGCGCCACTGATGCAGGCTGTCATCTCCTCTGGTCAAGTATTATCCCAACTGCTCAAATGCTGTATGCACACTGCAAAAGCATCCCCCACCTGCCACCTCCCTGCTGAGCTCTTGCTCTACACCTCAGTCTCACATTAGGTTTTTTTTTTGCTTTTTCTTTTTGTTACCATGGAACTTCCCTACGAATTCATCCAAATGAGTTCTAGTATAAAATTTAACAAAGAAACAGGTAAAAACGCATGAATCAAATGTCAGTATTTTCCCAGTACACACTTCTGGGGGGCTCAAAAAATTAGATCCTCCAACTTAAAATATTCATCACCCTTTTTGTCATCTATGACTGCAAATATGCTAACTTGCATTATTCCAATTTCTGTATTTGTTCTGTATGTACAATTGTTATTACTGCTGCATTTTAGCCAAGGTAAAAATCTGAAAAAAATATCAAATATTAGTAAAGAATTATTTAATCTTTTACAGATAGACCTTTTCATGCAGTAACAACTAAGAACTTTTCTTGTGGTCTGGAACAATATGACCTCTATTCCATTGCAACACTAGTTGACAAGACTAAGTTAATCACTACCTAGTTGCTAGAATTAGTCTTAATAATGGAGAGTGGTCTTTGTTTTATTACCTCCTTATTACGTAGGAACAAAGAGCATACTGAGGACGCTTACACCAAAAGAAAGTATTTCTTATGAATTGCATGCTGCTGTACAGAAAAGGCTTATCAGATCTTTGTAAAATCACTTCCTCTATCAGCAAGTATTTTGAGGACAGGAGACTATAAATTTGTCTATGTATTCATTGCCAGTTGTGTACACAATGTCTGAAGACAATGAATACAAGATACAGAAGAATGTGCTCATACCAGTGCCACAGGAGAATCACTCATGCCAAAATTAAGTCAGAAATCGCCACTTTTGCCTTTTTTGAAGGTGCCTTCTACCAAACGTGGCTCACATCTTAGAAAGCGCTACAAAGTTCCTTACTTGGATGTTAGTTGTTTTTTAAAACCCATCACAACAGCTATACTTTTCTAATTTCAAACTCGGGAAAGAGAAAGATTCAAAGACAAACAAATGGATGGGTTTTTTGGATGGTTTTTTTTCCCCCCTGGATGTAGTCTGGTTGACCATTCCTGGAGACACCACTATGCTCACAAGGCTCTTTCATAAGCCAGACTTTCCGTAACAGGAGATCTCTCTAGACTGCATCTAGAAGATACCATGCAGATATGCCATTCTGCTGAAAGTCTTAACTCTGATTTGGAATGTTGGAACAGTGAGCAGCTGTACTAACTCAACTGCATGCAGGTCAGTAAGCTTGGTATTTATTAAGAGCTTTACAAAATTCAAAGAATTGCTTTGACTTTGAAATAGTTAACTTCTATTTAAAGTTGTCATTTTTGAACCTCTTTGTGGGAAGCTGCTTCTTTTAAACTGACAGCTTTAAAATGGTTAAATAGCAATGTGAATAATTATCAGAGCAGTTAAGTGAAGGGTTTGTGCTGTTTGAAAAACATTAGTTTACAGAGTGTTTTGTAGAATATAACAAATTCAGTACCCCTGTAGCGCACCTTTGCAGATTTCTTCCCAATTATACCTTCTTTCTGTGATTTTGATTGCACAGCCATTCACATATACTAAAACTTTGTGGTGTTCCAATCTGCCCAGGTTATGTTATAGCAAACATTTAGCACATAACCTGCACACTTATGTATCAGCTACCTCTTTATCCTCCAAAGAAACTCTAGAATGATAGAAGATCAATTTATTCAACTGTATGTACAGTATATTTGCATATTAATAAATAAATCGATATTAAAGTCTCTTCCCCCATATAAAAATGACTACAGTCTGACCAGACAATCTGACTTTGTTTTTTTTCTTCCAAGTACAACTGTGTAACTGAGGCGATCAGTTTCCACTCAGTTTATTACAGTTAACTGTAGGAGCAGAAACCCAACAGACCAGTGCTTATACTTAGATTCTATATGTTGGCAGGGTGGGGGGCAGGTAGAAGTACTAAAAAGTGCATCAACAATTTGTAGAGCAAAAATCAAGTCCATAACATGATCCTGGGGAAGTGAATCCAGCCCAAAAGAGAACATGCTGCAGCAAACATAACCAACACACATTTTTGTCTTGATAGTAAGCTGCATGATGCCAGTCTTGTTATGTAATGTTCCAAGAATTCCAACTCCAATGGATGCCATCTCCACCTCTACAAATTTATCAACACCACAATCAGTGCAAAGTGACATTTCTTAAAATAACTGTTTGCCTTGTCTCTGTAACATTCATCCTTACTGTGAAGAAAAGGCCTGTTTTCTAACTGTTTCTTACTATGTACAGAAGAGCCTGTATTTGCACCTCTCAGTTTCTGGTAGTGAATTTTCTTTTCTATCTACATTCATTAGAAATCAAAAAAGATAAGTGGCAATATTTCATATTTACTTGGAAGTCTTCCCATTAACCCAAGGACTAGCCGTTCATCTTGATTTATACCTAAAGTAGCTGCACTTCGTTCTTTTTTCCAGCCCACTTTCAATGGGGTATATATAAAGTCATGTGAACCTGTGGGACCAGAACATATTTCAAGTCTGATTGCCGGAGCTGGAAGAGTGTTGAGTCATGTTTGAATTCAGATGTCTATTCGCAGCACAGTGTGTGTGGACCAAACCTCCATTTGGGTATCTTATAAATACAGGCTCACAGAAAGGATTTTGGCACACCTGACAGATCTTTTTGTCTGAAAGAAGAATTGGGGTTCCTTTTTGTTTAACCTAAAGAGAAGGAAAAAACATCCAAACATGAATCCAGCAAGAAAGGAATGGAAATTACAAGGCATATAATTTCAGCTGTACCAAATGGACAAACCTGGTCAATAATAGAGGTAGAAGAAAAGACAGCTTGAACAATTTAACTTGAATTCAATTTCCATATTCATACTCGTTCATCTTCATGCTTCGTCTTAGGTACTGCTTCCCCGCTCCACACCTTTTTTTCCCCCACTTGTTTAATAAAATAAAGCACTCACACATTTAATGCAACTGAAAACCTGATGCAGCTTGCTAAACAAGGTCACAGGACAACACCACAGCAAACAGCACTGATGGATTTTTATTCCTCAGAGATTCTGCTGGATATACCATTGTTAAAACTAAATGGATTCAAGGGTATGCCAGGAGCTTTAAGCAACAGAGTTCTAGCTAGGAATAGAAGAAAGCTTCACAACTGAATTTACCTCTAACAAAAGCTACCAAGAAGCTTCAACACTAAGTGAGGGGTAAACTTTTTTGCAAATTCTGACAGGTCTCAATCCTAGTGAAAAAATGCTAACTCACATTTTGTAAAGTTTCTGCAATAACTTTGTTAATCTGTAAATCCCAGATTCACTTTCATTCAGCCCAGAAGTTCACCAAAATTGTTCCTATTTCAAGCACCCCCCCCCCCTTGCTTTTTGTTTCCCAGAGAAAGCATAAAATTAAGTTTGAGTCTAGTAGTCATGGCAAAACCCTAATAAATAGAGCAAGTAAAATTGCCAAGGACATGAAGACAACTTTGTCCTAGTTCTTCAAACTTCTTCTGATTATTAGACATCAAAGGACTTAATTGCAAAGCTTCAAAGTGCCTCTGTTTAAAAAACAAAAACAAACAAACAAAAAAACCAGACTCAAAAACCAACCAACAACCTACCTTCTCGTATTTGTAGATTAAATTTTCAGCTTGTGCTAGCCCAAGTGCAGTCTGAGTCATTCTTTTTGTATGAATGCTTTGCCTCACTGCTCCAGACAGGAACGGGGAGAGAAGCTGCACTGACCAGCTATCAGGCACCATCTGCAAGACTAGAGCTGCATCAAATTCAGCTGCGTGGTTATTCAAGAGATCCACAGCAGCCATGACTAGCGCACAATCCGAAGTGCCTGGACTTAGATACACTGACAGCAGCATATGGAAGAGCCTCTGTCTGTACTGCATGCCTCTGTTCTCAGAGTTCCACATACAGTATTCCTCAGCAGCATGGAAGTCCTTTAACTCATGGACAAGGATATGCAAAGCCTTCTCATGCTCTTCTAGTTTTCCATATAGAATTGCACTTTCCATATGAAGGTCTGTGCCCTGGATTTTGTCTGTTAAACAAGAAACAAGGCAATATTTGCTCAGTACAGAAGACAACTACTCCCTCTCCCAGCGTCAATGCAATCAAGCCCACAGAACTCAACTCCTGCTATTATTGCTGGCAGCTATGAAGGGCACAGATGTTTGTAAGTACAAGAATGCCCAGATATATGGAAACACATCTCTAACAAAAAGCATCACAAAATATGAAAAAAACAAATTACTCAGTAACAGTGATAAAACAAGCACCACTGACATTTTTAAATTCCAGCATGTCAGTCTCACACATTTCTGTGCTACCATGTATGATAAACCGTAAGATGAAGCCGCACTATTTTAACCTCTGCTTCTCCAATACTGTAGAAAATTACAGAACAGTTTAATGTCCATAAAAGACAATAAAGATCAAACAGTACTTCCCTTTAACAAAAGGGCACTACAAACCCTTAATCCAGTCTGACAGTTTTAACTGTCAGCAACAGGCAGGAGGAAAGGCAAGTTCATCTGGCATTTCAAGATAAAGTAATAAATCCTCTATTTATTGTAAAGGTGATAACGATTTGGCATAGGCCTCTGTAAAAGGATGAAAATACAATGTTTTCCTCCCAAAATATTTTGGTTATCAAGGAGGAACACACTAGCACCTTCACATAAGATATACATTGTCATATAAGAAATCTTGTGTTTTGGAGTACATGGATTCAAGAGAATAATCCGTCTTGTAATTCTTGCCCTTAAAAATTTGGCTAAAAATTAAAAGATGAGAAAGAGCAAGAGTTTCAATGACTGTGACTTGTACTTTATGTGTCTTATCACATTTTGCTGACTGAAAAGGCAAGGGACATAAAAATAGCTGAGTAGCAACTAAAATGATTTACCAACTTTTAATTTCCACATCCACTGGATTCTTCCACTGAATATCAGAAAAACATTTCATATCTTTCAGTACAACAAGAAGTCATTTCCATTTCACCCACTGTTCCAGTGGATGAAATATTAAAAATTAGCTATTATAAGCACTGGCCAAGGAAAAAAGATTAGCTCAACTGTTGCTTGCCTTATACCAACAGTAAGACACATGTTGCACTCTTCACTCAAACAAATGCTCATATTTTTGTTTAGCATGAGCCCCACCTTTTGGGGTAAGAGTGGATTATGGACAACAAACAAGTCCTTGGCAATCAGATTCCCCAAAGTTTCACTTCAGTTCACTTAGAAACAGACGGCTTAACAATTAAACTTGCAAATCTTCCATTTGCAAAAAGTTTTCACAAGTTACATGCTCATCATTAAAAGCTGACTATAAATTAACAAGATAATTGTAGGAAGATATTTTTTCTAGCTACTTACGGTATTCTGTCTGCGGTGTAGTGGCAAGCATACTGTTGTACCTCACAAGCTATGGGAGATCAAAGACAGTACTAACAGATAAGCTTGCTAAATTAACTTGCATCTGTTAGAAATATAGATGGTAAGCCTATCAACCAAATATACCTAGAAACCTCAGATTCTTTAGTTTTCTATCCTTATGAGGGCTTTATTTTGCTTCCTGCTGACACTGACATACAGCATTTATAACAGACAACATGCATCTTACCCAAAATAAAGTGAATTCTATAAAGATCGGATTTCTGAAGAAGGCTGCGTAGTTTAAACAGCAGTTCAGTTGTTTCTGTACAATTATCTGTGGTCACAGATTTTAGCTGAAGTATTGCCTCCAGGTACAAGACAGCTAGATGAGTATGGTACTTTTCTTTCTACAGATGAAAAGAACAATGTTAGCTCAGTTTACAAAAACAACTGATTCTCCCTACCAATAACAGTGATATTTACAGGATTACACAGAATTGTGTTTTAATTAATTTAATTCAAAATAATCAGAAAGTCTTTTGTTCATACTGATAGACAACTTATTCAGACCAGCTTTACAAAATATACCTATAGTATGTGATTCTCCATTTCATTAATACAGATATTTAAAAAATGATATGGAACAAAACTTATTTAAAGTGAAGAGCGGTTTAGGAATAAAAAAGCTCTATAAATATATTTTCTTGTGCAAAGATTTCCTTTCAAAAGTTCACCTAATGCAAGTCAATGTAGTAAAGCAGACCTCTCTCCTCTGAGTACAAGTATGTCTTTACTGTCTTCTCCTTTTGTTTCCCTTGTAAAATGAGTAACTTAGATCTAATACATCCTTCCTCATACCCAGGTATGTTTTTATTTCTGCAATAAAATTTAAGAAAGCCACCAGAGGCAGACAAGCACTATGAAGGCTCAGTGGCTGTGTATTATCCACTACCCAATAATCATCAAAACAAGCTGATTTGACTGTTTGAAACATTCTAACTAAAGCATTCACAATAAACCAGTACTTTCTAAAATCCAAATCAATTTATAATCCAGCCTACTAGGAGGCAGAGCAGATTATTTTTGTTACAAATATTCTACTAGGCACTATGTTTAACTCAAAAAGTTTGTTTGAAAATATTCATGGCATCAAAAACTAGTACTTTCATCTGTCATGGTATCATACCTTGACATATTTGCAATAGCAGCAGAGGGAAACCACAGATCTAGCTTGTGTGTTTGAAGAATGTAGGTTAGCGAACTGGTCATCAGTTCTGCAGAGTTCTTTCAATGTTCATTTCCTTGCTTTATTTACAAGTTGAAGTGCTTGTGTGCTCCTATACTTAAAATGTCTCATATCCAAGTACCATATGTTTGGCTGCTTCTGTATTGTGCTTAAAACCCCAAGGGTAGAACAGACTGTCGCTTATGACTTGTGAACACGTCTTTTGAACATTCAACATCTAGAGTGGTTTGGAATTCTAGAGTGAGAGGTGCATTCTACCATTCATTGCTCAAATCTCTCCAGGAGGACAGAATGAAACATATCTACTTGTAAAATACTGAATTAGGAACTTTTGTATATTGCTGCCATAGTGCAATAGGATTAGCAGTTGCTCAACCATTTTTCTATAAACTTACCAGATGGAGGTTTGATCCTCATCAGTGAAACAGAAAAGTATGAAGTAATCAGATGTAAAAAAAACTTTTGAGGGGAAGTAATTGCCTTGCCATCCCAAGAGTTGAAAAGTTAAAAATCATGCAGGTATCTGCTCCTCATCTTCTACTTTAATTTTAAAACCACTCCTACCCTACTCTAAGTACATCTGAAAGCCTTCAAATTACACTTATTTCTTCTGGACTGGCTTTTCTCAGAGCTGTGCATCAGTCTGCGTTCTGAATTCTATGCTTATTTTTAATATTCTCATAGGACTCACCTCTATTTTTCTTTCCAATACTAGATGTTCTAGATATTTAACACGTGCTTTAGGATATTTGTTAAGGCAACTGATGATATCATCTGGATTAATGTTGTTTTTCTCTTGTTCTTCCACAGGCCTTTTAGTGAAAATCTGTATGCCAACCTAGAAAGAGTTAATTGCATTTAGGAATTTAGTGGCAACCATTTTATTACCTTTTTATTTTACACACTTATTGAACAGCACTATCAGATTAGTTTGTACATTATTCAGGAAGATAAACACCACGACCCCCTGCTCAATACCACCAAGATTACTATGTGGTGATTATTGTGACCTCACTCACTCCTTTCTCCATTACCTCAATTTGTAGTCTATACATTATCCAGCCTATAAACCTTGCGTTGGGCACAACCTTTGCCAGCCACAAAAACTATTGAACAGATCTGCATAGCAGCAGCTCAGGAGACTTCAGCCTTTGCAGCAAGAAAGCATGTTAGAGACCAGAATGTTTACAGCCTTAACAAATATGATTACATACACAGAGCAAAAGACTTCTATAATGACCAACCAAAAGTTTAGGAATCTGTCACTGCATGTAACAAATGAGCTTTAAATTAATACAAATTAGGCAGTGACAAGTTCCAACAGCACAGACTGTCTGATACAGTGTCAGGCATCCTGTTTAACAGAACACCATACTAATGGATGTTACAAAATAATTTTTTAAATTTTGGTGGATTAAGTTAATTCTTGTAGCAATGAGATTTTGTCTTGAATGAAGGCAATTTATTCCACATCATAGTGTACATAGTTATCACCCATCCATGGAATCCTTTTAAAAAAGACACAGCAGCAACAGTTAACCTGTTAGGTGATCTTTAATTTTTTTTTTTTAAATCTGAAAATTATCTTGCTTAATATGAAGAAAACCAGAAGACATGTTGTATCTTTCATCGCACAGAATGATCTAAACTTGTTTTCAGAAGAGAGGCAGCCATCATGAGCACTTGTTAATAGAGGGATTTAAAAGAATTGAGAAACCTGGAGGTTTTCTTCTGTTGATCACTATTTAACTGGCATTAAATGTTCTGCAAAAACGGTCCAATTAACTATCAAGATGGAACAATGTTAATGAACACCCAAACAACACTGCAGGGAAATACTGATGTTCTGTGAAAAGCACCCCAAACACAAACCTCTTCGTTTTTTTGTAAAACCCATTCAGAGTATTTCCACACAAGATCTTGGTCTGAGCAGAATGTAAGGAAGTCTACTATATATTCATAGAGATCTGACCGTGTAGAATCTTGAATGTCCCCATCAACTATTTTCACCCATAACTGCAACAAAAACACACACACAGATGAAAGTGCTTAAAACATGTTCTAGCTCTTCCAACTCAAAATTTATGTGCGCTACTATAAGACTTAGTATTAGCTATTGGTACTTGTGGAAATAGACAGAGCTCCTAAGAACAGCAGTTGCAAGGGACCTCACTGGTCACTAAATTTATGCCTTCTCGAGCTTCTCTTGCACATGCCATATTCAATTAATTCAGACCTCCGTATCATGTGAGTTCTCATTCTGAGAGTAATTGGCCGAATACTTCAGGAAGAGGTACACCAAAGTGTCCCCAAAGGGATCACTAGCCCAGCTGAAACCCACAGATCTTACAGAAAGTTTTCACTGTCCATCATCACATCAGGAAATAAGCTCTCAGTTGCTGACAGTGTCTGCCATCAGATTACAATACTGCTTTGCTGTGTATATACAGACTAAGTGGCACTGGATATGTTCCTGAAGTCCCTCAAACACCTTTTAAAGTGCTCTCTTGATTTTAGTCCTCCTGTCCATCTTTTAAAAGAGGACAAACACCTGTTCCGGTATACACAGTTTTGCTTTACAATAGCATGCAAGCATCTAAATAGCTGTCATCTTCAGTAAGCTCTTCAGGTTTTTCCACATCTAGCATACTAATTTATTCCAGGAAGTCTTAGCATAAGCTTCTCATATATACACATCACTACTTTTCAAACATAAATTAGCATCTCGGATTTTCATCTGGGAGGTAAACTGGTATTTTGGAATGGTTTACAGACGACACTAAAAGCTTTATTCTAACCTGAAGTGCTGCAGTATCCTGACCGTTGTAGTGATACAGGAGACCAAGAGCAAAATACCTGCATAAAAAGAGAAAATATTAAAATCACTAGATCTTTCCTACTAATTTTATTATGGTTTGAGTAGCACAGAATATAATAAGTAATTGCTTACACAATATGTACACGGCCATGTCTGCACTTGAACAAGTGTTTGTAGGCTCTTTTTCAGAATAAAAGGAGAGAAGTTCTGTCCTAGAAATGTGTCTGTTTCTCTAAGGCAGTTTGTAGCTCCAACTTAAGCAAAGCATGTGTCAAATTAGAGATGATTCCTATGCCATTCTTTGAATTTTATATACAGACATAACACACAGCTCCAAATAATAAATATTCCTCCAACAGTTTATCAGGTATCATTAAATCTAATCTTTATGATGCTTTTATTTAAAACTCTGTTTTACTACAAGAAACATTTTTTTTCTTTACTGCAGCGTGAAATCAAGTCAGGCAAGGATGGGCTTTGTACAGTGCCGTTACAGAGGCTTTTTGTGTACTGTAACAAAAATACAGCGAAAGTTCTGTGATGACCGCTCTCATGGAACAATGTTCTACTATTCACATTTGCAAAAAGTTTGCCATGCAAACCATAGTTACCAAGAGAATTTAACAATGCAACTGAAATAAATGAAATTACCTTAAATTTAACCACAATTAAAAGATTCTACCTTACTACTGTAGTTGCTATACTGCATCACACAGTTTAAAGATTAAAAGAAATTAAATCAAAGACTTGATGATGATGGCAACTGGAGTTTGTGTTTTACACATTTACTATCTAGTGTTCCCTGCTTTATGACAGTCAATTCTCCACCTGCTGGCACTTCCAATCTGAAGTAATTTGCAGTCACCTTAAGCAACCTCCTTTTGGTGAATCAGTGGGAGCACAGAAAGAAAGTATGCAATTCAAAAGTAAGATCCCTTTCCCCGAATAAGCAACTACAGTTTTAAAGCCATTAGCTGGTTAATAGCTTCTACCTAAGGTAGTGCATGCTTTAAGGCACCTTTTCATTCTGAGTACTACTACTGCATCCATTCAACTGTCACGTTGTCACAAGGATGAACAAATCATTTTCCATGTCCCTCTCCTCCCCCCCGCCCCAATTTGTACCAATCCCTTATTTGTGTGTTGGACACAGAAACTTTCAGCGAAAACTCTGTATATACCAGCATAAGACAGAATGCATTTCCTTTACCTCAGACTGTCAATTAATACCTTTTCACCATTGTTAAATGCCAACAAGTCAGACCAAACTGTTTTTTGGACCTGAAAACACAGAAACTGCAAGGATATGAACACGTTGCTCTAGAAGCCAATGGCATTTAAGACAATTTTGCCTCTGGTCACAAAGGTGCAATACTCAAAAAATCCACTCACTTTTTGTGTTTTTCCAGCCAGGCAGCACTATCTGTTAAAAGACAGAAGTTCTCCGAAACTAGCAGATCCAGCAGGCTTTCATGATTTGCCTCCGCATATAGTTTGAGTAAAGCTGTGTCAATATCTTCCTTGTAGCCATTTGCAACCTCAGTGCTACGGACTTCATTCAAGTAACTCATGAGGAATCGTTTGCATTTTGTCATCTTCTCCTGGTCCCCTTGGGTCAGCTGGTTTAGGTCCGCATACTCATGCAGAGGGGGATGAGACCGTATAAATGAAGAGGAAGTAGGCAACAGGAAGGGGTAGAGAGAGATCAGCTCCCGGACATCAAGCTGGCCGCTTCTGCAATTACAGTGTCAAACTAGATGAGGCAAAAAGAAAGAAAAAGTATACATAGGCACAAAAAAATAACATACTGGGAATGTGTGCTCACATATGCTTTGAGTTAGGACACCAACAGGTTGTCAGTTTCTGAAAGTTATTGCCTTCTATGCCAGAGAAAATATATTCAGAACAAATTTTTGGACTTATTTTTTTGCTAATTCTATCCATACTTATTTACCATTCTTTTTCTTCCTCTAGACACTGAAAACATCAAGAATTCAGAGACTAGCCAGCCATTTGCTTTTGACATCCCACACCTGTTCTGTGGCATATACAAAAATCAGCTGAATAGCCTTAGTGCAGTTCCCAGAACTGTCCTGGGCGTCATCCATACAATATGGGAGCTAGTCTTCTGATGGAGGCAAAAAAAACCCCAAAGAGAGTGGGAATCCTTTCAAGCAAGCCACAAAGACTGTGCAAGTGTAATTCTGCAGAAAAGAGCAACTTCCTGTAGAAAACTAAAGATTTCAGAACACGTGGTTGGATGACGAGAACATTTTCTCCAACCCCGAAATGCACCACATTCCTCCTTCGGCTCACTTCTTAAGGAGGTTCTGAAAAGGAACCATGGATACTGATCATGCATCCATCTAACAAATAAATAGTAGTCTATTGTACAGGCATAGGTCTTGGGTGTACATCTATGTATGGTGTTATGGAGTGACTTTTCCACTTTACACGTGAAGGGCATCTATACTTTATTCAGGAGCAAGTTGTAACATAGATATGCTACACAAAACATTTTTCTTTCATCCTAGATTGAGGAAATTCCTCAAGCATATGAAGAATGCTTGTTGTAACAAAAGAATAAAACAAGAATTTTTTCATACATAGCAAACAGCTCCCTAGTTTTCACAGCTAGAACGATTCTTCTTCCCAGGCCTTGCTTTAGAAGAACAGCAAGAAATAAGGACTTCTATTTCAATTCACCATCAAAGTCGTTATGCAGCATTCATCTTTAAAGATGAGCATCCCTGAAACGCAGGATATTGTTGCTGACAAAAATAAAAATAAACTGACAGTTCTCTAAAAGAAACCCTGGTTAGTTACTATTTTGTGGCAAATTAAACTTCTAAAAAATAATTATCTGTTCAGTGATCAGCAACCTCAAAAAGACTTTCTCTTCACAATCTTGATTAGAAAGAATTCCAAAAAGAAACAAGAAACCATGGAATTAGATAGAACAGCAGATTTCTGTAGGCAATAAAGAGTGAAAGATGCTCACAAGCAGGCTCATTCTTTCCCTATTGCTGTAAAGTAACTAAAGCAGTGGGGCATGCCAGTTCCAAAACCATCCAGGAAATATGAACTAGCAGGAAGCATTACTATGGCAACACCTATCTAGAACTTTTTTTTTTTTAAATAAGTATTGTCCTTTGGCTACAAAAAACCATACCAGAAGAATGAAATTCTGGGAGAGAGCAGCAACAACAAATTTAAAAGCAGCAAGTATCTTGTCCTAGAACCTACAGACTGCAAGGCATGGGAACAGGAACATGAACAATAGAGGACCACAACAGATAAAAATCTGAACATGGGAAGCCTTCCTATGCAAAGCGGTTTGAATAGCACGTTTTTCCAATTCATGTACAGACCTCCTACTGCCTAAAACCTCTATGCTAGAAAAGTCAGCCTCTAACCAAGAGTCAAGTGTTCACGTCTACTTCGCAGACTTCTGCAGTTGAAATTTCCTTTTAATCCCTCTTTTCAGGCTTGACACTTGGTTTTGAAATTCTTTAGATTACATTATGGTGAAACTCACAAATAGACGAGGACTTCTTTTAAGAGGCAGAATAACCAAGTAGCAGCAAATTCTGTCAGTGGTGTGACCTAATGGTTCCACGAGCATTTGGGCTTTCAGTATGAATTTGTTACAGTACTCTAACTGCAGCTTTGGCTAGTCCAACTACTCATGAAAGTTTAAGACCGGAGGATGACGAGATAAAATACTTTACAAAGGTGTATTACACTAGAAAGTTAATCCCATTTAAAGAAAGAAGAGATTATTTTTTCCTCTCCAGTGTTCTTCACTGATTTCTTTAGAACAACAGCTAACTCATAACTTGAATAACATTAACAGGCTACTCAAAATTAGTGCAGAAGCAAGGCATCTTGATAAATCTGCAGAAATTCAAGTACAAACACTGGCTCCCTTGCTGACTATGCTGTCAAGTATTTGGGCATGGCTTAAGTTTGAGATGGAGACTATGACTGTGGAGACAGATGAAGAAGTTAAAACCGCCATGTTTAACATGCCCATTTTAGTAAGTTTTAAAACATCTTCCAACTGCTACAGTAGTTTCTACATCCTTTCAACTTACCATCCAACTTTTCCTAGGTAAGGAAGTAGTAAACTGCTTCAACTCTGAACTTCACAGATTTTGGCCTTAATGACTATCTGTTTCCAAAAGAAGAATCAAAGCCAACTTCCAACTCAGGCTAGCCCAAACCTGGGGCTGTGAATCACCTGTTGTTTTCTCAGCAGGTCTGACTCAAGCTTATGTTGTACAGCTTTGCTCTTCCCACAGGCAATGGTAATAAGCAATCAAGCAAGCCTCCTTAAAAGCACAGTATCACCCAGCATAAACTCCTTCAGAAAAATACCAAACACTGTAACAATGATCCCACCTGCATGAATAGTTAACATTCATCTCAAGGCTTACGGCTTCTGGGATCTGTGGATGTTTTGTGGCTCCTTCCACCACATTTGGAGGAAACAGTTTAGGAGCAGCTACAAAAAATGTCATCTCTCTTGAAAAACAAACATTTGAGTCTTCACCTTCTAATACCTCAGGTTTAGCAAAATATAGCTAACAACTTATCACAAATCAGAAAACAGGCCCTTAAGACAAGTCAAGCTGTCAATCAAAATGAAATTGTCTCTTAACATTAATTCTGCATTAGGTCTTTTGGGGCTTCACATACACAAACAATGCAACACGCAGAATCTACAAGTTTTCAGGAAATTTAAGTCTAAATTCAGACCCTTAAATTGATGGATGTCAGAGATGTCAAAGCAGCCTACATGATTTAGCTGTTTTGCCTAGATCCCATGGTTGTAATCGAAGCTTATATTGAAGCACATTTAAGATGCAAATCTCATACTAAGTCCTACTTCTTATGTCTCCAGGTGTAAAGTACCAGCAAGTTTTTAACTTTTCCAGCGTAGGAGAGACTTTAGCTATAAGTCTGTATATAGCCTTTCCCAGGTGAGACAACACTATGAAAAGAGTTAACATTTTGATTTGTTAGAGAACAACAAAGTTTAGACAAGTTCCAGAATCTGACACGCCAGATTGTAAGCAATATCTAACCAGTGAAAGGACATAACCAAACACACTGGAGAGAAATGGTTTCACTGTGAAAGCTACCAATGTCTCAGCAAGACATCTAGAATTCAGCAAATGGCCTGCTAAACATCACTATTTGGTCTAACTGTATGCGAGCCTCTAATGACAGCGATATGAAATAGCAAAAACGTCACACAGAAATCACAACTATATAACGCAATCACAATTCTGTTATTGCTGTACAGAATTTGTCAGACCAAAGAAGCCCTACTGTGACAGCTAGGTTAACAGATCCAGCTGAAGAAAGTTCTCCTCCCTCTGTTGAACTATTTGAGTTTCAATAAAACTACTACTTCCTTCCTTTTTGTCAGCCTTCTTCAGTATTCAGAAGCATCAGCATAACCAAAAGGAACTTAGCGGGAAAGTATTCCTCTTAAAAGTTTTAGTATTTAAGAACTACGAAGTTAAGTGTAAGATATAATCGTATCTTGACAAGGTCACCCAAGGAGGCTAATTGAATCAAGAAAACCAGATCATTTGTCCAATATAATAATTTCCCCTGCTAGCCTGTAACTGACAGATATTTTCTGAGGAGTAAGACAATCTCACTTCATATTTGGCCAAAAGTAGGTTCATGTCACACCAAGTTCTTGGAGGTACTGCTGCCACTCAGCTTCACTGCGAAATTAATCTTCGCTTGGGCCTGAAAGTTATGAGACTGAAGTTATTTCTGACTAACACTAGCTTGAAACACCTGCAGAGCAATACACGGGGACGGGAGGAAGTGTTTGCATAGATTGCCATTATCTTTCCCACTTTTCCTCTGAGCATCGGTAGTCTAAAATGAACAAGACTGTTTAAGTGTTTATTGGAGCATAATCAGGTATTACTTGAACTCTGTGTGTTCACCAGGGCTAAAAATCAGGGAACCTGCATTTCGTAGGGACTATTTCAGAGTCACCAAAATACTCTGAAGAGCTTACTTATGGCTGGCCAGAAGAAAAGCACAGAAAACTTATCTTTGCTTTCTTCCCCCAACAGACTTCAGCAATTCATGGACAGTTTGCTCTGCTTTGGAGTTGCAGCTCATAGAGGAAGGCAACATCTGGGATGCCACCTCAGCTCCAAAATGCATGGCTGGACAGCACATTTCCTTTGTGAAGCACGTTTTGCCTTCTATAGAGGAGCTCCCACAATCCTGATCATTAAAGCTCATTTATCAGATGGACTGCTAGTTGAATGGAGGCTGCATAACTGAGCGTGGTTTCTTCCCCCACAACGTGCTGGAACTCACCGCAGGACACAGTTCCCCTTTTTCACTGCTTTTAAAAGATCCTTGGGCCACTACCAGTGAGGTGGGGCCCCCAGACTAGATCCCACAGGGAATTATTGCCAGGCAGGGTGGACTAAAGGGATAGAAATAAAGGTGAAGTGTCAGCCATAATCAAAACAGCTGCAGAGCTATGCAAGTCTGGCTACCTAACCACACCTAGACAATGAAAACACGTTATAGCCAGTACAACCTCAACAAGCTATTTTACCAAAGCTGGACAAACTGACAAAAGAAAATGAATAAAGTCCATTGGAAAGCCACACCTAACGGCTTTGTGGGAATATCTTAAAGATTCCTAACCATGTACAGCTTGTACTTCTACTTCAGATACAAAACACAGCAGCAATTCAGTCTAGAGTTCGGAAGATTTCAGGGAGGAAGAAGATTGCAAGTTGCTCATAAAGGCCTAAAATTCTAACGCAATATAGAAAGTGGTTGTGGCCAAAACAAGTTGCCACTAAATGCTGTTCAAGCCTTTCCTGTCATTCTCTAATCTTCACTCAGTGTATACTACCCATTCAGGCCCCATGTCTGCCATTATCCTGGTGAGCAGGAGACAAAATGGCAAAGTCCTTCCTCAACAGTAACACTCCCCACCCCAAAGCTTTACTTGCCTTGACATGCTTCCATAAACCCAAGGACTTTTTTCCTATACTGTACACACAATATATAGCAAAATGTCAAACCTTATTCCTATCCACAGACTCTAAACTGACTTAAAGAGAATTTCACCAGATTAAGAAGGAGAGTTATGTTATGTGGTCAGCATGGATTACACTAACTCTGGACAGTGCCCCATCACAGAATGAGGCATGGCTAGCAGAAATGAATGATCAGGTAAAATAATGAGCAGCATTTTTTTAATGAAAGTGGAGTACCAAGGTCAATTTGTAAACAAGTGACTGCTGAAACAGCTAAATCAGGAAGGTTAGTACAGATTTCAAGAACAAATAAACTGTCCCCTGGCAAAAGCCTAGCAGAACAAGTGTTAAAATAGTATCAGCATCCTCCAAAAAAATTAGTGCAATGTGTCAATAATATTTAAATTGTAACTTTTTGTCAAAAAGTTTTTTCTTCTTAAGAAAAAAAAAAAAAGGAACCAGGCCATGTTCTTATTGTAAATCACAGCACAGGCTCAATAATAAAGCCTTGGCCTTCATGGGCATAAAGTAAAAAAAGTCTCCACACATACAACACTCAGACTATAGGATTACAGCCTTAATGCTACTGGATGTTGGTATACCAAAAAAATCAGTTGCATTAACTCTTCAGTATTAAAGTTCTTTCAATGTTACTCTGTTCTTATCCCCCCCGCCCCAAAACTGTAACAGTGAACTCACATCTGCATCAAAAAACATTCAAGCGACTAAGTCTTTAAAACTGCAGAAGACTAACTCCTTATTTAAAGAGGATAAATAAATAAATTTCTTGTCACACAATTACCTGAAAAGTTCTTTTGCTTCAAGGAACTGAAGCTGTGCAAACTGTATAAAACCTGCTTGCTGCAGGATTCGTTTGTACATTACCTATGAAAGAGAAGGGGGGGAAAAAGGTTTATTATGTTTGTAAGAATTTATTTACACAGTGCTAGTCACTACTGCAATAACTACTTGCCAAAAAACCTGAACATATGATCTTCAACCAGACCTGTCAAATTACATGCAAAATAAGCCTTCATCCTCTACATTTTGAATTGTATGTACTTGAATATACCAAATATGCTGCCTGGACTCAGTTTCTGACACAGAAGTATGTGAACACAAAACTATTCACGAGTACTTACTAAAAACAAAGTCAACAAACAGCAAGTTTAAGTTTTCTTATTCAAATAATGACTTATCTGACAGTCTGACAGCCTGAAATTTTTGCCTGTGGTATTTGCAAATACAAAACCAAAAGGTTATCTTTGACATTCCCCATGATTCAGCAGGCATAAAAAAAAAAAAAAAAAAAAAAAAAAAAAAAATTTAACTCAAGAGTGGTCCCACTGGACCACACACAGCCAATCTTCTCCCCACCTCATCCCACTTCTGCAGCAACCATGCTAGTGATTCTTATAGTTTCATCCCCGGCTGATGACCATATTTATGACTTTCTGCCAGTGTGGGGTTTTTGTTTTGGTTTGTTTTTTTTATAAGTAAGAGTACTTCCAAAACAGTTCAAATTATCCAACATGCAGCACACTATGCAATATACATAAAAATACGGTTAAAAAGAGGAGCACAAGTGAACCATATGAAAAGCTATGTATTATGAAGTTTTAGTGTTAAGGTCAAGCCTAGACAGAAAACAGTTAACAAGAAGTTCACTAGAAGAACAACACAAAACTACGTTAAAAGCTAGGTACTTATTTGATCTGAAGAGTCAATTAGTTACCATGAGATTAAAAGAAACTTGTGCTCAGAATATTTCCAACAGCAAAAGAGAATTACTAAAACCAAGGAACCTAAACTGTGCCCTGCAAAGCATCCACCCTTTGTGATAACACCGGGATTTTGCAAATACACCTAGCTACATCCACATACCCTCACGTTTTCCCTTCAACTTTCTCATGAATATACAGCTTTCTAATGTTTATCAGTGTACATGAATGCTGTTATCAATAACAGACTCCTATTTTCAATGAAAACACCCAGAGAAACTGCAACAGTTCGCAACATAGTCCAAGCAGGAATTGCTAAAGTGTCAGGCCTCAAATAGGGTAGAGACTGATACTCTAATTCATGATTTTTCATCTTGATAAAGATTGTAGACTTACTAAGAGAAAAGCCTGCTTAAATCCATTTAGTCTGTGCATGCTTTACTAATAGTACCTTAAGGACATACTTAGTCTTGATCATTAGCAAGCCATTAAAACCTATTGATTTGAAAGGTTGTGGGACTTTTCCTGTATCCCCAGTGTGGGGGGCAGAAAGGGAAGCAGAGGGAAATGCTACCTGGCACCCCTTTTCAGACAAATGTAACAAAATAAAAATAAACAAACAATACTTCATGACATCTTTATATTAATTAACGTTACTATGCTTTACATCCAAGTCTACTAATTCAAAATATACCTAAGTAAAGCTAAAAGGCAATTTAATTACAGTAATAAAGTAAAACTACCTGAGATCATCAAGTCATAAAATATCCAAAATATTTTGTATTTACAACTGTGTTATTATATCAATAAACAGTAATCTGAACTGATGAATACCCAACCCATCACATTCTCAAAGATGCTGGTAAAGGACTTCATCTGCAACTATCTGTATTTAGCAGGGCCAGAAAAACCTCAAAATCTGGCCTCAGGCTTTCCACTGAGGGTTGAAGTACAGACATTTCTCGACCCGCTAACTAGTATCAAAAGTAGGTGGCTGGTTGTTTGGGTTTTGTGGGTTTTTTTAAGTCCGTTTTCAATCTTTGCAATGGAGCAATCACTAATATTTACTATCTTTATTATTATTATTATATATTTTATAAATACATACAATATATAATTATATATTAATATTACTAATGTTTAGTGAATTTGGAGATTGGAATTAAGTTTGAATTCATCCAAGACACTGAAAATACTGCTTTAATTGTAGAGCTTAGTCTGTACGGCAATCTTTTCAACCAGAAGTTGAAAAGAGCTTGTTGACAGTAAGAGGTATAGGCCCAAGGAATCAGTTTTAAATTTGAACTGATTAAGTGGTATTCACTTTCATTTAAATGTTGACATATCTTCACTTGTCCCTTAAAGTCACACAACAAAAACTATGTAGAATATCTACAGATAGACTTCCCAACTTTTAATAATGCAGTGATGGGACAGGGAGTATCCAAGCTGATTTTTAGGCAAGAGAAACACCAGATATTAAGATGTCCTGTGGTAAAGTTTATGGAAGCAACAAAGCAGAGTTGCTGTGGAAAATTCAGTCTTCTCCTTCCCAGAGGCTTTTAAAAAGCAGCTAGACCTATATGCCAAAAAAAATTAAACTGTATATGGTTATGATAGAAAAAACATCTTGAGTTCTTCCAGACCCGTTTGCCAGAATACTGCAATATGCTTCTTTTAAAAAGGTACTAAGTTACACCCAATCAACATTCAATATGCTGTTTATTCTCCTATCATTTTTCAAGGGCCACCATAGGACCTGAAGTGCTTTAGGGAAATTCTATGTTGTTGACTGAATTCACATTAAAAAACTAGCTAAAAAAATATGAAATAAGATTGTATTAATTCATATCTGAAAAAGCACTAGGAAACAGAAAGATAACTGCTGATGCTGTGATAGCTACAGTGAAGCCTTAGCTCCCCCAACTGCTATGAAAATCCTTTCTAAAATGGTCAAAATTACCAACTAGATTGCCAAAAAGATTTTTTCTAGAAAGTTACTTCGACTTCTGGTCAGGTTTGGGTGCAGTTAGTATGCTTTTTGAAACTAAAACAGAACAAGAAGGAAGGAAAAAAAAAAAAAAAAAGAAAAAAAAGACAAAAAGAGATACCTATGCAAGATGTGTGTCAATCTAACCAAGGTCTTCACTACCATCAACCATGATTTCTGCAAACTTCAGTTGTCCTGAAAAATTAATAAGTAGTATTCAGTCATTTCATGGTAGCATGGTAGAAAGGCCTTTGTATTCTTCTACCAAAAGTGATATCCAAAGCCATCTCCTTGCAATACTTCCGCTTAGTGTTTTTTACCTAGCTAGTTTTTTACCTTACTAGTAAGTCTTGATGCTCAAAGAGAAAAGAATTTTCATCTAATACAGCAGAGTGAAATTTGCCACCTGCAGGGCCCACAGGTTAAAACAACTAATCCATGACCTACTTCTTTCCAATAACTAAATATTGGCTGTACAAATAATTCTGGGAGTATAGTACTTTACTGTTTCAATCCCACTATCATTCTGCATTACCAGCACACACACACACACACATATATATATTTATGCTGATATAATACTGTTGATATAAAGAGAGAGAGCATGCACCTGTGTATGCATGCAATGACAACGAAGTATTGAACTGTAGGAAAAAACCTGACGTTGTCAAGAACTGTCCTAAAATGCCATGACTGAGTTCAAGTCACCCATAAGATGGCAACAGCCATTGCAAACTGCAGGAATTAAAGCAGTGTGTGGAAAAGGGGGCACTATACCATGTGTACCAGGCAATTACTATCACTCTTCTGTATGTATAAATTATAGTGGCTGGATAAAGTGTCTTAATGCCAAACCTACACATTCCTCCCTACTGCTCATATAAAATGGCAAAATAAGGCCTTCAAAGTGTCAGCTACTCAAGAATCAGTAAAGCTTGCAAAATAGATATCTTAAGATATCTGTTAGAAGATACCTGTTATTTATCTGCCTAATAACTATTACCTGAAGATCTCTCTTAGACATTATTTAGAAACAAGTGACTACGATCAGTTAAAATATGCCAAAAAAATGCTGCAAAAGACATATGTAAAGCATGTGATTTGGTTGAACTCAATCAGCAAGACTACAGTAAAAGAAATTCTGATGTGCTTGTAACAAACCTGTAATGACAGCATTAAGTATCAGAGGCACATTAGAAAGCAAGCTCAACATGTTCAGTTTCCAACTACAGATAAGCTCTGAAAAATTGGACTAACAACTACTCAACCAAGTTGAGTCATTTTAATATGAAACAGTAGGAGCCTCCAATTTAAGCTGGTTAATATCAGTTTGCAAATACAGCCCACAACTAGAACAGGCTATTCTGCTTGCAAGTACTGTTTCCTGTTTTTCAGCTGTAGCACTGACTCAAAAGTAACTGAACACCCTTAGAAGTACATTAAGGTAGCAAGAATTTACAATAATCTTGGTAACAGTAACTTCAGGAAGACAGACATCATGCACATATGATACATGTGAACAGAAAGTAACTTATCCTAGACACAGAAAAATCCTAACTGCAAGAAAAATTAGGAGGAATGAGATTCTACGTATTGTCTTTTAGATAATGAATTACAGTTCATTCTGTGGCAAAACACAAAGACATCCTCACAGTAAATCTACATAAACTGGAAAGAAATAATTGGAGAATTAGAGGTCGTCATACATAGAAGAAACTAATTAGATCATGCAACCTGTCCTCACAGCAAGATTTTAGTTTGTTTCTTTAAACAGATTGCAAAGGGAAAGTTGGAAACAAAGATGCAAAGCAAAACATGCTGGAAACTGAACTACGTATTTGCCTGAATACTTTCCAGCTGCAAGTACTTCCAGATAGTTGTACCTTAGCAAAAGGATGGAAACAGTTTTCTCACCAAGATTTTTACTTCCAGCAGCCTCCCAGCTGTTCATTCAACAGAGGAGTTAATGATCACAATGAAAACTCATACAAATATAATTTAATTTAATGACTGCTTTTCAAGGGCCTTGACCAAATTTTAAATGGCAGGGTATTTAAAACATCTTGCAGTTAATATAAAGTAAAAAAATCCTGCTGGACTGAACCATTTTGGACCACTCCAATTCTGTAATTTCCACAGTCATGTTCCAAACTTTACATCTTCCTAAACAAACTGAAAGTAATGCAACACATACTATTTTGATGGCACCAAATGCTCCAAAGTACATTAAATGAACCAGATTTTCTGCAGGTTACAGATCAAGTTTTGCCTTTACAAAAGAAAAAAAACTAAGTCAAATATTCATTCACCTTCTTGGTGAGTAGATTTCATGCTATTTTTCCAAGTTTCAGTCTCTAAATGACAAATAGGAACAAATACAGCAGAAAATATATATTGTAATTTAAACCAGAGATAGAAGGAAATGAGTACAATTCTCTAACAAATACTCTAAATCAAAGAGTTACTAAGATACTTTGCCACATGAAAATCTTAAACATTCAATTACACACTAGTACAAGAACTACTTGTATGAGTTTGAAAGTAGGACATATTTGCTTTAGACTTCCCATCACTTAACTTCAAAGTTGTACTACTGTGGCATTTAGGACATGGTGAGAATAGCCAATAAAAAAGTAAAACTTAAAATTTGCAACTTGAAATGAAGTATACTTTTTTGAAGAGCAATAGCAAATAACAACTGAATCTAGTCCTAAGGATGCATTGCAGCAGATTTTCTATCATTAGTTTATCAGTTTTGTTTTCAATTTTTCCAAGTTACACACTTGAAAAAAACCAACACAAAAACCCCAGCAGAACAGCAGCATTATCACAGCCTTTACAAGCACAAGCCAATTCAGCAGCACATCTATTTCCTCAGGCTGAAACCATGAAAGGTATTTGATTTCTCTTCAATGTAAATTCCTTCCCCACCCTCTCTTGGTATACATGGCCCCACTGTGAAATTTATATTTTCATGAAAATTAAAGGAAGGACAGACCTGAAATTTCTCTTTTGGAATATTCCTTCGAGCTCCTTTTGCTAGAACAAGGGCTTCTTCCACTCTGTGGCTAGCTAGAAGATCCTGAATCTGTTTTTCCAAAGGTAGCGGCACCAAGATATACACACCCTTGTTAGTAGCAACAATCACCTTTCCTGGGTAGAGCAGACAGACACATTCAGTTTATATTTTCTACAGAAAAAGCACATTTCAGAAATAAGCTTTAAGACTTACTATTTAAGATACAAGAACCTGAACAGTGATAAAATAAAAAAATCGTATTTGTTGTTACCATATTTACTAGCTAGTGTAGTTCACCTGTAAATTGCACTTCAGAAATACAGAGATAATGGTAAACATTTATTTACAGCAGACTTTATCCCTCTCTGAGTAAATGAAACTGGCTATCGTCTCTCATGATGAGCTAAGCTGTAAAGGCCACCACTGAAACTATTACCCACACTCCACAGAATAGGGACTTTTAACTACCAGATATTTCCACATGCTTACATCAGAAAATTGTAAGCTGTACATCAAAGGCAGCAAGCAATGCACATTTCTTGTTGTTCATATTGTACTGAACAACAAAAAACTGAACACAAAGTTCATAGTGCTACAGTTTGTAGGTCTCCTGGAAAAAAAAAGCAACACAATGTATTTCATATTTCAGAATTCTTAATTGAAAAACAGGTCAAAAGAATTTTTTGTACTTTTTGTTTAATAATTTTTATGAAATATTCCATTGGAAACCTCTCACACAGATATTTCAGAAAGAAATACAAAATAACAATTTTTAAAATGTTAGAATTCTGTCAGGAGAGCAACAGAGAAATACCTCTAGCTCACAGTTACTGACTCATAGCATAATACTGCTCCTTTGAAAGGAATAATCAAGTTACAAGAAAAACCTCTAACCCCACAGACTCCTACCAACAATTAACTTGACAATTAAAGCATATTTAATGAACACACACTCTGTTAGAATTTTGGATGTGGAATTACATTTTGTGGAATTTTGGATTACTACAGTTTTCTTATCATAATTAGCAGATATCTAATCAGGAAAGCATTTGCAACAAAAGTTTCAACAGTTGATGTGCTTGATAGATACTCTGTTTAAAAAACAAACTGAAGTGACTGTGCCCACAGCAGTGGCTGTTCCAGAATTACTGATGCAAAAAAGTGCCCTTTTTAATACCTTCGAAGTCCTGTAGAATGTGACCTTCTTTAAAAGGCAGGGTTTGCTTTTGCTGCTGGTCCAGCATGCTGTGCACCGTAATGAATTCATCATCAAGAGCAACGACGTAAGGAAAGCACAAAGCTGCTCCAATCACGTTCTCTGACCAGTGCACAGGGGCACGCTGTGAAATGCCATCTACAGTTGCAAACATGCCTACAAAAGCAAAAAACAAAGCCTGAGGCCTGTGCTAGTTGAAAACTGTTGTTTTCCCAACATGAAGCATGGGTACCAAGGTGCAGAAATAAAGTCTCAGATGAACAGATGCAGTATCAGGTGGCATGACAACAGCACATCACACCTCCCTTGACCTTACAGGCCTGTCGGTTGAATTTTTTTTTCCTTCTCCTTTACCACAAAAACAGGTGACACCAAAAACTGAAACAAGAAGAATACTGAAACTAGCCAGAATTATTCAAGTTTAGTAAGTTTCAGATTTTTTTTTAGTAAGAATTATGCCATGTAGTTTGAATTAATTTCAACACACTAATATTTACTGAGACCCAGTTTTCAAACAATACAGCCTTAGTAGGAGCCACAGATCTGCAGTGCCTGACCTATCTGGCAGTACAAACATATTTGTTCCTTGTAGTGTCAAATGTCTAACAAGCATTTTAGTTGACAGAATAATTTACTACTTCACTTTTGCTACAGCAAAGTTTTCACAGAACAAGGGTCCAGCTCTTTGGGATGATTCCCTTCCTGTGAGGTATCTGTGTTTTCAATAATTTGAAAGAAAATGCAGAGGTTGCATACAAAGCACATTTTCCCAAAAGCCAAGCACAGACTAAAGATTTTTTTAATATCCCAATGATAACCTCCTATGCTGTCTTCAAAATAACCATATTAAATCTTCAGTTAATTTGTGGTTTTCGTTGCCGCTATCTTTCCTCCTGTCTATCCTGCCCTCCTCCTTTCTAGCTTAATAAAGGTTTGACTTGCTTTTGGACCACATGTCGCTGGTTCTATTTATGCTACTTGGTATTCCCCAGCTCTTCCCAAGACATTAACTGAAGAAAAACTCCAGTCAAAGTTTTCAGGCCTAGTTCAGTAAACCTTTGCTAGCTGAGCCATACTGAAGCACGTTACAAACTTCTGTTCTAAATATGAATGCATACCCCTTAAAACCAGTACTCTCAGGCCATTAAAAAGACATGCCCATGAAAACTGTTCTTCAGCAGGAATGAGCTACTTGACAGCTGGCAGAGTAAGTCTGAGCTCTAAAGGACAGAGGAGATTAAAAGATTATGTTATTCAATTTACAAAATCTCTTCCAAACAGAGGATAATGAGGCAAGGGTAGCTGATTATGAGAACCACGTTGGAATTAAAAAAAAAAAAAAAAAGGAAAAAAAACCCTGAGGGTTGTAGGTTTCTACAGAATTACAATGTAGAGACTAAGCTTCTGGATCCTTTATAGCAGCTTTGAAATGATCAGCCCTTTCCCTTGACTAAGAGTGCAATACATAATTAAAACTTCAACATCTGACTTGGCAAGTAACATTACTTGCTTTTTCACTATAATGATCAGCTTTTCAATCAGAGCACCTCACAGAAAATACTTTTTTTGGCCATTATATGTAATTCCCATTTTACTCTACAGATCTTGATATTCTTAGGGATTAGAAGTGGAATTTTATGCCAGGCAGGCTGCACTATCCATTTTTAATGCCTTCCAGTTGTTACTCTGTGCTATAAACCCATGTCAAAAAGTGTGAGAAAACTTGAGTTAAATACATACTAAGCAGTAGTAAACGCAGGGATAATATTTGAGATATTCATTCTTAGAATTTTCTATTTCTCTGACAGTCTCAGAAAAATAAAACCCCCTGATTTTAAAATTATTTTTTTTAAATGACAGAGCTCCTTTTAGCTAATTTTAAAAAAACCCTTTATGGTAGTGAAAGGGTATGCAGAGCAGTGCATAGTACTTTTCCAAGTCAGTGTCTCTTTACATCCCTCTGCCCTCAGCAGCTAGTGCTTCTGTGATAGAATGATACATTTTCTGCCTTCATCCAGCTCTCACCTAAAGATAACAATAAAGAAGACAACTACAATCAGAAGCCATGGCCTTTTTATAGTACAGGAATGTGTTTGAAGAAACTGATGATGAAACCATTAATCAATTCTGTATTAAAAATATGTATGCTATCCAGAGGTTACAGGTTACTCAAAACGCAGCTACAGTTTTCAGCTTCAGGAGATCTAGAAATGTATAGAATCATAAGAATAATTTAAGTCAGAAGGGGTTTCTGAAGGACACAGTCCAGCCCACCGCCCCTTAAGAGCAGGACCAACTTAGACCAGGTTACTCACAACTCTGTGCAACAGATTATAGATTTCATTTTAAAACAAAAAGCTTCTTAGAGAAAATACCTGTAAAAATTGAAATAAAACTTCTTTATTGTTATTACTTGCCTAAAAAGGAATACAAAAACTTTCAGCTATCGCAGAAGTTGACAGCATGAAGAATACTACAAGTGAGTGAAAACAAGGGATCATGCTGGTTCTGTTGACTACCCTGCTTTATGCAGTGTGGTCAGCTATGAAAAGGGGCACTGCATAACCTGTGAATCATTCTGCTTAGTACCTCTGCACTTGTTCTAAGTGACAAGGGTCAGCTCTCCAACTCCGTTTGTAGTCTACCCAATCACTATAGAACTGTTCAAACCATGCACCACTAAGTTTATTCTAGAAAAGCAAAAGGAATAAACTAAAACTAGGTATTTAAAATTTGTATTTTTTTTATTCATTAAAGTCATGGAATAGTTGAAACAGGAAGGAAACTTTGGAGACTGTCCAGCCTGACATCCCTGCTCAAAGAAGGGTCAACTGTAACAGGTTGCTTGAGATCTTGCCCAGTCAGGTTTTGAGTACCTCTAAGAACAGACTCCACACCCTCTCCAAGACTTGTTTCCTGGTTTGGCCACCATCACAACAAGGAATTTGTTTTCTTATGTTTACATAGAATTTCCTGTATTTCAGTTTGCACTGACTGCCTCTCATCCTTTCCCCTGGATACAATACCACTGAGCAGTATCTGACTTTGTCTTCTTTACCACCCCCCATACACGTTAGCAAGATCTCTGCAAACATTTTCTTCTTCAGACTGAACAGTCCCAGCTTTCTCAGCCTCCCCACATATGAGGTGCTCTTATTTTTCTGGTCCTTTTCCTATCTCCTGTCTTTCTGGTCCTTCAGTGGATCTACTCCAGTATGTCCATATGATTTCAGAGAGGCCAGAACTGGACCCAGCACTCAAACGTGGTCTCACTAGGACCGAGTGGAAAAAATGCCTCTCTTCTCAACCTGCTGGCAGCAATTGTCCTAATAGAGTAATTTAGGTTGGAAAAGACCCTTAAGATCATTGAGTTCAACTGTTAACCTTGCACTACCATGTCCACCACTAAATGCAGCCCAATAGGCTGTTGGACAACTTTGCCACAAGGCCACACTGTTGGTTCATGGTCACCTTGCCCCTCAGAGCCCCAAGGTCCCTGGTCAGGAAAGGTACCTTTCCAGTCCGTCAGCTCCCAGCCTGTACTGGTTCATGGGGTTGTCCCTCCCTAGGTGCAGGACTTCACATTTCCCTTTACTGAACTTCATGAAATTCCTGTCAGTTCATTTCTCCAACCTGTCAAAGTCCCTCTGAATGGTCACACAATTCCCGAGTGTATTAACCACTCCTCCCACATCTGCAAATTTGCTGAAGGTGAACTCTACCCCAACATCTGTATTAATGAAGATGTTACTACTGACCTCACATTGGCCCCCGGCAATACACAAGTAGCAACTGACCTCCCATGGTGCATCCCATCAAGTCCCACAGATTTGTCTGTCCAGTCTATTTAAGTGTTCCATAACCTGATCCTTCTCTACTGAGGACAGGTTTTTGTTGCTCCAAATTTTCTCACCGGTCCTAGGGGCTAAGGATTCCTGAAGGAAGATCATACCAGTAACAACTGAGGTAAAGGCAGTATTAAGCACCTCGGCTTTTTGCATACCCTTTAGCATCAGGTCCCCAATCCCATTCAGCAGTGGGCATCCATTAGCCTTCCTTTGCTGCTGATATGCTTGTAGAAGCTTTTTTTGTCACCCTTCATGGTGCTCAGCAGAACCAATGCTAGATGGACTCTGGCCTCCCTAACCCTATCCCCACATGCTTGGACAGTGTCTCTATGTTGCTCTGAGGTCACCTGGTCCTGCTCTCTCTTCACTTGCTTCCTTTTTATATTTCAGTTTAGTCAAGAGCTGCCGGTTCATTAATGCAGGCTTCCTGCCACCTCTGCTTCTTTTCCTGCTCATTGGCATGGGCCATTCCTGAATTTGGAAGAGACAGCCCTTCTCTCCAGGCCCATATCCTGTGGAATTCTTTTAAGCAGGTCCCTGAACAAAAGTCTGCTGTCCTGAAAATTAGGCTTGTGTCTTTTTGCCTTGTTCCCTTCTCTCAGGATTCTGAACTTCACCATCTCACAGACACTCAGCAAGGCTGCTGGCCTGACCTTCACATTCCTAGCCAGGTTCAACAAAGCACATCCCTTCATCAGCTCCTCAGTTACCATCAATGCACTCCAGAAATCTCCTGGACTGCTTGCGCCCTGCTGTGTTGCCCCTCTAGCAGGTAGTGAAGTGGTTCAAGTGCCCCCCAAGAACCAGGGCCTGCAAATGCAGGTTTCTTCCTGTCATCTGGAAGAGGCTTTACCTACATCATCTTCCTGATAAGGTGGTCTGCAGCAGGCACTCACCATGTCACAACCCACGTTAATCTGATCTGCCCTCTAACCCTAATCCATAAACTCTCAGCTGCGTCCTCCTTTGTCCCATGGCACACCACCATATCTTCCTACTGCTCTCATGTAAAGAGCAACCTCTCACCTGTGCTGTTAACACATTGCTGTGCTAATTTCCCAGAAAAAGTGAGAAAGGTTTCAGCATCCTGTTGTTTTGTATAAACAACTTTGTGCCCATGGGCCTGAAGCAGGGCCTCTTCAGCGCTGTTTGTTGAATACAAAGTCTCTCATCCATGTCATCCTGCACTCTGTTTCCCAACTCAGCCTATCACCACCATTCCTCATTTCAATCTTCCTCACCAGGTTGGTCAGCCTGTTGGCAAAAATGCTTTTGCCTCACTTGGCCTGGTGAATCCCATCTCTTCCTTAAATAGGGATCCATAGTTATAAAAGCCAAATCCCTCATCACCAGAAGCTGTGCAATCCGTTGGTGACCTGCACAATCCACCCACTCTTCCTCAAGCTGTTCTTCCTCACTGGCAGGACTGATAAGTAAACCTGCATCTCCAACATGAGAGTCTCCCACTACTATTACTTGTGAATCCCTGCTGGTGCTACTGCATTGTACAGGCTCAGATGATTTGTTGGAAAGAGCTTCCTGTTTCTCATCTGCTACTGTGAGCACTGAACATATTCTATAGATGCAAATCTGTGGGCAGAGAAGGAGAGTTCTTCCTTTTATGAGAAGTCACAAGTTTCCAGCCTTCATCATCACAGAACAAGCAGAGACTCAGCCTGCCCTTCCCTCAGTACAGCTGGGGGTTCAGTCCTGGGTCCTGCAAAGGATTCAACTTTTTTGTCACCTCTAATGCCATGCACTCTGCTGACCTCCTCCTGCATCTCCTTTACTTGGCAAAAGAAATCTTCAACCAAGCACTCATCTCCTACAGGCAGTTTTGGGACAGTTGCCCCAGCTGGTGCGAGGAAGCATGCCCTGTGCCAATATGCAAGAATTGTTTGCTGCAATTTTAAAAGCTTAAAGCCTCTGTATGGCAGGACATCTGATTGGAAACATGCAACAAGAGCTTTATGGAATGAAAAACTAAATTTTGGTAAGCATCGTTTCATACATAAAGAATTGATTTTCCATTCTGAATTAACTACTTACTGGCCAAAATGCAGATGCATCAAAACCAAAGTTCCTCCTCTCTTTTGAAAGAATAAGCTATATACTAACTGCAATTAGAGCCGACAAAGTACTGAATGGATAAGCCTATGGATCAACTATGAGCAGTTCTTACAGTCAGTTTTAAATGCAAAGAGTCTGGGTAACGAAAAAGGTTGCATATCCAAAGAAACTCAAAGATGTTTTACTTCATGATTACCGTTTTAAGTAGTTGCTTTCTGCCATTCTGAATTCCAGTCTTAATTCAAAAGCAAGTTAATCTAAATAAATTTCACTTCAAGTGCTATTAAGCCAAATACATTAATGCAGAATACATCCACCTCAGTAAAAAAGGCTGAACTTGGCACAGGTGCTCTAACAAGTGCCAAACGAATGTGCCTTAACCAGTAAGATGTACAAAAGCAAACCAAAATTAGAATATTTACACTGAGCCTTTTCAAGTCTGTTCATCCTACAGCAGAGGCCTACCTCAAATGTCAAGATGTGCAATGCTTATGTATTATAACAGTGCACAACCATCTTCACAACTTCAGACAAGTGTTAAAACCATGAAGAATTTTACCAAGGAAGCAGAGCAAGATGGGTAATACTAGTCAAAAGAACAGTGGTGAGGGAATAGAGAACAGATAATTAAAAAAAAGTAAAATCCACAAGCTGTATTAGACAAGGAGGAACTATACAATCCATAGCAAGCAGTCTTCTAAGGTTTCTGAGCTAGCGCAAGATACGACTTCGCCTGTATTATGAAGAAAAGGGAAGTTTATAACATGTTTAGAGCTGCAGAAGTGCATTTGCTTAAGATACCACATGCCTGATATTCTAACTCCAGAACAATCTACTTACACAAGGATGCTGGATTTTTTGAGTAAAGGTCTTACTGTACATCTCTCTTCCAGAACACCAGATAAAAGCAAAAAGAATAAATTCTGCTTTTTGACTAAATATAATTATGCTTTTGAAAGTATAACTATTCTTCTTAAAAAAAGGAATGAACCACTTTAATAGAATCTGGTTTGACCAGACAAAGATTGAAGTAAGTATAGGATCTCCTTAGAAACATGTCAAAAGGGAAAAATTTTGGACAGTCAATTCACAATTTTTAACTTTCATAGCACTCCTAAAATGGTTAATGCCCACAAATAAATGTCCACATTTTAACCAACTAAGAGTTTTAACAGGAGGTGGGCAACCAAGAAGACTTACAAAAGCCCTATGAACTTGCTTTTTTCAGGCATCTTAGAACATCTTTGATTTCATAAATTGATGCTGTACTTTCAAGAAAAACTGGTGAGTTGATGTACATCTCACATTCTGGTCACAAGACAAACCAAATATAAACAACAATGCACACTTTTTTTTTTTTAATTTATATTAAAAAGCCCAAACCCATGCAGATCTCTGAATTAAGGACCTAAATAGTTGGGATTTTTGTGTCATGCTATTCCTAATGCGTCAGGGAAGATACATGAACTGCATCATCTAAATCGAGAGTCATATGGCAAACAGCATGAAAGCATTCTGCCTGTTGTCTGTCAACTCTGGGTTATTGCAGCTTTTCCAAAAAAAGCTCAAGATTACTGACCTCACAGCATATTGTTGATTTAGACAGACTACAGCAGCAGTAGTCTATACAATCATCATCATTCTATTAGACACGAGCTTTATTTCACGTGGTCTAATTTTGGTTTTGCAGTACTTAATCTATCATTTTCTGTAATACAGAGCTGAAAAATACTATTAAAAAATTAAGCAAATGGGAGCATAAAAACTGGGTAGTATCTGACAACATCTACATCTGAGACAGTTTACTTCTACAGGAGTTAGAATACAGTAATAGTGTTTACTTCCACTTACATTTCCTACTAGCACTGTAGTACAACACACTTATTTGTAAACCTGTTACCATCCATAAAACGGACTTTGCATGAAGTCCTCTGAATAGCAACTGAGGAAAAAAATTAAGTGGTCTATGCTAATTTGACAATATTACAGCAGCATGGGGCTCCTCAAATCTAGTCCGGCTGGTCACTACAGAGAGGCTATCAGCCTCTGAAGTTTACTTGCTAACAACCAATTTTTTCACTCTGGGCTACAATACTACTGCTAGCTGTCTATACAGAAACAAAGCTGTCTACAGACACGATTAAATTACAAATAATGACATTTTTGTGCATTAAAAAAACTAGGAGTTATAGTAATACTTACTACCAAAAATTTACCATCTACCTTTCTATCTCAATGTTCCAGTATAGTCCTGTGAAGAAAATTACCATTATTGTGCACAACACTTCATTTGTTAATCTTTGCTTTGCAAACTGGAAGAAACTGAGAGAGAAGGTAAAAAACTTGCAAAAAAAATTACAATCCTTAGTCTCACCTAGGCCTCCGGGGCCAGCCAACAGAAACTCTTGTCTGCCTATCCTTTTCACAATTGGCCGTTTCTCATCACTGCAATAAGGAAACAGATCCTGCGAGACGCCAGTATTATAATTCAAAATGATATACTGTGTAGTAAGTGCAAGACATAAGTAATAACCATCTACAGCCACAGCACAGGGTTGCTCTGGAGTAAACACTTCCTTCACTATCTGGACTCTGTCTTCAAACACCATGAACATTTGAATGGTCCGCCGCTTGACCGAGATAATGCAGACTTCAACACAGAAAGGATCCCCACTCACAGGGTTTTCATTTAATGCAAATGTCACAGCTCCTTTGATTCTAGCGCCACTGGGGACAGGTTCCAAGTTTATCATGTTAACTAGTGTTATCGTGTTGTCGCAAAGCACAAGAAGCCTGGTGAGGGCGGAGGCTGCTTTCAACTCACTCACAGGCTTCTTCAAGCCCAGGTATTTATGCAGTTGCTTTGTGGCAGCAAAAGCTATTTTTCCAGCTGTTGATATCTTTTCATCCAACAGAAAGTGATAGATAAAGCAGTCATTGGTTCCAATATAGAGGTTCTTTCCGCAACACTCAATGCATTCGATGTTGATGTAATTTTTCTCTCCCATTAACATCTCCCGCTCAACAGCAGAAACAAGCTTGAAAGCTTTAACGCTCATTGTGTCTTCTGGGTGATCTGATTAAAGAGGAAAAAAACAAACAAACCACTTTTATCTCCATACAAATAATCAAATAGCAGAGGCAGCAATTTAACATTCACCAATACAAAACCTTCATTGGTGTACTTTTTAATAGTTTATACTCTATTTCCAATCTGATCACACAAGCCAGAATGAACACATTAGTAACTGCAGAAATGAACTGTATGCTTCCGTGTCAAGTCTATTCCGAAACAGATTCACAACAGCACCCAGCTATTTTGAAGTGATGCTTTCTCCACATGTAACCAGCATATTATTGGTGCTCTCAGATACTCTGGCACTACAAGTGGTTCCTGCCAGCACTTAGTGATTTATAAACCTGTCACGCACATGTACGGCTTTCTATCACCTGTACATGAAAACATACAAACTTCAGTTCTCAGATTAGAGAAGTCACATTTCATTTAGTGCTACAAGTTCACATTTCATGTTGCTTTAAACTCAATTTAGGCCTATTGATACATAGTCTCAGTGAAATATGATAGGTATATTCCAGTTTAACACATAATTTACATTCCTTATTCTCCAGCAATCAGAAATCTGTAACTTCCAAGCCACTTAAATAATTATTCAAGGTATCGTCCAACTCATAATAAAAGCTGTTGGATTGTGGTTGTTGTTGGGCTGTTGGTTTGTGGGGTTTTTTTTAATATTTGCAGTGTCTGTTTTATTCAGTGCTACTTACACATTCTTTGTATCAGACTATATGCACCAGCAATTATAAAACACATTCACACAGTTAATTTGGAAGCACGGTCCATAAAGCATTCATTAAGCTCAAGATGCAGTATCACAGAAATTAAAGAGTTTCTGGTCTCTACTCTCACAAACATTGCAGAAGTCTGTCTTTAAGTGATAAGAAGCACTTCTAATATTAATTCTACTTTAACTATACCTACCCTTTTGCAATGAAGCCCCATCAAGGAACAGATGCAATTTATGAAGCAATTAATAGTGTTTTAAAAACAGCCCATGTAATTTTACTGTACTCCAGACTTGTGTTATTTTTACAAGAAACCAGCAGACAGCTGTGCTCAACACTCCAAAGAAAAGCAGATGAGAAACTGCTGACCTTGTTTAATCACCTTTTAATTTGTCATGACTGGTTTGTAACAGCCATTTAGCCAACACAGAGGAGGACACAACACTAAACATCCTGAATGGATTTAGGAAATAGCACACACAATTACTTCTAGTCCACATACACAGTAGAGATATAAAACACCAAATGAAATTTCTGTGGACCAACAAAGACCAACATCAACAAAATGCTCTTGTGAACAATCCTGGAACTAAACATAGTAAAAAAGAATTTAGTTTCCAATTTTTACATCTAAAAGGCCCCTTTGCTTTTGCAAGAGAACATTGAAAACCATGGCAAAGATTTCCAAAACAGAGTAAGAAAAGGCAAGGTACACAACTCACAAGTAACCACTAAATAAAATTTTGTCAAAGGGTATAGCTAGAAGCAAACCATGTTACCAAGAGACAGTAGTGATCTTTTATGCCAAGAACTCCCTATTTTTTTCAAAAGTTCAAAAGATTTTAGTTTGGGCTTCCATGACATTTTCAAATTGCATCCTCACCTGTGGTGTAAATTAGCGTTCTGCCCTTCAACAAAACCACCCTGACCCAGGAAATATTAGAGAAATAGCCTATGGCAAAAAGATAATGCAAGACCCTGACAACAGAGCCAGCCATGTTCTCATCCAACATGACTGAAAGAAACACAGTGTATTAAGTTAGAGAGGGCTGCTGAAAAAGCCTCAACCATTTTTAAGAGCCCTGTGTAGCCTGAAGTGATAAACTATCACCTGGAAAGGTTTGGCAGCTTTCATACCTGAAGCTATCAACAACTTAGTTTCTGTAGTCCAGGGTAAAAATGTTAACCTATGCTATTGGGAGAACTACAGAATTTCGCTCTTGACCATGATGTATTAAAAACCTCCAAAAAACTTACTAAATGAAGCAGATGAAAAGTGAAAGTGTAAAGAAATCAAGAGATACATAATCCCTGAGCAGAAAGAAGAAACTAATAACACACTACGAGCACGTAAGAATGACACCAATTAAATTAAACATCCATGCTAGAAAAAAAACTGTGTAAAAAAGTTTTAAGTATAACCAATGATGTTACACATAATCTGCATGTGGTTTTTCTTTTACATTTACTTTGCTGTCATTTATAAGAGCTTAGGGGCTTATGCTCACTACAAATAAACAGGTTCTGCAGAACATTCTGTTCCTTTAAAGTGCAAAAGGCCACCCCAGAGCTACAAACGGAAGCCAGTAAGCTACTTCTTAGATGTTCAGGCCTCCGGAAAACATTATAATGGGGGAGGCCTGCTATCAAAAAAAAAATAAAAAAATCAATAGGCAAGCACATTATGAGTCTGCTAAATTTCACTTTCTTAAGGGCACCAATAAATCCCGCTTGCGCTTAGTTCCGGTAAAGAGTGGAAAACAGCTCTCCCTCACCTTTGTTAAGTAACACCTTGCTCTGCATTTATGTTTTGTTCATTCACTGCTGCCCTGCAAACCAGCATCCTACTTACCCTGCCTCTGCACTGCTCCTTCACGCTCACACACGTACTCCTACACCCTGCGCAATTAACCCCGTGCGAGCTACAATTAACCTCTGGGTACGATCCCACAGACTCGAGGTGCTGGGCCGCGCTAGCCCCGGGAGCGCGGGGATGCCCGCACGGCGGAACGCCCGCACCCTGCCCGGCCGCCGCACGGCGGCAGAAGCGGCGCCGCTCACCGCACCCCTGTCCCTTCACACGCCCGCAGCCCCACCGGGCGGCGGAAACCAGGCCCGGCAGTAGCCAGTCCCGCGGCCCCCGGCGCGCCCGCCTCCGCCCCAGCAGGCGACAGAGCCTCTCCTCCCGCTCGCCCTCCCCCAGCACCTGCCACCGCCACACCGGGAGCCGGGCCCACCGCTTCGAGGCCTTGCGGTGCCACTGCCGGCGGCCGGGCCCGGGCCGGGCGCCGCCTCAGGCCGCGCTGTCAGCGCCCAGGCCTCCCGGCGCGCTGCGATCCGCCGGCGGGCGGGGGGACGCGCCGTTTCCGGTGTCGCACAGGGCCCGCCCTGCGCTAGCGTCACCGGTTCCCGGAGGGGCGGGGAGCGGACAGGGAGAGGAGGTGCCTCACCCCGCCGGGCCGCGTTTCTTCCGGTCACGCGGGGCAGAGCGCCCGGCGCCGACGGCGGGGGGGCGGAGCCTCAATGAGCACCGCCCTCCGGGGGGTGTGGCTGGGGCCGAGCGGTGGGCGCTGGGGAAGGGCTTCTGGCGGCTGAGGGCGCTTACGGCCCCGGCCCTCGGCACGGTGTCCCGGGAGGCGGCGGTGTAACCGTGCCCCTGTGTCTCTCCTGTGATGGCGAGCCCCTTCTCCGGGCGCCGCGCTCCAGCCGGCCTCCTGCGGGCTGAGACGGGCGCGCTGAGGGCGAGGGGTCGCGCCCACGGAGCGGGAGATCCGCCTGCCAGCGCTGCCGAGGGCGCCACAGCAACCGGAGAGATCCCTTCGTTATCGCCCAATGCTGTAGTTATGCCCCGGGGAGCAGTTACAGACCAGGTCCAAAGGATATGTACAAGGGATGAACGCCGGTGGAAAGAGCAGCTCTTCCGAGAAAAATCATGGAACGCCCGTAGCGGTGGGTGGTTTGGGAGGGGACGAGGGGGAGCACAAGGAAACGAATCGCATGAAATGCCAGAGGGCACTTTTGAGAACGCTGTACGAAGTATCAGGAAAAGTTACATTGCATGCATGTACGCTTCAGTGGTTTTTAAAGATTCAGAATTTGAATCCGTACTCTTGGAAGCGCCACATATACACAGAAATAACATTACACGCATAGTCATATATACGCGACTTGTTCCGTGTGTGCACTACCTGTTGCCTGCGCCTTTTAATTTTATAAAATACATCCGGTACTTAAGTACATTGCAATTTTATGTCGTAACGACATGGCTAACTTATTAGTGTAATCATCTGTAATTCCCTATTCTGTTTGTAAGCATGTAAGCAGGTCATTAACTCAAATGAGCCAGTAGCTATTTCGCCTCGGAATTACAACGGAACCTTCGCTATTGCAGATCGAGGAGTGTTAACTGGCAGTTACCACTTTTATGCGCAAGATTTAGTTCCTGTTTAATGCGGCAGCAAAGCTCCCGCGGGCGGTGGCACGAACGTGTTGTGCTTCTGCAGGCTGGCAGAGCTTGCAGTAAGGTACATTCGTTTCCCTCATTCAACAGCACAGGCCGCCTCCCGCTACAAACGCGACACGAAAGACCGGAACGGCCGCTCCGGAAACCCGTTCCCAGTCGCTCCTGCTCGCTGGCCCGGCCCGGCCCGGCCGCGCAGGGCCCGCCGCTCCGCGACGAGCAAACAAACAGACACCCGCCAGCCTGCCGCGCCGCGCTGGCGTCACTTCCTGCGCGTCACTTCCCGCGCGAGCCCCCGCCCCGCGCGCCCCGCGCGGCATTGTGGGAGGCCGGAAAGGGGTCGCCGGGGGAAGAAGATGGCGGCGCAGGGAAGGGGCCGGGTGGGCGGTGGCAAGGAGGAGCGCGGGTCGGGGCGCCCGGAGTCGGAGCTGCTGCTGCACCCGGAGCTGCTCTCGGAGGAGTTCCTGCTGCTCACACTGGAGCAGGTGCGCCCGGGCGCCGCCGGGGAGCGAGCCGGCCCCGGAGCAGCGGCCCCTGAGGCGGGGCCGGGGGTGTGTGGCGCCCGCCCCGCCCGGCGGGAAGGGGGGCTCCCGGGCCGGCCGCCCTGCTTGTTGTGCCCCTCTCTCCGCGTTAGACCTACCCCGTTTGTTTCTCTGCTTTACTACGCGGGGAAACTCCTACCCCTCGCCGCCCCTCCCCTCTCCCTCCACCCTCCGTTACCTACACGGGAAGTTTTCTTCCAGTGCTCCTGCGGTTTCCAGTCATTGTACCGCCCTTAACGGGTGCGCAAGGAGCGTTCAGGAAAAACAAAACCTAAGTCGATGCCCTGTAGGCTAGGTACTTGCTTAGAGGAGGTCCGTAGCCCGAGAGATGTCTCCGTGTTTGCAGAGGGGCTGTGTTTGAACACTGTAGTTGCTAAAGAATAATTTACCTAGATCAGCATGTCTGTGAGACAGTGTTTGCATGCAGTAAAATTTTCTGTGGAAAGATGATATTTACCCTGTTGTTGTCCCGTTTGTACTTAATGAATTAAGGGAATGCATCCTATGTAATTAGTCAAGCTATGACTTAAGTATTCGTAATAGAAAAAAAAAAAAGAGTTTGAAAGTGAGTTATAAGCAGTTTTGGACCGTATGGAGCTTCAGTTGATGTGATTTGGAATACCTATTACAGCTTTGCCTGAGAATTGTAGGTGCATGAAACAATAGTAATCAGAGTTTTAGGTTTTTGTATGAGCTTGCTGAATTTTGGTATGCTCTTGTCCATGTAGTTTACGTGGACCAAAACGTACAGGTTTAGTCATGAAGTGTTGCCAGTACCTGTAGTGGCAGAGACTTGACCCGCTTTCAGTGACCTCTAGTTTGTAGAAAGTTAGTGGATTTTTTTTTGTCTTTCAATAGATTTGGCAGGAGGTACCAAGAAGTTTTGTTTTGACAGCCCTGTACATTACTAGAAAGAAAACTGGTCTTCTGTTATAACCGACAGTATCTGGAAATTTCCCTTTGCAATTTATTCTTTGGGAACTGAGGAAGGAAGCGCAGCTCTATATTTGTAAGTTTAAACAGTGTTGTGGTCTAGCTGCCTTTTTTTTGGACATTGTAAGAGCACCTCTGGTGTCGTAATTGGATTCAGGGAAGTGTGTTTAAGAGTGCATGAAAACATCAGTCATCCTTTTGTGTTTTTTTTCTCTACTATTTTTATTGGGGAAAATTACAGGGTTTTGGTTAGGGAAGGGCTGCAGGTTGACCTGTGTGGGCAGAGGTGATGAACCAGTACTGGTTGCAGCTGGATCCAGCTGTCTCCGACACGGTTGAAAACAGCCCATCACACACCAAAGTTTCAAGCAGAGGAGCTCATGGCACCTGTGTTGGAATTCACTTAACAAAGAGCAGCGGCCACCAGGGGCAGGAGACACAAAAGGGTGCACAAAAAGAGGCATGTGAAGAGATAGGCATGTGAAGAGATGTGCTTGCAGCTAGTGGAAAAAGAAACCACTATGCTCCGACCCAAACGTCGCACATTTCCTATTGCCTCACTGAAGGGAGGGACTGAGTGTAATCCACACAGAAAACAAGGGAAGTTGGCAGTAGGAAGACTGGAGACCAGCCTGTCATTGGCAAGGGGCAGTTCATGGCATCTCCATGCCGGTCACCCCTGCAGCCCCCTCACTTCTGAAATCCTCGCGTTGATGCCCAATACACTACATTGGAAGTGGCTTTTGAAAAAAAGAAGTTATGCCACTAAGATGCTTGTGCTTTGAATTTGTCATAATAACAACTTTTTTTCCTGTTCCCACAGAAGAATATACTAGTTGAAAATGATGTAAAGATGGACAAAGATGGTCTCACTGATCTGTATATTCAACATGCCATTCCCCTGCCTCAGCGTGACCTACCAAAAAGTAGATGGGGGAAAATGATGGAAAAGAAGAGACAGGAAAATGAGTTGAAAAGTGGGAATAAAAGGTAACTTAGCTTTTATTGCACTAGTTTGGAGAATTTAGGACAGTGCATTTAATCTTTGTTTGCGTGATTAATGAAACTTGTATGGACATTGTTACAGTTTACAGAGAGTGCTGTGTCAAGTCTTCTGTGTCGGAAGTGTTAGATTCTACTACTGCAATAATAGGAAAAAGGGGAAGGTAATTTTTTTTGTCATCCAGATGTTATTAATAGTATGTAGCTTATAGTGCTTCTTTTCATAGAATCATAGAATGGTTTGGGTTGGAAAGGACCTTTAAAGGTCATCTAGTCCAAACTCCCTGCAGTGAACAGGGACACCTTCCACTAGGGCAGGTTGCTCAGAGCCCCTTCCAACCTGACCCTGAACATTTGCAGGCATGGGGCATCTGCCACCTCTCTGGGCAACCTGTTCCAGTGTTTCACCATCCTCATCATAAAAGATTTCTTTCTTATACCTAGTCTAAATCTACCTGCTTTTAGTCTGAAACCATTACCCCTTGTCCTGTCACAACAGGCCCTGCTAAAAAGTCTGTCCCCATCTTTCATATAAGTCCGCTTTAAGTACTGAAAGGTTGCAGTCAGGTCTCCCCAGAGGCTTCTTCAGGCTGAACAATCCCAACTCAGCCTTTTGCTCACAGGAGAGGTGTTCCATCCCTCAGACCATCTTTGTGGCCCTCCTCTGGACCCACTCCAACAGGTCCATGTCTTTCTTGTGCTGAGGACCCCAGAGCTGGATGCAGCACTGCAGGTGGGGTCTCACCGGACCAGAGCAGAGGGGCAGAATCACCTCCCTCGGCCTGCTGGCCATGCTGCTTTTGATGCAGCCCAGGATACGGTTGGCTTTCTGGGCTGCGAGCACACATTGCTGGCTCGTGTCCAGCTTTTCATCCACCGGTACCCGCAAGTCCTTCTTGGCAGGGCAGCTCGCAACCCCTTCATCCCCCAGCCGGTATTGATACTGGGTTATTGGTACATTTCAATACATTTTCATATACATTTTCTAATGAAAAAAGATTATTTTCGTTTTAACTATGGAAGTGTTAAGTAATAATAATATTTATAGTGTTTAAGAAAAGTACCAAAAGCATGTTTAATTATGCTTGCGGCCTGGACAGGGATGATCTCCTCTAGAATCAAGGGTGTACACCGCAGCAATTTTGTGTGTCTAATTCAAAACTAGCATCTGCTTTCTGAAAGAAACATTCTGCCCTATTTTTAAAATCTTTCTGTTTGTATTTGATGAGAAAGCAAAATCTTCCCCAAAAGTTTATTTTGCTGAATCTTTTCTCCTCCTAACCTTATCTCTGCCCAGGACTTTGACTTTGGTGTGTGATGTGCATGAGTGGCGTTCTAGTTTAGCTTCAGCAGTAAATCCTAAGGAACAGTGGATGGAAATTCTCATTATAGTTTTCCAGTATTACAGTTGGTTGATTTTATTAGTCTGTTTTAGCTTTACTGAGGTTTCTAACAGGGAAGAGCTAAACAAAGGCTGTCAAATGATTTTGTTTTTATTGTTTTAGAATTTTAGCAGTGGCTAGGACACTGCGTTGTTATGTTGTGGTTTTGTTTTTCCCATGTGCCTTGGTTTCTTTGCAACTTGAGGATGAAAGCCTGAGGTTAGTGTTTGAATAATAAAAACCTGTTGTTTTTCTGAAATAGGTGCAAAAGAATTTTTTATCAAAGAAATAAAGATAGCAGGCTGGATATTTTTAGATGAGGCGGCAGTGTTAATTTTTAGATGGGAGAATGACTTCATCCAGAGTTTATATATAGAATAAGTTTAGGGGCTTTTATTTTGGCACACTAGCACTCAATAATGGTTAAACCTATGCAGTATTTGTTGGGAAAACAGTAAGTAAAAGTAGATATGTTTAATCTGCCAGCCTGCTTTTCTTTACCAGTTGCTCTTGGCGCTTAACATCTAGCATGCTAGGTCTTTTGCTCTGCTTAGACAGTTTTAAGATTTTCCAGCAGTTAACTATTTTTGCTTATATTACATCTTTCATACTCTACAAATATGCTGGCAAAATACTGTCTTGGAAAGTTAGTCTCTTACTGCTAGTATTACTAACCCGAGAGAAATGGGAGAAGTAGTCTTTCAGCACCTTCAGTAAGTAAAAGCTGCACAGAGAAAACTTCAGTTTCAGTATATTGACAGAAAGAATCAAGGAAGTTCAATTATCTTTTTGGATGTTAAAATATTACACTTTTCTTCATAGTTGTGTGTACCACTTAAGGAGAACTGGCACAGTGCTGTTGTGCAGAGGAGGAAGTAAAAAGTGGTTACTTTGGTATCATGAGGCTGTAAGTTATGTGCAAGTCAGAGATGGGAGCTAAGTGTGCTGTTAGTTTGGTTTAGAAGTCAGATAAACTGATTGATGTATGAACAAAGAGCTTTCTGATGAGTTCCTCTGTGGGAAGCACAGCTTTACAGTGGATGCTGGAATTAATATGAGGCTTCACAGTTCAGTGTGTGTTTGCATGCCTCTAGCAGTTGCAGATAAGAGGTGAAAACACATTGAAATTTGTCTGTATTGAATATCCTGTTCAGTTTTACTGCTGGTTGTTGATGGCATGTCCTGAAAGACTTACTGTGTATCAGCTGAGCTGCAGTAACGTGTTAGGCCTCAGTAATACAATCAAATATTTGAGATCACAGATGTTGGCTTATGCTTTTATTACTGAATATTTGAGTTTGCAGACAATCATACCAAATAAACCCAAATGCAGTCTATCAGACTTCAGACATTTCAGAAAGCATTTGTGTTCAGTGACAGTTAATTTTGTAGATCTGTAAGATAGTCTTGCCTGCTGGAAGAAGGAGGATGGTGTGAATCTCAAAATGTGTATGTAGTTTCTGAATTGCCACCGAGTCTGAAGGCTCTCACCTGCAAACTCTTAGTATCCAGGAACACTGTGGTTATACATGCTCAGAGCTGTGGCCTTAGTAGAGCTGATCATTTCTCCTTAGTCACCTTAGAGGCCACTTCAGCATCCTCTGAGAACTCTGATGTGCTGATAGTAGTGGAGGTCAGTGTAAAACATGATACTTCTGACCAGTTTCAGACATTCACAGAAGAGATGATCACCTGTTCATTTTGGTAACAGGTGAATATTTAGGATAATCAGGGGGTGGGAGCTAAAACCTACACTCCTGTCTGGTTTTAGGGTGCTGCCTTAAGTGCCAGGCTAAGCTAGATAAGGATAGGAGCATTTTGCATTAAATTGTCCTCATAGTCTGGAGCTGCTCAGAGGCCATCCTTACTACATGAGTACATGTGAAACAGTGGAAAGCCGGATCGCTCATGTAGAGAAGCTTGTATTTTTTACCATGCACTACAAGGTAAACGGCAGGATTAGAGCATGCCCCCTACATCCAGCATGGCTCAAAGTGTGGCTAGAACATTTCTCTAGGATGTAGATGTGCATTGAAACGTAGGTTTCATAGAGAGTGCCCTGCAGGAGGGGACACAGTCCCAAAATTATTCTTTTCAGCTGTCAGCTAGCATCGGTGTCCTCCCTCAGAAGAGTGCTAGCTAATGTGAATCCTACTCTGAAGCTTTTAAGCTGCCTGTACTCTTTGCATAAAAAAAGTGAACGTCACACCCAAGGTTCTATGCTGTGAGCCATGTATCTAAAAATTAGATATGACAGTTCTTGATGGTACAGCATCCAAATTTCTTTTGGAACTTTCCCAAAATGTTTCTTTGGGAATGTTGTCTGTATTAAAGCATGCGGTCATTTGTACAAGTGCGACAAGCCTAAAATTCAGTTTAGAATAGGTGACAATCCTCCTAGAACTGTGGTTAGTTCCTGACTTGCCAGTCTTCACCAAGCTGAATTAAAAAAAAAAACTACAACAAACTCCATAGGAAAAGCAGACTTCTTGTTAAGGAAGGTGACTGAAGAAATGCATAAAATCATTTCTTTCATATAGTTTTTTAAGTACCTTTCCGAAAAGGCTGCTGGGGAATGTGTTCCTTGTCAGGAGTGTTGAATAAATTCCTGGACAAAGTCAAAGTGAGCAGAAAGTATGATGATTTATTTTTGAAGTGTCTTAGCAGCTTTTTAGGCTTTTTAAGCAAAATTGTACTCCCTAATTTAATGGATGTGTTAAATGCTACTGTTGTTTCAGTAGTATTTAACTGAAACAACATGCCTGACTGAACACTCCCGGTCGTGGAAACTAGTCTCATTTTGTAGAAGCTCTCCTAGAAACCACATGTACTGTAGATATAAGCCAAAGAGTCTTATCTCTTGACAAGTCCCAAACAAATTGAAGGTCTCTTTTTGTCTCTCTCAGTTCCAGGAACCCAGTGAATAGAAAAAGAGGAGGATTATGTGACATACATACATTGTTGTGAACAGATGGTAATGTAGAAGCAAACCTGAGTAAGAGCTGAACTTTCTCTTGCTCTATAAGCTCTTAAATTGTGACTTCTTTTTTTTTTTAAAGAAACCCCTGGTCTTGACAGAAATTGTGCAAGCAATGTGTAATTTCTTAATATGTGAGGTTTATCAGCAACTACTGATTTAATGTTGTTCCAAGTCAAACAAATGGATTCCCTGCTTGTGGCTTGTTTTAAAGAATGTTGAGATACCCAACATCAATATTGTCAAATTCATTAATTACAAATTAATGAATATATTGTTGAAAACTTTATTCCTCTGTTTAATATGAGATGATTAAACAGTAAGTGTGTACTGAAAACTGAAGTTTCTCAGCAGGAATACTATATAACTTAATGGTTATTTGGTTTTACTGTTTGTTAAATCCGCGCTTCGCAGACACTTTCTCTTTGCCATTCTTGAGCAGTGCTTTTTTAAAACTCTGAATTCATGTAGAGTGAGCTATGATAACTTTGTGTTTGATTTTTTGGCAATCAGGATGTTTTCTGATGCTACTGTTTTGATATTAGCTTGATAGTATTCCCTTTTCATTAACCAGTTGTTATTAAATTGGCCAGCTTTGACTACAAATAGGCTTAAAGGCACAAACTATGAAAAAAAAGTAGTCATTAAATCAGCTTAGCGTTCCTGCTCAGAGACAGCTTATTTCAAAAACAGGTAGGCTTTTTTTGCTTAATGTTTTTATTCTTTGTCTAACAGTCTTTTAGACTACCTTAACATGATGATTTTGAATAAGAGTGGAAACAGGGAGATTAGAAGCACAAGAATATTAGATGCTGTTCTTGTAGGTAGGGTGGCACACACTTGCTCAAATACTCACCTTTTGAAATACTTAACAGCTATTACGTCTTTAGTTACTCTGTAATAGCTACAGTGGTATAAGCACACAGTCTTTGGTCACAAAACTGTAGTTGTCTGCCTAGAAAGTTCTTTACACAACCCTCTCTGAGGAACAGTGTTCCTCACGCAACTTCCTTCCCACTTTCTATTTTGGAAGCAATTTCTGTTGCTTAAGTTTGGAGCAGCTAAAAGTTTAAGGTTAGTGTTTTGGGATATATTTCTACTTTAGGCAAAGTAATTTTCATTTTCACTACTCATGTCTTGGATATATGCTATTTTTGGATCATATAGCTTGTGTTTCTGAGAATTTTACAATTTGTATTTTCAGTGTTGGAACGGTGGAAGGTTTAAGGAAACGACCATTAATTGTATTTGATGGCAATTCAACAAGTACAAGCATAAAGGTGAAGAAGACAGAGAATGGAGCTGCTGATCGCCTAAAACCTCCTCCAGCTGGAAGCACCACCAACACTGTTAGAAGATTATCAGTTCCTTCAAATGCCTCAACATACATTTCAGCCTCCAGTTTATCAGAGGACGCTAAGCTTGGAGTGAGGAATAATGAGGCCAAGCAGAACAGTATTTCAAAGACTAACAGCAGTGTGTTGGCTAGTCTGAAGGTGTACCCTTTGTCTCCAGTAGCAGGAACTACTGTTGTGAAGTTAAAGAGAGCTGTTCCAAAAGAAGAATCTGATTTGCCGGTATGTATGTTCAGCATCTTGTTTTGCAGGTTTGTGGGTTTTTGTTTGTTTTTTTTTTTTTTCTTTTTAATTGAAACCTACAGGAGCCAAACTCTTGGAGGAGTTTTCAGGATTATTTTGTTTTGGAGTAACAGCAGAGTCTTTGTTTAGAAACAGGCAAAAGAGTAGCTAGTTTGGGAAAGATGAGAAGGAAAGAAATTAGGTACTTTGTACTTGTCCATGGGAAACTTCTGTGTAAGAGAGGCAGCTTTGTAGAAAAAAAACATGAATGTAATTTTAAAATTACTAAGTAAGTAGTACTTCAGGTGGTGCTGGTAGCAGTCAAATAAAACACAAAATAAATCCTCCTGATAGGTCTGAGGGAGAGAACAAGTATTGTAGAACAACATGAACAGCCTTAAAGGGAGGATGAGTGGTCTGTTTTCTGTAGTAGGGAAGAAAAAAATGGAATGATAACATTTGTAACAGTCACACTTGAACGGTTGAGTAGGAAAAGATTTGATTTGTCAAAGTGAAGGAAGAGTTGTTACAGGAACTGAAGTGAGATGCTGAGAGCTGTAGAATATATCCTTAGAGGAAGAATGCCATCTGTTTTAGATCTCACATAGGAGTTGGCAAGCTAGAGGAAGGAACTGGATGTGAAAATCTGGAGAGCTGCCCAGATTGTGGGTCTGAATGGGAAGCCATAACAACAAACCATACTAGTTGAAGTGAGAGGCCAAAGGTCAAGTGCTCGTTTTGAGCCATGGTGATCTTAATCAGGTACTTGGGCTTCTATAAGATCATAAGAAAGACGTGCTGAGGCCTTGAACAGAAGGGCATTGTTCTCGGGTAGAAGACTGATGACTGAGCTGTTAGCTAAAAAGGATAGTTGCCGCCTTTCTACAAGTTAGATTCAGCTGCAAACAAATTTTCTATAGAGAACTGTATTACACATGGTGGCAGAATGAAGCTGATGAGCCTAAGTGATGAGAGAAGAGCTAGGGCAGGATACCTGAATTCGGCAGGGCCTATCTTTGAAAGTGTAGGTAAGGGCGCTGAGTGTAACTGCCAGTTGGGGAGAACGGTAGGACAGTGGTTGTTTTTGACAGAGGTGTCATTAGTCTTTAAGGGCTTGTCAGTGAGCAAGGAACAAGGGGCCATCTCTTCAAAACATGCCACGGGGTAGGGATAAGTCTGATATTTGTGTTGTATTCCTTCATGATACAAATAAAGGAAATTTCACATTTCCACTGGAATGTGAGAATATCTGGAATGAGCCTGGGTGTCAAAGGAAGAAATAGAAATATCTGTTCACGGCTGAACTGCGGAGGGAGCTTTAGATGTGCCGTGTGCAATTACATTGATTACAGTTTTCTTAGGACACCAGACCTAACATCTGTTTTCTCAGTATTGCCTCATGAAAAGCTTTCTATTAATATATTTTTTTAATATCTTTCATTAAAAGAATGCAGGTGCTATCCTTGCTGCATGGGTTGGTTTGTTCCATCCAACTTCTGTTAAACATGAGCACCTAAACATGGGGCTGTTCTGAAAGACAGCTCTAGCAACTTTTACAAGAGTCATGGCTGAGGGCCTGAATCAAATGTATGCTGGAGAGGCATGTTTCCTACTACCAGTTGTTATTACTAATTTATTTTAATATTTAGAACTCTTCCAAGTACTGGTCAGATCTACATAGCTTTTGAAACTTTTTTAGTATACACCTTACACAGCTTTTTATATTTAATTTAAATGTTTTGTAGCCACAATGATGAACACTTAAGTGACACTGTATGACTGACACTCAGAAGCTATGACCTCTGACACTTGACTTTCTACCTTAGCCACAGTTTTTTGTTCAAGTTAATACTGGTAAGTTCAGTTATGCCTTGGTTAATGTCGGTCAGACATGTTTGAAGTTAGGCAGATGTGTTATATGGATGTTACTTTACTGTCTGAGATAAAGAACATGGCGTTGAATAATAAGTGATGCAGCCAGGAAGAATTGATACACTTGGCAGATGGCTGTAGGGTGTAAAGCCTGATACATTTCAGTATAATGACAGTAATGACAATTGCCTTTTCAAGCAAGTGACTGTTCTTTGACTTCCAAGAAAAACTGAAGTTCTCGCGCTGAACAGCATAGAACTATCCCTCTGATCTTTGGGTCTAACTCCCTTAAGCCTTCCAGTAGCTGCTGTAAATAAACTGAAACTCTTTAAGAAGAGAGATCTCTAGATTGTGCTCCCCAAACCACAGTGTTGCAGAATGTTCTTGAAAACTCATTTACCTGTCTTTACTCTGCTTGTGTGAACTACTAAAGCTCTAGTTTCTCAGACTTTTTTCTTATTTTAGGTGGTGAAAGGGGATTATTTCACTACAATGTCCCATTGTTTTACTTTGGGATTGCATGATTTTTTTCTGGTTTCTTGGGGCAGCGCTTGAAAGATTAGTTCATCTGAGGCTTTGGCAATTATTTCACCTTTTTATACATGTCATTATAAGTAAAGACCAACTTTCCTTCTCTTTCTAATGTTTTTACCCTTTGACAGAAGTAAATTGTTCTCAGATTTGTATGGTTTTTTTTTTCTTATACAATCCCATTTCAACTTTAAGAAGGCAATCTGAAATAACTTTAGAAGTATGTTTTGAGGCTCCAATATATACCTGTTTCTAAGCTGCAAACCTGAAAGATAACTAATTGTAGGATTAAGAAAACCCAAAAGACGTATGTGATTTGCAGGTCGTTAAATTCATTGGCTTTATTTTTCTCGAGGAGTTCTGTGATATTTAACTTTCTCCACGAGATGGCAATAGAAAGCTGTTGTAGTAGCATATAGCTGAGTACAGCAGTAGTCAGTACTGGATTTGAATATGGCAGGTTAATTACTAACTTCTACTTGCACGGTATATCTGAGAATATTTATATGTTTTCTTGTTTTCCAGAATGACCTAAAGCCTACAGAAGCAAAGAAGAAAATCCAGCATGTCACATGGCCATGATGCTCTAACGGTGCTTGAAACATAAATGTTACTTCCATATTTTCAAACAGATAAGTCATATTTAAACAGTTTAAGTACAATTCTTTTTAAACCTTACAGGGATTCAGATTGCTGTGAAGTTCTAACAAATTTAAAACTTCCCTGTTGTAAAGCTGGAGTCATTATCACCAGTCACCTTAAGAGTGTCTACTCTTGTACACCAAGTAATTCATTACTTCTTTGAAAGGTGGTAATATTACAATATACTACCCCCCCTTTTAGTTTTCAAGATTATTGTAGTTCATCTCCTGCATGTCACTATGATTCACACATATAAATATTTCTTCTTTTTTTTTTTTTATTTCTGTAAGATTATTTTTTTTCCCCACTTCTGGTTAAATAGGTAAAATAGCTATTGAGATCTGGAGTGATCCCATGAGCCTTCTGGGCTTCAAAAAGATAATTCATTTAGATGAGAAAACTGACCATTCTGCTGATAAGATAGTCTGAGACAATTTTTTTTCCTTTTTGTTGCACAGAACAGGGGTGAGGAATCTACATTGCAAGTTAGATTGGTAATAAGAGATGAACTATTTTAACAGCATTACTTCAAATTGAAGTTTCTCTTGTTGACACATGAAATAAGAAATGCGCAGATGGAAGTATGTTATTAGACTGTTTGATTTGAATCTTTGAGAGGAAGTAGTGAATGAATTAGTGCCATGTTCTCTTAAATACACAGGCATATTTTATACATGCGTAAGTGTAAAAATGTGCCGATGTAGCAAATTTGCTTGTTTTCCTGGTTACAGTCATGCTTATAAAATACAGGGAAAATCTGTGGAATGCAGGCCAGTACTTTCTCGACTTACTAACAATTGGAGAGGGACGGGGATAGGAAGACAAAGTAGTACCTTGAGACCTTTAGCTTATGTGGTTGCATTCTGAAAAAAACAACAACCTGTTTTCCCTTTCAATAATTGAAGATGGATGTTGGTTTTCTGTGAAACTTGGTGTTTCATCTGGATTATTGGTAGTGCCTTATAAGGCACAAATCCAATTAAGCTGATGGAGACATTTCTATTAAAACTCAGCGGCTCATGGTGGAGCCAATTTAGATTCATTTTAGATATGGATGGTAAATAATAACACTCTCAGACTTAGTAAAACAAAAAAAGAATCAACCTCTGAATCCACTTAGTTAACCCACTAAAAGAAGCTGTCAGTAGTGATCTGAAAGCTTGTTTACATTTTTAACATTGGTTGAAACCAAAACCTGTAGCTTAGTTCATTACTGACAGAAGTTTTTCATTCACTGTTAAGACATAAAAGGCACTTCTCGGATGCTGTAAAATGGTAAGAATGTGTTTTGAAATACTGTGCTGTTTCCCTTTTACTAAACACTTGTGCAGTTTTTGTACTTGAGTACAGCAGACTTTAATGCAATGTACATTTTGTATGTAAAGAGTTGTCTTTTAAGTAGCCTTATCCTATTTAAATAAATTTAATTAAAAGCAAAGAAAGTAGTGCTGACTTGTTTTTGTGATGTAATTAAGCTTGTTCATTTTATACAGCTATATTTCAGTGGACTTGAAGAGATCAGAACTTAAGAGAAAGCTTACAGGGTAAAAGGCTCAGTAGCTACTTTGAAGTTTTAGCAGCAGTTAGTATCGTGTGAGGTGCTGGTCTTTGCACTAGTGTAACAGTCTGATATGAGTTCTGTTTTGTGGGTGGCTTCTTGGCAGTGGGTTTGACTCTAAGCTGTGTTGTGTTGCACTTCCAGTTGGTAGAAGCATGTTTGTGTTGGTATGTGTTAAGGAGCGATATGCAGAACTGTACTGGAATAATAGCGTGATGCTGCTATCGCATGGTAGCCGTCCTGTTTTGAGGCCGGTATGCATTCCAGCCCTGTCATGTTTCACCTGCCTTTCTCCAGAGCTGGGACTGTTTTGCTGTCTGTTGTAGCGCTTGGGGGGCAGGGTGCAAGCCATGCTGCTCATACTACCTTCCACTACCCCCTTAGCTAATAGTAACCCTTCTCTCAGCAAAGTACTAGAGCAGAGCTGCTATGTGCTGGGGGTTTGCCAGACTGCAGAGGAGAGAGTAGGTGAGGTGCTTGCCCTCCTCTGGGAGGTGTGAATGTAAGAGGGATATTTGTGGCTATTCTTTACTACAGCCTTCATCACAGAATGAGGTCACCGGTAGGATTTATTCAGTCAGTGAGATCTGATTGGTACGGTGTGCACTTCAAAAATGTCATCCAGCCAAGTTCTTCAAATGGTGCACAGTGAACCAAATCTGATCTGATGCACCTGTTTAGCTTGTTGAATTAATGAGAGAAGAATGACCTGTGAACACTTTACGTTTGGTACAGAAAGAGACAAATCCAAGAGTGGTGGCAGGAACTAGGAGCAAACTTTCCCTACCCAGTTATACACAGAGTAAGTATATTCCTAATTCTTATTTCCACATCTGAAGATTCCTGTTGGAATTGTGACATGTTATTTTCCTCCTTTTGCTGGATACAAAGGAATTCCACCTGGAAGGTGTACCAGGATCGTATATTGCATACCATAGCCATATTTATTGAATTTTGTTTTGGTAAGAGAGTTACATTCCTTTGGGTTGTTTCCTCTTGATTTTATTGTCCTGCCAGCATGCTGTTGCTGACAGTTGCCTTTGCAGCAAATGTAGCAGAAATGATGCTGGAGCAAAGGGTATTACGTATTGCAATACAGAATAAAATTAAAGCATGCTCTAGTACAGAAGTTAAACTTTTTTTGCAAAGATAAATGTCTTTTGAGTTGCCTTGACCTCCTTGCTTGCTAAGGAGAACAATATTTTGGTGTTGAGTTTAGAGCCTATGAACACACTTTTATCAGCTGCAGTTGATTCAGTATTTCCACACAGTTCAGTTTTGCTGATAATTTCCCCACTGATTTCAGTTAGTAGAAGACTATGTTGTATAAGCAGGGCCCATATGAGGATTGTCTAAACTCCACAGTTCCGTAATGACTGGGTGCAAAAAGGGTTATGTTTCTGTGGCTCTTATCTTGTGTTTCTTCAGACTGTGAAAGCATTTTATTTGTAAATATCTAATGTAAATAAAATTAAACCACAATCAAGAGTTTTGTTTTAAATGATTTTATTTTGAAAAATACAATGTGCAGTGTAATGTTGACTAACTGTAATACACTGTCAATCAGAACTTGTACTTCACACAATGGTCAGCTAGTCATGCAATAAAATATGTACCTGTTATGAAGCACTCCCACTTCAACTGTTTTATCATTATCTCTTTATGGCATGGCACAAAGCCTTGTATGCTGAAACACCCTCTACATTCGCGGTCTTTCTACACACTTGACGCACACACTAAGCACATAGCTCAAGAACACTGAGGCGAGACCACAGGCTTTTTGAAACTGAATGGCATTTGCCATTGATTTCAATGGGCTGAGGGTTTCACCCTGAATATCCATCTATGTGAATGTATTGTGTGCGGCCATTGTAATCCTTGAACTGTATCACTTGTTTGTAACTGGAATATTTAGTGGAAGGAAAAAAAAAACAACCAACCAAAAAGAGTATGTTATGTCAGTAACACCAAAATGGTTTTACATCTCAGGTTTTGCATTAGTTTTGGTTAGCTGTAGAAATCTTAAACACCAACACTGCTACTAGAGATTTTAAAGTTGCTTTCCCTCCAGATTTGGAGAGTTTGAAGAAAAAGGTAAGTAACGTTAATGGTACAGCGAAACACAGAGTGGCAAAGCTAGTTCCGAACATCCGTGTATTTCAGACTATATATTGCAAGCACAGCTTTCCTTCCTCTCCCCACCACATTTTGAGCTTTAAATATCTTTTCCACATTCAGGGCAAAGGATGTCATCCCTTTCTGTGAGGAAGCCGCGACCCACTAATGAGAGAGAGCACTTCTTACAGTTGAAGCAATCATTATGCCACTGCCGCTCTTCGAAGGAGATGTACTTGGTTCCTCCGAGTCCTGTTTGAAAACCAAAAGCATTCTGTTAGAAGAAGAGAATAGCATGTTAGCCATCAGTGACACTATTTCAGACTCCTGTCTTGGATTGCTATGGAGATCTGACATGTAGCAGTGAAAAAACACCATTGTGTCAAATCTGTTGTTGTGCTAATTTTGCCACCATTCTTCTGTAGCAGGTAATATTTTCATCCTCAAATAGTTCTGTTGCTTTCAGCTAAGTTAGTGAACTATGGCAGAAATGAACTTTCAAGGGATGGCACTACGATCTACAGCAGAAGGAAAGGAAAACAACTGCCCCTGAACAGAAGTGTGATGGTTTTTTACAGTATGTTTTATGGTGCCTGAGTAAGTTAATTTTGTTCTTTAAAAATGTATTTAGACCATTAAAAATGCAGACTGCAAAAAGCATTCAAGATTTTGTGGCTATGGAGGTTATTGTAAGGGGTATCAAAGTTGTACAGGAAAAAAAGAAAAGGGACAGATGCCTCATATAGTAATTATTTTTTGCTTAACCTCAGAAATGATAAGCAAGTTGAATACAATACAGTGGAATGATTTAGCTGAGCATAACGTTTACCTCATGAGAGGGGATTTGTTTTTGTTTTGCCTTTAGTAGCAACATTTTGAAAAAAACCCACCCCAGTTTATGATAGAAAGGACTGCAATATTCAAAAGAGAAATCCCTCTTTCACCTGAACAGAAAACTGTATCTGTAGTGTGCACTAACTTCTAGGAGGTATGCAATCAAGCGTATGTTTGTGAGGACAGGCACAAGGGTAGAGCAAAAACAAGAGAGAAAGTGGCCCAGATATAACTCAGATTTGCAGTCTTGGACTGTATAGACCATGCTCTTAAATGCTGAATGCTTCGTAGAGAAGGTTATAGTTTTATGCTAAGTGTTTCATAATAAAGCTCTAAGCAGTTGCTGCTTTTTAAGTACTTTTGTACTGGAAAGCAGTATCTAAAAGCCTTGTGATTCTCAGTTGCTATCCTGAAAAGTCAGGGAAGAAATGTACTGTGCTACAGCATGAGGTATAAGCAAACCAGTTAGATGCTTTCTGCTGGTGAAGGGACTGTTGTTGCTGAGGTCAGCGATCCCTCTAATGAGTGCATGTGGAATGACGTACAGAGCGTGCATATCTTACTATGTGCATAGCTCTGTTACTGTGTCCACCATGTTCCGTGAAAATCGGGTGAAAAGGAGGAAACATCAAATTAAGGATGCCTTCCATTTCCTTTTGTTGGGCGCTTGAAAGGCATTGTAAGTATTAAACTTCACATGTCTTGAAATGTACTGTCTTGAGTGTCTCAAGATATTCAGAATGAACTAGTGAACCATTTTTAACATTAGAGAGAGTTAATCGAAAAAAACCCCAAAATTTAAAGGCACTGGCCACAAGAGACCTACCACTGATTGGGTTTGTGCATCCAGCACACTTTTTGGCGTAGAGGTTGCAGAAGCAGCTCAGGCAATAGGCAAACTCATCCCTGGAAGTAAAGCGTTGTCCAGACAACTGCTTCTTGCATCCAGTACAAACGAAGCACTCCTTGTGCCACGGCTGTTCCCGGTATGTAACGCCTCCTGTAGTGATAGCCTGTTTTATGGAAAGTAAGTCAGAAAGTGTTTTCTTGAGGGTGGGAGGTTTGTGTCTTAATTTGGCAGAGAAAGTGATGAGAATTTTGTGGATGGAAGGAAGGAAAGAAGGCCTAACAACAGCAAAATCATCATTTTGGCTGGAGTTGGCCTTGAGAAAAGCATGCAAGTGATTTTTCATAATTTTCCAATTTATACAAAGAGGCCCCATAGTAAAAGTACTTTATTCTCCATGTATTGTATAATCTAACTCTCAATTGTCCGCTTGGTTTTTAAAGATAGTCTTTCTGTGTTGCTTTTCACATGCATTTGCTAGGATTCGTCTCATCTCTGTTCCTTCATCTGTCCCTTTTTTTAATGGTGAGGGAACTGTCTTATGTGTTTCAACTTCCCTGTTACTTTCCTTGGCAAAGACTGTTTTATTTCCAGTTTTAGTTGAAGTTTTTGCTTTGAGCTTCTCCAGACTTTGGGGATTTTCTCTTACGTTGCTTGCAGAACCAGCTTGCCTCATGTTAGACAAACTGAACTTTTTTTGATCATTTGAGTATTCTTGAGAAGGGTGTAAAATTGGACAGTTTAATTTTTCTTCCTTTCTTCCCTGAAGGGAGGCACCCTGGAAATCAGGCTTGTACGTGATCGTGCTACCTAATATGTGTATTTATCTGTGTCTTTGCTTGTTTCCCAGGTATTTTTGAGTCTGTTCTCAAATTTGGTTAAAATTGGACATTATACAGAGTTTTTGAGATGGGGAAACTCTTAGAAGCTTTAGAAACTTGATAAGATGGATGGATGGATGGATAGGAGGTAGCAAAGGTAATTAAGTATAGTTTAGGTCAAAGGCTGAAAGAGAAATTTAGCCTTTACCTGTTTTGTTTTTTCCTGTGCAGCAGCAAAGATGCATTCGTTTCTGGCCAGCTAGTATGTCTGACCAGACTCCAGCTTTGACTGAAAGTGCAAAGGAGCAGGTAGCACACATGGAAGAAAATCTGGGTCATGTGGGCACGGGTGGTGGCTGGCTGGATGCAGAGGGCAAAGGGAGATAGGCAGGAAATGGTGACAGTGGGAAAGGGGATTTACTGTGGATATAGCCATAGTTTTGATTGTCTTTGCCTATGCATATATCCATAGGAAACTGGGATTTGTTAGTTCCATAAGTGATGAGGAGATTATTTTTAGGGAAGAAATGAAAAAAAAAATTATCAGTGTCTGTGTATAGAATTTAGGAAATTCACAAATAAAAGATCCTTATCTTAGAAAGTCATATTCCTAAGCATATTGCATTTACTAGTGTTTATTTCAGGAAGAGCATTTGCTCTGTGTAAAGCTTATCTCTCTGTCTTGAACGTCATTAGAATATTAAAAAACTATCAGTGTTAGCTCATCTTCCTTCCAGTTGAAATGTTCAGGTGTATGATATATGATGGATTATATTGGAGTGAGGTTATTCCACTGCAGAGGTTTGGTCTTGTTTTGATTTGAAATGTATTCTCTGTATGGTTTCAATACAAAGTGGTCTTTAACCCTGTGTAAGAGAATTCTCATGGTAGTAAATACTGTGCCTGATGTGGGATGGGAACTGAAACTATATCATCGCTTAGAATCAGTTGATTCTGCATCTTGTAACACACATGGAAAAATAAAGTATTTATCTACATGGACATAAAATGGGATGGACTTGAATCCCTTAGGTTTTAAATAAATAAAATAAGAGCACTACCTTCTTGCACTGGACGCACTGCATGGCAAACTGCTTTTCATAGCAGGGTACGCAAAAGTTTTGATTGTCCTTAGGGATGAAACTCTTCGTTCCAATAGGCTGTTGGCAGCGGTAGCAGATAAAGCAGGTCTCGTGCCAGCTGTTGCCCTTGTATTCCATCTTCCGAGTACCTGTAATGAAACCAGAGCACCAAGTGAACTTCTGGCTGAGTCAGATGCATTTTGTAGCTCCTGTTTGCCTGACGGGTGCCTGTCAGTCAATAAGCAGTGCAGCTATGAGCTAGGGGCTATTTCTTGTTCCTACCAGCTTTGCATGGTATTGGGTACCACTTTAAGTTTTTGGAGAGTGATTGGTTGTTCTGCTATAGAGATGAGAAACATTTACTGCTAATCATGAAGGTTTAGGACACCTTTTTGTTGTGTAATAATAATGAATTCTAATGCACAGGAAGATTCTAGAGAATTCGCAAGGTACCAATAAAAGCTGCTGTTAGTGCTGAGTGAAGGTAAGGCCATTCCTTGTTTAAGTTTGACTTAGTTCACTCAAAGTCCTTTTTATTTCTTTTTCAGACAGATGCAAGATACCCGGTTAATTCCTGGCAAGCTTGTTGCCTCCCTTTCCCAATAAAGCATAGTCACTGCCTGAGACAAAGGATTATTTCGTGTCTGCTCTGGGACCTTGTTCCTATCCTTGTGGAGGTCCACTATAAATTTGCAATGGTTTCCAGCTCTGTAATACCTGTCCTAAATGTTTTTCTGTCTCTTGAAACTTTCAGTAAGAAAGAAGCTTTCTCTCTGTGTTCAGTTGTATTTAAACCATAGTTGCAATGTGAAAGGAAAGAAAAATCTTTAAGCAATCGTTTGCTGAAAAGCAGAAATTGGTACGGACGTTATGAGCCGAAGGTACCTGTCTAGAATGAAGTTTTAGGGTACAGATACTGTACTTTGCAGATTCAGTCCACTGCTGACAGGTGGACTATGAGCCTTTCCAGGAAATTGAAGATATGGACAAATTTCTTTGCACACTATATAATTTCCTATGTACCAGTTTGAGTCAGAATATTTGATGCTGGCCAGAAGGGAAAATAAACAAATGATGATCCTACTGTTCTGCATTACTCTTGAAGCCTGTAGCAACAAACATGATATCAAATGCTTGGAAGGCTGACAAGCTGATCATGTTGGCTAATGATGAAGAACCACACAAACTCCTTTGATGCCAGCTTTCCCCACCCCCATTACTGCAGGGTGAAGTTTTACCATTTTTCCCTTCTTGAGTATTAATTCCTCTTTGTTTACTTAGTTGCATGGTTTTCTTCTTTTTTTTTTTTTTTATCTCATTAAATTCTGCCCAGAGGCATACTTCAGGATTTTTGTAAATTTTTGTTTGAAGAATTGACTTGCAGGCGTGTATTAAGTGAACTGTTAATTTTTCTGCCTGATGCTTACATGCTTGAATATTTCTGTTCCATTTTATTAATAGACACCTCTTAAGAATTATGTTCCCCTGTGCTGGTGACTTTATCATGCCAAGGAACCAATAAGTCAGTCCTTGAAGGGATGATATTCTGGAAAAAGGAGATATGGATAATTTGTTTTGAATAATCTAGAGTTTTATTTTGACATTTTTAGCTTTTCTGCCTTTGAGATTGTGTTTTCACTGAAACTCAAGGCAGGGGGAGCGCTGTTTTGTTAGCTGCTGGACTGAAGTCAGTGGGAGTTTAGTTTGCAGAAGGACTGAAAGATCCAGCTTGTAATTACTTTAGTATTTAATGGGCATGTCATGATAAAGCTTTATTAAATCTAAATTGTACGTTTAGTGGAGCAAAGCAAAGGGCAAGTGTAGCATTAACAGTCCCCATAAAGGGTATCCAACCACTTGCTGGTTCTTTCAAAATGAATTATGTTTCAGTTGGTGATCACAGTGCTCTGGTGTAGCTGCTGTACTAACATGGTGTGCTGTGTAAGTAGAAAATACATGCTGTATGTATTGCTCTCTGAATGTGGCGATATCATGGCTATCCTGAGTAAGCAGCTAAAGATCAGTTGGTGGTTATAAAGCTTCATAAAAATTGATTTCTTCTATTTCAGATTATAAGAGAAGAGGGGATTCTCTCGGTCGCTGAATCCAGCATCCATTACTATTTATCAGTCTATAGCTGGCATAATAGGCAAAAAGAGATCCATTTGGTAAATAAACTGCCTGATTATGGGGGTGAATTTGATGAACAATATTAAAAAGATATAAATTTAGGAAATCCCAGCTTTAAAACTAGCACTGGCTATTCCCAAACATTTTGGTTATTAGTGCTGTGTCAGTAAAAACAGGTACACATGGAGTAATACAAGGAGATGGCTAAACTCCGTCACGAATGGATAGGGCCATTGGCTTTTAAATATCATTGTTGTTTCTATTTATACATCCTGTTTCATCACCAGTCCCTCATTTTTACACCTTGGGTGCCCAATGTTGTAGTTTTCAGCTTTTGTCTAAGGTGACCAATGTTAGAATCAGCCAAGGAAAAATTTTACTGGAAAAAGTAACTAGTAATCGTTATTGAGCATGTACATGGATTCTTCAAATTGCCTTTTAATATTTTATTTCTGGACCAATATTCCTTCCGCTTCCAGCCCTCAAATGAGAATGCTATAGTATTGACATGAGCCGATGAGGTTTTAGCAATCTATTACTATAACCTTATGTTTCATGTTGAAAAAGAAAATAGCTCTTTCGTGTTTCTTCATATCTTTGTGCTCAAGAAAGACCTTAGAGGCATGTTGACTGATTTTTCATTTTTATGAGAGAAACTAAATTTAGAGTAATTACATAAAAAGCTAAATAGTTAAGTAAGCTGTTAAATTTGCAAGGTACTGCTCTTCTTCAAGAAGTGGAAGCCAGTCAAGACAGAGTACAAAGTTGGGATTGGACAAAAAGATCAGTTTTGGTTGTCCAGCCATCAAAAGCCTTTTAATGAATACTTTGTGGAAAATTATAAATCCCATTAATAATAATGCTAAATTAAATAAATACTAATTTTCAAGAGTAATCCACTTCATATGAATAACTGTTCTATCATGATCCATTATGAAAATTACATATTCTGGTCATGGAAGTGACTCAGACTGTACCATCAACTGAATTTTACAGAGTTCACCATGACTTAGTAGAGATAGTCAAGGAAAAACATTTGTCACAAATGTTGCTGAGTTTATGCTTGATATTTAGCCTAATCTTTTCTTAGTCCAAAAAGTGAGCATCCTAACCTGGCATAATAGTCTTCTTGCACTCATTACATTTGGAAGAGTATTCGTTGGAGTAGCAATCAGTACAAAGTAGATGTTCCTCTTTTGCAGCAAAAGGTTTGTCCACCAATGAATTCTTGCACTGGAAGCAGTGGAAACAGGTTTCATGCCAGTGGCGGTCCTTGTAAGACAGATCCTGTAGAAATCCAAAACCACAGAGTAAGCGGAATGAACAGTTTGGACAACTGGAAGCTCAGAGAATGCAATCACGTCCCAGTCTGAACCACAGCCAGGAGCTGAGGCTAATTTGCACAGCTCAAGACAACAAAATGTTCTGATGAAGGTGAACTCATTTTGCTATGATAACCAAGCTTATGACAGCTGTCGACCCTTTTCCAGTTCAAGGTAACCTTCATTTTTTGTATGCGGCAGAGGAACAACTAGTTTCATTTAGGTATTTCCTCTGAGAATAAAGCCCCATTTTTGGGTCAGATTAAAATTTGTTAACCTTATAGGTAAAATAGACTTCCCCTATCTGTCTTAGCTATTGCTGGTGTAGGTCATTTCATAGCTGTTCACTCTTGGACGGAAATCCTTTTCCCAAACACTTCCTGGTATTTATTCAGCTAAACAGGTTTACACCAAGGTTGGAAGTGATCTGATCTCTGTTCCTTATTTTTTTAACTGTGACATTTTTTACCAAATCTTGTGTTTTGGTTTACCTATGCTTCAAATGTGGGTCAGACTAGAAGATGGGAGACCATATTGTACCTGCAGCCAGTGATCCAAAACACTCTGGCTAAGGGATCAACATGGGCATCTAAGTATTCAAAATACTCTCTGCAGTGGTACTTTTTATTATTTAAAGAAACAGTCTTTTTAAAAATTGTGACCTAAAGGGATGGATTGTGCCTTTTAAAATTTAAATTAAGGTGGCCTAATCATACAACACTTTGTATTTGGACTTCAAACATAATGGAGCTTAGATTGTTACAAGAAAAGGTGTCTACCCCAAAATATGTAGGCTTCAGTTGGAGGCGTGAGTGTG